>NC_091809.1:17062692-17378461 GCF_041296235.1 Equus asinus
TCACTTTAACCACAAACTCACAACACAAGTTGGAATAAGAGATGAAAATAATAATTTAGGATGGGAGGAGGAAAGGAACTGAAACAGTCTAGGCTAAGTAAGTAAGAGACAACCAGAAAATGGACTATGTTATACACGAGATTCTGAATACAAATTTCAGGGTAGCCACTAAACTGAAAAACAGAACAGAGACACAAAACATAAATAAGGAAAAATCTAAGAAACCCAGCATAGGAAATTGCAGAAGTCAATGGGTAGGCTAAAACACACAGGACAAGAAACAAAGGAAACACTGGAAAACGAGCAACAGAATGACAGCATTAATCCCTCATGCATCAATACTCACCCTCAATGTAAACGGATTGAACTCTCCAATAAAAAGACACAGAGTGGCAAAATGGATTAAAGAACAAGATCCAACAATTTGTTGCCTCCAGGAAACACACCTCAGCTCCAAGGACAAACACAGGCTCAGAGTGAAGGGGTGGAGGACAATACTCCAAGCTAATAGCAAACAAAAGAAAGCAGGTGTCACAATACTTATATCAGACAAAATAGATTTCAAGATAAGGCAGGTAAAGAGAGACACAGAGGGCCAATATATAATGATCAAAGGGACATTTCATCAAGAAGAAATAACACTTATAAATATCTATGCACCAAAGTTCATAAAGCAACTGTTAACAAACCTAAAAGAAGATATCAAAAATAACACAATAATAGTAGGGGACCTCAACACCCCACTCACATCAATGGACAGATCATCCAGACAGAAAATCAACAAAGAAACAGTGGAGCTAAACGAAAAGCTAAAACAGTTGGACTTAATAGACATATATAGAACACTCCATCCAAAACCAGCAGAATACACATTCTTCTTAAGCATGCATGGAACATTCTCAAGGATAGACCATATGTTGGGAAACAAGGCAAGCCTCTACAAATTTAAAAAAATTGAAATAATAACAAACATCTTCTCTGATCATAATGCCATAAAGCTAGAAATTAATTACAAGAAAAAAGCTGAGAAAGGCACAAGGATGTGGAGACTAAACAATATGCTATTGAACAAGCAATGGATCATTGAAGAAATTAATGGAAAAATAAAAAAATACCTGGAGACAAATGAAAATGATAACATGCCATACCAACTCATATGGGATGCAGCAAAAGCTGTATTATGAGGAAAATTCATCACAATTCAGGCACATCTTAACAAACAAGAAAAATCCCAAATCAGCAATTTTAAACTACACCTAACTGAATTAGAGAAAGAAAAACAAACAAAGCCCAAAGTCAGCAGAAGGAGAGAAATAATAAAAATCAGAGCTGAAATAAATGCTATTGAAACAGAAAAAGGCTGGTTCTTTGAGAAGATAAATAAAATTGACAAACCCCTAGCCAGACTTACAAAGAAAAAAAGAGAGAAAGCTCAAATAAACAAAATCAGAAATGAACGAGGAGAAATAACAACAGACTCTGCAGAAATACAACAGATTATAAGAGAATACTATGAAAAACTATATGCCAGCAAAATGGATAACCTAGAGGAAATGGATAAATTCTTGGACTCCTACAATCTCCCAAAGCTCACTCAAGAAGAGGCCGACAATTTGAACAGACCAATCACAAAGAAAGAGATTGAAACAGCAATCAAAAACATCCCAAAGAATAAAACCCCAGGACCAGATGGCTTTCTTGGGGAATTCTACCAAACTTTCAGAGAGGATTTAATACCTATCCTTTTCAAGCTATTCCAAAAAACTAGGGAAGATGGAACACTTCCTAACACATCCTATGAGGCCAACATCACGCTGATACCAAAGCCTGACAAGGACAACACAAAAAAGGAAAACTACAGGCCAATATCGCTGATGAACATAGATGCAAAAATTCTCAACAAAATTTTGGCAAGCTGAATACAGCAATTCGTCAAAAGGATCATACATCATGATCAAGTGGGATTCATACCAGGGACACAGGGATGGTTCAACATCCGCAAATCAATCAATGTGATACACCACATCAACAAACTGAGGAATAAAAACCACATGATTATCTCAATAGATGTAGAGAAAGCATTTGACAAGATCCAACAACCATTTATGATAAAAACTCTGAAGAAAATGGGCATAGAAGGAAATTACCTCAACATAATAAAGGCCATATACGACAAACCCACAGCCAACATCATACTCAATGGGCAAAAACTGAGCGCCATCCCCCTGAAAACAGGAACGAGACAAGGATGCCCTCTATCACCACTCTTACTTAACATAGTACTGGAGGTCCTGGCCAGAGAAATTAGGCAAGAAAAAGGAATAAAAGGAATCCAAATAGGGAGGGAAGAAGTGAAACTCTCGCTGTTTGCAGATGGCATGATCTTATATATAGAAAACCCCAAAGAATCCATTGGAAAACTTTTAGAAGTAATCAACAACTACAGCAAAGTTGCAGGGTACAAAATCAATTTACATAAATCAGTAGCATTTCTATACTCTAATAACGAACTAACAGAAAAATAACTCAAGAACACAATACCATTCACAATCGCAACAAAAAGAATAAAATACCTTGGGGTGAATTTAACTAAGGAAGTGAAAGGCCTATACAATGAAAATTACAAGGCTTTTCTGAAAGAAATGGATGACAACATAAAGAGATGGAAAGGCATTCCATGTACATGGATTGGAAGAATAAACATAGTTAAAATGTCCGTTCTACCTAAAGCAATCTACGGATTCAATGCCATCCCAATCAGAATCCCAATGACATTCTTTACAGAATTAGAACAAATAATCCTAAAATTCATATGGGGCAACAAAAGACCCTGAATTGCTAAAGCAATCCTGAGAAAAAAGAACAAAATGGGAGGCATCACAATCCCTGACTTCAAAACATACTACAAAGCTACAGTAATCAAACCAGCATGGTACTGGTACAAAAACAGGTGCACAGATCAATGGAACAGAATTGGAAGCCCAGAAATAAAATCACACATCTATGGACAGCTTATCTTCTACAAAGGAGCTGAGGGCATACAATGGAGAAAAGAAAGTCTTTTCAACAAATGGTGCTGGGAAAACTGGAAAGCCACATGTAAAAGAATGAAAATTGACCATTCTTTCTCACCATTCACCAAAATAAACTCAAAATGGATTAAAGACCTAAAGCTGAGACCTGAAACCATAAGGCTTCTAGAAGAAAATGTAGGCAGTACACTCTTTGACATCAGTATTAAAAGGATCATTTCAGACACCATGTCTTCTCAGACAAGGGAAACAATAGAAAGAATAAACAAATGGGACTTCATCAGACTAAAGAGCATCTTCAAGGCAAGGGAAAACAGGATTGAAACAAAAAAACAACCCACTAACTGGGAAAAAATATTTGCAAGTAATACATCCGACAAAGGCTTAATGTCCATAATATATAAAGAACTCACACAACTCAACAACAAAAAATTAAACAACCCAATCAAAAAATGGGCAGGAGACATGAACAGACATTTCTCCAAAGAAGATATACAGATGGCCAATAGGCACATGAAAAGATGTTCATCACTGCTGATCATCAGGGAAATGCAGATCAAAACTACACTAAGATGTCACCTTACACCCAACAGAATGACAAAAATAACTAAAACAAATAACAAATGTTGGAGGGGTTGTGGAGAAAAAGGAACCCTCATACACTGCTGGTGGGAATGCAAACTGGTACAGCCACTATAGAAAACAGTATGGAGATTCCTCAAAAAATTAAAAATAGAAATGCCTTATGACCCAGCCATCCCACTACTGAGTATCTACCCAAAGAGGTTGAAGTCAGCAATTCCAAAAGTCCCATGCACCCCAATGTTCACTGCAGCATTATTTAAAATAGCCAAGACATGGAAGCAACCTAAGTGCCCACCAACAGATGACTGGATAAAGAAGATGTGGTATATATACAATGGAACACTACTCAGCCATAAAAAAGAACAAAATCGTCCCATTTGCAACAACATGAATGGACCTTGAGGGAATTATGTTAAGTGAAATAAGCCAGATAGAGAAGGACAATCTCTGTATGACTCCACTCATATGAGGAATTTAAACATGTGGACAAAGAGAACAGATTAGTGGCTACCAGGGGAAAGGTGGGGTGGGGGTGGGCACAAGGGTGAAGGGTTGCACCTACAACACAACTGACGAACAATAATGTACAACTGAAATTTCACAAGATTGTAACCTATCATTAACTCAATAAAAAATTTAAAAAAAAATAGGGGCCCAGATCATGTATATCTTATAAGCCATGGTAAAGTCTTTGGATTTTCTTCCAACCAAGGTAAGCCATCTTTTATTTCCCCCTGAGGAAGATTTGCCCTGAGCTCACAACTGTTGCCAATCTTCCTCTTTTTTCACTTGAGGAAGATTAGCCCTGAGCTAACATCTGTGCCAATCTTCCTCTATTTTTGTATGTGGGTCACTGTCACAACATGGCTGATGAGTAGTGTAGGTCCCCTCCTGGGATCCAAACCCGTGGACCCAAGCCGCTGAAGCAGAGCACACTGAACTTAACCTCTACACCATGGCACCCCCCCCACCACCACCAGATTGGCCTCTTTTGCTTATTAATATGCATTTAATATTCCTCCATGTCTTTTCATAGCTAACTAGCTCATTTCTTTGTAGCATTCGGTGATATTCTATTGTCTGGATGTCCCACAGTTTATTTATCCATTCACCTACTGAAGGACATCCTGCTTGCTTCCACATTTTGCCAATTATGAGTAGAGCTGCTATGAACACCTGTTTACACGACTTCTTGTGGACATACCCCTTCAGTTCCTTTGAGTAAATACCAAGGAGCACAGTTCCTGGAAGATGTGGTAAGAGTGCTCAGTTTTGTAAGAAACCATCAAGCCGTCTTTCAAAGTGGCTGGACCATTTTGCATTGCCCCCAGCAGTGAATGAGAGTCCTGATGCCCCACATCCTCACCAGCATTGGATGTTGTCAGCGTTCTGGGTTTTGGCTATTCTGATAGGTGTGTAGTGGTTTTCGTTCCTTTTCCAACCTTTAACGGCCGCCCACAACCTTCGCTCCTGGTCTCCGTTCCGTCTTTAAAGCTATCAATGGTGGATCAGGTCCTTCTCATATCACATTACTCTCATCATCCTTCTATGGTCATGACTCTCCCCTCTTCCCCTAATTCTCTCCTGCTTCCCTCTTTCACTTTTAAGGGCCCTTGTGATGACATTGGGCCCACCTAGACAACCCAGGATCATGTCCCCACCTCAGGGCCCTTAATATAATCACATTTGCAAAGTCACTTTTGTCATGTGGTAACATATTTACAGAATCAGAGGATAGGACTTGGACAATTTGGGGGACCGTCATTCTGCCTACAAAGGGTGTCATGGTGTTCTCACAATTGCTGATGGGTCTCAGACACATGGGTCTATTTCAGATCCCACTGGGCTCTCTCAGAGGCTCTGGGGTCTCCAGAAAAAGGGGTCTGTCTTTGAGACTCCTCACCTGGCCCAGCCAGGCTCTCACAGGACTTCTCTGTGTACATGTTCTTTCTGTAGCATCCATCAGCTTGTAGAACACAATCTTTTTGGCAAGACCTATTCTCCCGAAAAACAAAAGCCAACTGAAGGTCAAGGTCTGTTCCAGGATTAGGGCTAGGTTTCTTCCCAGGGAGGTGGCATCATGGAGGTTGGAGGACCTGGGGCCAAGAGTCCAGAGAGAGGGGAAGGTGACCCTGACCCTCTCATACAGGGTCTTCATGTACTTGCTCAATGCTGGCAGGTTCGAGCCAGGCAGCTGCAAGGCAGTGCCTGTGGGCAGACCAGGAGTGCTGAGGGCAGGATGAGCATCTCCACTCCAGCCACGCTGTTCTCTGGGCTCCTGACCTGGGACTCCCTTGGGCCCTGGATCCCATTGTCTGAGCCTTGGGTAGCAGGACCCAGAGGGCTTGCTCTGACCATGCTAGGTCCTTGGTAGATCCTGCAGTGGCTCCTGCTTAACTCTGGGGTCTCTTCCTTCTGCCTCAGCCACAGCCAGCACTCCCTCAGCTCCATCCCCAGAAGGGATGCCCAGGACTTCTCTGCCCACCTGTGCTGCTGCATATCCGTCACTACAACTTCATCCTAACTGCCTGCTGTCAACCTGACGGGTAGACAGACTGAGGTGTGTTATCTGTCCTGGAGTCAGGCGGTTCCTGGGTCTATTCAGTGCCTTGCTCTTGGCTGCAGTTGTAGAGATCCCAGAGAAGGGTTGGGGGTGTTACTGAACCAGGTTCATTTTTTCCCATTGTGTGGAAAGCCAAACACTGGGACAATGAGATGGCAGCAGAGAGAGGGTTTTATCACAAGGCAGCCAAGTGAGGAAGCAAGAGGACGAGTCTTAAATCCACTTGCCTGGAAATGGGGACTCAGGGATATTTATTGAGTAGGGGGGCAAGGTGGTCTGAAATGTGGAGATGGATGCTTGGAGGCAAGGAAACGTGAGGTCATTGATGATCTACGCAAGCATAGTCAGACTCCGTGCCTCTTCATAGGATACACGTTCACAAAATGGCGTCGTGAGCATGATCTGAGGGTGGGGTTTTTAGCCTCTTGACGTCAAAAGGCTGCTTATCGGACATCTGCACAGGCCCAGTTGATGAGTTGGGGATCTCAACTGGCCTGAAGTGGACAAGGGGTTCTAATTCCTGAAAAACACCTCACACACCCATTACCATGGTGAGCCAGGCTCCAGGAAGATGTTACCTATAGGAGCCTAGTGGGAGTCAGATAGCATAGTGCCTAAGCAGCACAGTTAACCATGGGTGGGGGCACAACTGAAAGCTATACGCAGTAATTGCAAAGAGGAAAAAAACTTTAGTTACTAGCTAGCTAATCATCAATGGCTAACTGTTTACCGGTTTCAGGGGTGCTGGGAGCCGTGGCTACATCATTTGATCGGCTGTTTGACAGGGTCCAGCCGATTAACGCCGAGGGGTGCAGGGTCGCCCCTTGGTGAAGAATAACTGGCCAGCCCCTCACATAGTTCTGAAACCTGTGCTGCTTCTAATTGCCCTTCATTCCTTTTCCTTTCTTAACCTCCAGTTTTCACTCCTTTGGGTGGCTGCTTGGGAGGCACTACCTCCCGGGAAAATTAGATATAGTAAGAGAATGTGACCACCTGCAGGTAACTTTCAAGATATTTTTCAGTTAATTAACGGAGGAGCACACAGTCCCATTTGAGACAAGCAGAAAGGAATCCTGCCCAGATAAGATGTCGAATTAGGTTTATGGCCTCCATCTGGTTAATGTTTCCTTCTCCCTCCAGTTCTTTGTCTAAATATACATATGCATCGTCCTTCTAAGTTTGCTGGTTAATTGGATGATCAAGAAGTATCTATATATTATTCTTGACCTTCTGCTTTCTGTTAAAATGTTATAGAGGTTTTCTCCTAAAAGCAATAAATAATAAATAATTGGTGAGTAGAAGGGCCGAGGGGTGCAAGAATGCCCCTCGGTGAAGGATGGCCGGCCGACACCCCTGATATTTTCTGAATTATATGCATGCTTTCTATCAAGGTTATGTGTATACTTATTTCTCTTTTTTATTCTTGAAGATATATAGTTTAGCTTAGCTTTTCAGCCTTTTACTTTACTAACAAAGTGATACTTTCTCCGGCAGTGTGCTTAAGGGACTGTTAGCTCCACAATCTAAAAGACAAAGGAATGCTTCCACCCCCTAAAGGGCGCGAAAAAGTAAAGATGTTTAACTGCCCGCTGAGAATGCAGATAGCCCTGGGGATAAGACACCCTGGGGTCGCCTTTTGTTCCCATTAACCATCTACACTAATGGCGTAAATGATTGAGGGAGGCAGGGATGGCTCCACCAGGATGTAACCAGACGGACTGCTGTCCTGTCCGGAGGCCTGGACCTTCTCTCTTTGATTTAACTTTACCATGAATTACAACAGATGCCTAGGTACCTATCTCCTTTAGCTTAGAGACAACAAACACTAGTTAATTGCGGAGAAGACGATCATTAACCTTATGCTCTATAGAATGGAGTGCTAATAAATATTCTTGTGCTCGTTTTTTACTTCCTTATCTCTCTGAGAATATTTGTAAAACTATTTCTGTACTAATCCTTAAAAATATATAAACGACACTTGTGCACAGTAAAGTCGGACTTGCTAACACCAACCCAAGTCTCACGTCCCCATTATTTTCCCCCTCCCTCATCGCGCCGACGCCGTCCATCCCTCAGGAACCTGGACTCCGCCGGGGCGGGACCCCGGCACAGGGGATGTGTGCTCACAGCGCTGAAAGGTGCCACCTGGCCAGGAGTGTGGGTGGTGTTGTCTCCTCTCCTTGCTCAGTCAATGTTCTCAGGGCTGCACAGCCTGGGGGCTCCCTGCAGCCTTTGCTTCTGGACTCCGTTCTGTACAGAACTAAAGGCTGCTAGCTTGTCACTCCCCTCCACAGAATCCCTCTCCACCGGGAATTCTAGGAGAGTCCCCAGGTCCCCCGATGGAATCAGGAAACTCTGGGAGTGCAGGGTGAATACACATCAGAAGTCCCCAGCTGATACGGCCAGGCTCTGTGCACCCCACCCCCCTAAATGGGCTCAGCCATCCTCAGCACCTTCCAACAGCCTCGGCCTGCAAAGCCCACCCTGCCCAGCTCCCCATGCTGAGATCCCATTGTGCCTCGAAGTCTGTCTTTGCTGGGATGCATTTCCCGATGCCCCACCCAGTGGTCACAGAACCTGGTGCCCGAGACAGAAGGGCCCTGCTCCTTGGATCCAGCCCGGTCCTCTCCCATCTGCCTCAGGGCCTTGTCTCAGGCTGCCTGTCATCTCCACAAGGGGGTGCCAGTCTCCTCAAGGAAAGGAGCCCCCACTGCAGCATGTCAGCACAGTCTCTGTCCCTGAGGACAAAGGTGGCTCCTCCAAGGGCATCACCTGTCACTCCTTCATGCATTTCTCCATTGAGTCACTAGTCACATGGTTCTTGTGTCCAGCTAGACCAGCACGAGGGGGTCCTGGGGGGTAAGGACTAGGCCTGACTCATTCCTGTGTCCCCAGAGCCCCACCGCCCTCCTGGCCCAGTGCAGGTTACCCCTGGGTTTGGGGACATCATAGGGCTTCAAGGTCGCTTAGAGAGGTTGGGGTCATTCACAGGGATCATCAGCGTCTCTGCAAGAAAGCTTAGAACAGCTCCCCAGGGTCAGGTGCCAAGATTCATTTCTCAAACTTTTATTGATGCCCCGCAGGGCTGCAAAGACAGCTCACAAAACCCTTGTGGTTGAGGCCTCCCAGTCTGGGGGAAAAATGAAAGAAACGCGATAGCTCCTTCTCGGATTCGCCTGACCTTGGCTAGGGAGGGAGGTGGGGTCAGATCAGGGGCCGAGGAGCCGGGATTTTGGAGCGGGTGAAGGCTAGGTTAGGTCGCATGTTGAGGGACTGCAAGTAATTTGCAGAGGAGGACCCAGATTGCAGGCACTGGAGATGGCTGGATTGGGCTAGTGGTTGTCCGTCGTGGTGGGCGGGGGGGAAAAAAGAAAAATGGATGGCGGTGGGTGGATCCAGGACAGCTGTTCACAGATCGCACAAGTGGCGGTGGGCGTGGCTCGGGGGCACTGGGCGGGGTCAGCAGATTTGCCTCTTCTCGCAGATCCAGTTGTCCCTCTCGTTGTCGCCGCACGGAGCGTCGTTCCACATCCCCGTGTCCAGCATCATGATGCAATCCTCACGACCCTGAGAGTCATTGGGCTCCCCCTCGTTCCAGTGGCTGCAGGAGTTTGGCATGGGTGCTGCTGGGGGTCTAGATTGCGGATGGCCCTGGGGTCTGTCCTCCCTACTCAGGGTCTAGCCTGTTTATTAATTGGGTCTTACCTAGATACCCTGAGAGTCTAATCTATCCACAGATAGAACTTTCCAGCCCTGGGACATAATTTTCTATCCCCCGGAATTTAACCCTCAGCCAGTTCCTGGGGTCTAGGCTGCCCATCCCAACCGAGACTCTGAGATCTGGTCAAACCACTTCCCCTCGGGTCTGATCTGTCCTCCTCCCCACGTCCCTTCTCTCACCTGAAGCTGAGCGGGACTCCGTCCACCCACTGGTAGCCCTGGACCTTCTCGGCGCAGCGCACCGCCCTCAGACCCAGCCAGTAGCCGCGACCTCTCACATTCCGACTCAGGAAGCCCTGGGCAGAGGTGCAGACTGAGTCCACCTCGCTCTCTCCCACCCGCACTTCCCAGGCCACGCCCCTTCCGGTGAACTCCGCCTCCCGCCTCTCACGGCTTAGGCTGCGCACCTGCTCATCCAAGTCATTCACGATCACCAGGTGCGCACCAGCGCCGGCGCAGTTGCGCTGCGCCTCGTCCCACGTGGCAGGTGGAATGGAGAAAAGGTAGCAGGAGCCACGGAAGGGCAGCCACGACGCGGGGCACTGCTCGCAGGAGCCTGCGGGGTGGCGACGGTCACAAAGGTCGATGGCTCCCAGGTGGAGCAGAGAGGACTGGGGAGTTAGGGTTGGATCTCTGGGCCCAGGGGCGGAGCCAGAGAGAACAGGCCAAGGTCAAAGGGGAGGGCAGGCGTTTCAGGAAACCCCGAGGTCCACGAGCAGGGCCCCTTGTCCCCTCCCCCCTTCCCTCCCTCCTCAGTCTTGCTCACTATTCCTGAGCTGGGCCGCCTCCAGCGCCCGCAACAGCTCCGTGCGGATGCCCTCGCGGTCTCTACCCGCTTCGGCCAAGCCCTGGGTCACTACGAGGTCAAGAAAGTCCAGATTATAGCTGTGTCAGGGCGAGGAGCAGGGTCACGATTAGGTAAAGTCAGCATTCAAGTCTGTGGGCAGTGTCACCGTCAAGAATGACATCGCGGTCAAGGACTGTCGTAGCCGGGTAGGGTCCAGTTGTGGTTGAGGTTGGGACTTGTCGTCAAGGTCAGACTCCAATGGTCAGGGTCAGGATCAGAGGATAGGGTCGGGGTAACAGAAAGGTCAGGACGTGAATCGACAGCCGCGCGGAGGGATGAGGGGTCGTGGCGCTGTGCCGCCCTCACCGCGCTCGCTGAGTTCTTTTAGGGCGCTCTCCTGCTGGAACAGCTTTTCCCGCGCCTCCCCAAGCTCAGTGCGAGCGGTCTGCAGCTGCGCCTGCGTCCCCTGGCCTGGGAAGGGGACCAGGATGGGGCGGGACGTCCGAGACCAGCCCGCCCCACGCCCAACACCTCCTCCCATCCTGGCCACAAGCCCCGCCCGCACCCGCCTCCTGCGGTCCCGCCCACAAGCCTCGCCCTCAGGACCACAAGCCCCGCCCTCAGGACCACAAACCCCGCCCCCTCAGCCCAAAATTCTTACAGCATGTATCGCAGGATCGGATCTCTTCCTTCAAGGCAGCCAGCACCACCGTCTGCTCCGAGGCTGGAACAACCCCCGCCAGATCAGCCCCCGGGGACTCACGAGATACCCTTCCCCTCTCCTGGGCCAGTCCCGGGGACCCTAGGATCCCCTCACCCAACCCCTTCCGGTCTCCAGGGTCCCGGACACTCTCCCCGCTGCACACCCAGGAGGCCCTGTTCTGCGCTCACCATTTGTTCTCAGCAGGTCCTGGTGGCCGAGCAGCACCCGGCGCTCTGTGGAGGCTGCAGAGAGAGGCTCCTGCAGGCGCGGCCCCAGGGACCTGGGAACTCTCCCTTTGCCCCCCTGCGGGGATCCGGTCTTGGGACCCACACAGGGGGTAGGCAGACATGCAGCCCACATGATGTGCACACACGCCGAGAGGAACCAAACACCCAGGGACGTGCTCACACCTTCATGCATGCACATACACACAGACGTGCATGCGCACAGTCCAAAGATGCACACACTTTGTTCACACGTATTCACACTCAGACCCAGGCAGGGATCTGGGACCCGGCTGGTGTGCCCATTGTGGGACGATCTATCTCCCCATGGGGGCTGGACACACCTCCCCGAATTATACAGACACTCACCTTTGGAAAACAGGATGCTCAGAATGAGGGCCCACAGGATGGTGGCGATCATAAGAGATGTGGCTACGATGAGAAGTCTCCTTCCCCAGCGTCCCCAGGACCCTGGGATAACACAGAGAGACTCCTGGGTCCCTCCTGCTCCAGGACCATCCTGGATCCCTGGGCCCTGAGGACCAAGCCCAGAACACTTGGGTTCCTCCCAGGAAATTGGGATTCAGAGAGGTCAAGTAACGTGCCTATTGTCAGACAGCCCCTAAGTGGCAGAGGTGGAATTTGAATTGAGGTCCAGCCGGCTCCAGGACCTGTGGTGTCTCTCCTGCACCCACTACCTGGGCTCTCTCTTGGCTGTTTCCCTCCCCTCCCCCATCAAACCCCAAACCACTGGCCAGAGGGACTCAAGGGGGACAGTGAGGCAGTCCCATTGCTCATACCTCCGGGGGCCTCCTGGAGCCCACCACCCCACCTGCTGTACGGGGCAGTGTCCATGATGAGCAGCCTCCCAGCCCAGGGCATGGATATAAATGGAGCCCCCTCACTCACTCACCACGCCCACTCTCTTCCTTCCTTCCCATCTTCTGACTCTTAATTCCTAGTGCAAGGGACCCTCTGACGAGTCACAGGGCTGGGCCCTTTCTCGGCAGGGCTGGGCTAGGGGTAAGGATGTGGTAGAGGAAGTGGGAGTTGGTGGTGGAGGGGGGTAGGGAGCGTGCGTGCGTGCGTTGTGCGTGCGTGTGTGTGTGTGTGTGCATGTGCAGTTCCATCCTCCCTGGCCTGGGAGCTGCAGCAACATCTCCAGGCTGGTTTTGGGGCCTCACTCTGGAGCTTGGTCCCCACCTCTTAGAGGTCTGGGGCTGGCCTTCCCAAGAGAGATGCTCTGAGCCAGCCAAGTTCGGGCCCCTCCCTGCTGGTTCCTGAGAAAGCCCCTCAGCCATAGCCCCCCAGGCCAGCTCAGCTTCCCTCCTCAACTCTGCTGCAGGGGCCTGCCAGAGGCTGGATCTGCCCCGCCCTTAATTCACTCCTTCTCAGTCATGGGAGAACACTGACATTTGTTGGGTGCTGGTCCGCTAAGCTTCCGGACTCTACAATTGGGTGGGTGAGGGGTGTGTGTATGTAGCTTCTATAAGCCTCAGTTTTTCTCCTCTGTGAAAAGGGGGACAGTGACAAGGCCTCCCTCCAAGGGATGCTTTGATAAAGGATAGAGGTCATCCATGTCAAGCCCTGCACCACCCCAGGCATAAAACCCGCTAATATTCATTCATTCTTTCAACAAATTTTGAACACCTGCCCTGTGCCAGGATCAATCTAGAACCTGGGCATCCATTGATGCCCCAAATAAGCAAATTCCTTCCTTCTTGGAGTAAACATTCTAGTAGGAAGTTGGGAGAGACAGATAGTAAATAACGAACATAACGAAAACATCAAACATTGTAGTTTGTCCACGTGCAAATTATCCACATTCGAGTAGAGTCTGCTGAAAATGATTTAAGAATTGATTTGTAGCCCGTTTTCTTGGGTGCCAACGAAAAGGGTGATTGGCAGGACGATGGTAAAACTCGATTGCTTGTTGATTGGAACGAATCCAGGGCTCAGAGAGATCAGGTAGGTCACCCAACGCCACTCAGCCAAGAAGTATTGGTTCTCTGATCCAAGGCCATGCTCTGCCTGCTACAGGGACTCTTCTCTTCGCTATTGCAAAACACTGAAAACTCCCGGCCCCAAATTCCTCCCTCTCGGTACACACGCCTGTCTGCAAGGTGACTTTGTTACTCCTCGCATCAAAAGGCGGAGTCTATTTCCTCTCCCTTCTGAATCTGCATTATCCACGTGACTTGTTTTAACCAATAGGCATGCAGAAGCACCACCACGTGACTTCCGAGTCTTGGCCCCAGCGTGCTTTGCGGCTTCTGCCTTCTCGCTCCTGGGATGCTGCAGGCCGCCATGTTGGAGGGCCCCCACTTAGCTTGGCGGAAGTGAGAGGTCGCTTGGAGGAGAAAGCAGCCCAGCCTGCTACCGGCAGCAAAGCTCCTCTTGGCTCTTCTAGCCGTTCCAACTGCTGTGCGAATACAACGGCCCAAACGATTGTAGGCGAGACCAGGAAGGAGCCACCCAGTCAACCCATGGAATTGTGAAAAATAAAAAATCACTATTGTTTTCAGCCATCAAGTTGCAGGGCCGTTTGTTATATTGCATAACTCAAGCGGCCATAAACATTGACCGACACACCCTTGCCCTCCAAGCTAGGGGGGGTCCACCCGTTCCAAGGCCGAGGAGAGACGGCCCTTTATGACTTTCGACATCAACAGTCTCAGAAGTGGGGTCTGTGCTCTCTGGAGCCTCCGCCCCCAGGCATGCCTCCCTGCCACCATCCGCTTTCTGACCCAGCTGCTTGCCCAGCGAGGTCGCTCGCCCGCGCCAGCTGCTTCCTCTCAGGACCCAGCACCTCGTGGATTGCACACTCGGGGTGGCCACGCCCTCGTTCCTGCGGCTCCGGGGACACCTGCTCATGGGGGCTGCGAGCTGCTCCAGGCCAGGCCCTCTTCTAGGCGCTGGAGGTCCAGCAAGGGACAAAACTGGCCCAAATTCCCGTTTTTATGGAAATTCCAATCTCGTGGCGGGGAAGACAAGAAACAGATGAACAAAGATATATCGTGTTTTAGAATATCATGGGGTGATAAATATATACACTATGCTGTGCTATCTCGCCAGGGAGAGCAGGAAAAATAAGGCAGGCTGGGGAGACAGTGAATGATTTGGGGCAGCTATTTTAGGCAGGATGGTCGGGAAAGAGATTTCTGAAAAGGCGTTTCTTTGGAAAAACAGTTTTGAGAGTTCCTCAATTGAACGTAGAATTACCGTACGACCCAGCGGTTCCACGCCTAGGTATATACCCAAGAGAAATGAAAACATACATGCAGACAAAAGCTTGTACATGAATGTTCATAGCAGCATGATTCAAAGTAGCCAAAAAGTGGAACTAAGCCAAATGCCCATCAACTGATAAATGGATAAAGGTGGTGTAGCTATATGGTGAAATATTATTCAGCCATAGAAAAGAATGAAGTTCTGATAAAGGCTGCAATGTGGATGAACCTTGGAAAGATGCTAAATGAAAGAAGCCAGCTACAGAAGGCCACCTATTGTATGAGTCCTTTTATGTGAAATGTCCTGAACAGGCAAACCTATAGAGGCAGAAACTAGATTAGTGGTTGTCAGGGGCTGGGAGCAATGAGGGAATGGGAGGGTGATGGTTAAGGGGTTAGGGGTTTTTTTTGGGATTATGGAATGTTCTTATGTTGGTTGTGGTGATGAATGCACAACTGTGTGAATATAATAGAAATCATTCATTGAATTGTTAGGGTGAATCATACAGTGTGTGAACTATATTTCAATAAAGCCAGAAAGAAGGAAGGAAGGCAGACAGGTAGGTAGGAAGGTATTGAAGGATGCACACTCCAGCCAGAGGAAACAGCAAGTGCAGAGGCTTGGAGGTTGTGTAACCAAGCAAAAAGGGGCTCATTCTGCTACCACAATCTGGTGCCAATCAGTTGCAAACAAGCCAGTGGTTGAGAAAGGAAAATTTAGATGACTAGCTAGCATCGCAGGAAGATGGCGGACTAATGTCCTTAAGAACCATATTCAAATCATACAGAATCTTGAGGCAGTTATATAGGGGAAATAGGCAAGGGAGGGGGGTTCAGTAATGTCAACCGTCTGGTGTGATGGACTTCAAGGCGCCTCATTATCTCTTTCTTCTGTCATTCATGATGGGTACTAACGCAGAATTTTTGTCTCTTGAGGTTGTCATGTTCCTGGGGAACTCAGAGAGCAAAGTTGTCTTCTCACAGCTGGGAGATACACGTAAGCAAGACTCATAGAACTAGTGACCATGCATTTTGTAAAATCGAGAGGTGCTTAATCGTCTAGGCTACGTGCGGACTAGAACATATTCACAGAGATGAGTGAGTCAGGGCCATAGTTACAATATGGCTTCCTTTCCCTAACATGACTTCCCTCATGCTAACTTAAGATCTGGCTGTTACAGTGGGAATGTGTCTCGCCCATAAGGGGAACTGTAGCTAGCATGGAGTGAGCAAGGATATACCCAGAGAGTTACTCTCATTTATTTAATGACTCTGAGGTGCCAGACACAGTCCCTGGATAACAAGTGAGAAACAAGAAGCTGCAATCTCTGCCCTCATAGATGTTAGACATTAAACCTGAGAATTCCAGTTACTATGTTACTAGAATGAAATGCTCCATAAACCCATCTCTTTTTCTAATTAATGGCTTTTTCCTTGACTTTTCTTATTAGCAAGCAGCTCGGTTTTTTCCTCCTTTCTCTTGAATTGTCTGAGAATCTTTAGGGGTCCTAAAAACCAAATGTTGGAGGAGAGAGACAGAAAGCCTTCTCCACCCAAATGGAAGACACACAGTGGTGCTACTGAAGACTGGTTTTGATGGTCTGACCAATGACATAGGCGGCCTTCTGGGTCCAGATGCCCACGGGCCAGTGCTGTGTTTTTTTGCAAGAGGAAGATTCCACTCCCTCCACGTGCACCTGGTACTCACACCTGATACCCACCATCCCGGATGCCCATCCTCTTAGGGCTCACACACAACAGCCTTTCATTAATTCACTTAGCCATTATTTATTGAGTACCTGCTATGTGCTCTGTTGAAGGTCTTGAACACGTAATGGCAAATAAGACAGCCAATCCCTCTCCAGATGTATATCTAAATCTAAATATTTGAAAAGCAAAACTTTGGGTGGAAAAATCCAGGTAGAAAGGGTTTTTTAGTCAAAACGTCAAGAAGATAGACAACAAAAGAGTGATTAATAAATTAAGCTACATTTTTAAAAATTCCATTTTACCTGGGTCATGTTTGGTTCAGAAATTGTTTCTTCTGGATCTTTAAGTTCATCACATACCGTTTCCCTACAATTATTTTAATTGCTGCTCTCGTTTTTGCTGTATTTGCTTCCTCATTCCAGGCTTACCTCTGGTATTTCCCATTTGTGGGTCTTTCTATAAAAGATCAGTTGTATTTATTCTTTCTACTATTTTTGGTTTCATGACATGGTGTTGTTTGCTAATTGAGTGACACTGCCTGGGTTTAAAATCTCAGCTGTATACCACGTGTGAGCGATATAATCTTAGGAGGAGCAATCAACCCTTCTTGTGCCTCAGTTTTCGTCTATAAAATGGGAAGAGTAACATTACTAGCTCCTACCTCGTTGGCCTGTTGTGAGCTTCTCTGAGTTAATGTGTATTAAAGCACTTTACACATGGTGTTTGTTGCTATTTCTTTTCTTCTTCAATTATTTCACCTTTTATCTTAAAAAAAAATCCCTCCTCCTATTTTCTTTGGGTTCATTTTTGCTTTTTAAAAACTAATTTATCAAGTGAAATCCTTAATTCCTTCATTCGAGATCTCTTGTCCTCTATCTCCCTCCTCCTTCTCTCTCTCACATTTTCCCCCTTAGTTAGAAAAGGTCTGTAAATTTTTCTCAGAGAACTACTTTTCCTGCTTCTCACTGGATCTCATTGTGGCTTTGGGTTGTGTTTCCCGACTCCTGGAGAATTTGAATGTCCATTAGATGTTGATTCACTCTTCTGGTTTGATTTCTGTAAATTGTGTCTTTCACCCATCTTTTGCTAGGAGGTGGTTTGGGTTTTTTTCTTATTAATTTATAGAAGTTCTGTATGTGTTATAGATACAGATGCAAATATCATCTCCTAGGTGGTGGCTCGTCTTCCCATTTTTCTTATGGCACTTTTGATCGCTCATCAATGAGGAAGTAAAAGTTGGTGGTCATGCGCTGAAATAAACTAGTAATAGACCAGATGTACAGGAAGCCACATATCTAGATCTCAGTAACCTGGGGTCGAAGGAAGCAGAAACCTCTTGAGAGTCATAGTACTGTGACATTTATGGAACTTACACACACACACACAACCACACCAAGTATGTATATTTACGGAAGTGTATCCCACACATCAGAGTGGATGCCTATGGTAGAGAAGGAGGAAGAGCGTTTAGACGTTAAAGGTCAGCAACACTCAGGGCACAGTGCAGGACTGAGGAAGTTTATTTCCCACAAAATGGGAGAGTCCCGCTCTTCTTCCTAGATGTCCCCTTGTTCCAAGACACGAGACCCATCTTGCATTCGTCATCAGAAATGGAGCCCGTGTCAACAGGGGCTGACAGCTGACTTGGCAGGAGGATTTTACTGTGGGGCAGAACCTTCTGGGAGGGCACACCCTCCTTATGGGGTTCTTGAGAACAGTGGTTCTCGGGGAGGG
Source organism: Equus asinus (assembly GCF_041296235.1). Classification (NCBI taxonomy): domain Eukaryota; kingdom Metazoa; phylum Chordata; class Mammalia; order Perissodactyla; family Equidae; genus Equus; species Equus asinus. The sequence goes on from NC_091809.1 coordinate 17,080,981, forward strand.
CTCGCAGGGAGGGAACCGAAAAACACAAAACAAAACCCACAAGGATTGCACAATCTCATCAGAATATGTTCTTGGATCTAGGTGGAATTGACTCATCAGCCCTTATGGGGGAGAAAGAACTAAGGTGTTTGGAGATTCGGAGGTTTTCTGGAAGAGGTAGCATGGGAAGGAGGCCATGAAGGACATGTACACTGTTGGCAGAAAAAGGATGGGTCCACCAGGCAGAGAACACAACCAAGGCAGAGGCAAGGAGGCAGGAAAGGTGGGTCTCTTTTGTATACACCTGTAGTTGAAGTTTCCTTGGGGAGCCAAGGGGTGCTGTCTAGCTAGGGAAGCAACCAGAAGGCTGCCCATCCCCTGTCCCGTGCCCGGAACTCGCCACAGGGGAAATAAGAAGGGAAAGGAAGTCCCAGGCATGAGGCTGGCCACAGACCTCTAACCTCCAGCCCTGGCCCGGATCAGGGAAGGGAGACTCATTTCCAGGAGGCAAGGTGCGTGAGGAAGAGTAACATTACTAGTTCCTACCTCATTGGCCTGTTGTGAGCTTCTCTGAGTTAATGTGTATTAAAGCACTTTACACATGGTGTTTGTTGCTATTCCTTTTCTTCGTCAATTATTTCACCTTTTATCTTAAAAAAAAATCCCTACTCCTATTTCCTTTGGGTTAGCCCAGGTGCCAATCTTTAAAAAAAACAACAACAAAAAAAGCTAAACACAAGAAAACAAACGCTTACACAAAGAGTAGGCTGAAACTTCCTTAATCTGATAAGCGGAAATTTCTAGGAACCCTCAGAAATGTCCTAGTAGTGAATTCTGAGAACCATTTTTGGTAAAATCAAGAAGAAAAGAAAGATGTCCGTCTTGCTAATTTGCCAATCCAATAAGGAAATGACAATAAATAAGACCTATAGGTATTGGAAAGGAAGAGTTGAAGTTGAGAGCATTTTGAAGTCAAGATCAATTGTCTAGAAAGTTCTAGAGACTTAACTTCTGGACTAATCTGTAAAGGGAGCAGCTTTCTTATGTCCTAGCAATGAGCATCTGAAAATGAAAGAGGAAACAAATCCTCTTCCCAATATGAGAAAAACCCTTGAGCATTAAAAGAATAATCATAACAAGAATACGAATAAAACTATTAAATGCAGGCTGGCCCGGTGGCATACTGGTTACGTTCATGTGCTCTGCTTCAGTGGCCCGGGGTTCCCAGGTTCAGATCCCGGGTGAGGACCTATGCACCACTCATCAAGCCACGCTGTGGCAGCGTCTCACATGAAAAAGAGGGAGATCAGCACAGTTGTTAGCTCAGGGCCAATCTTCCTCACCAAGAAAAAAAACCTATTAAATGCAACTAAGATCTGAACAAATTGAGACACAGATTGAGTTCCCCAAAAGAACATTCAGTATTCTACAGAGTTTAATTCTTCTCAAATTAATTTATAATATATTAGTTTATAACATATTTAGTGCTGTCTCGTTAAAAATCCTAAATAGATTTTTGACAGACATTTATTGTGATAAAATACACATAATGTAAAAATTTACCATCTTAACCATTTTTAAGTGCACAGTTCAGCAGCACTGAGCACATTCACATTGTTGTGCAAGTTCCATCATCCACCTCCAGAACTTTCTCATCTTCCCAAACTTAAACTCTGTCCCCATTCAACTCTAACTCCTCATCGCCTCCCCCAGCTCCTGGCCCACCATTCTACTTCCTGTCTCTATGGATTTGGCTCTTCTAAGGGCCTCCTTTAAGTGGAATCCTAAATAGTCTTTTTTTAAATCTTTTTCAAACTTTTAATTTTGAAATAATTTTAGATTTGCAGGTGAATTGCAAGGAAAGCACAGTCAGCCCTCTGTATCCACGGGTTGCACGTCCACAGATTCAACCAACCGGATGGAAAGGTCTATGATGGTTGTGTCTGTACTGAACACGCACAGACTTATTTTCTTGTCATTATTCCCTAAACGATTCAGTATAATAACTATTTACCCAGCATCCACATGTATTAGGTATTATAAATATTCTAGAGATGATTTAAAATATATGGATGTACATAGGTTATATGCAAATACTATGCCATTTTATATTAGGGACTTGAGCATCTGCAGATTTTGGTATCCGCGGGGCTCCTGGAAAAAATCCCACAAGGACACCGAGGGACGACTATACAGGGAGTTCTGTATACCCTTTACCCAGCCTCCTATAGCATTAAATTACTGTCATACATTTGTCGAAGCCAGGAAATTAATATAGGTGCGATGCTGTTAACTAAACTACGGGTTTCGTTTAGCATTCACATTTTTTCCATTGGTGTCCTTCTTCTGTTAGAGGATTCCATCCAGGGATCCCACATGGCATTTAGTCATTGTATGAGCTTTCTAGGGCTGCCATGACAAAGTGCCACAGACCAGGGGGCTTCAACACAGAAACTTATGGATGCATAATTCCGGAGGCTGGAAGTCCACGATCAAGATGTCAGCAGGGTTGAATTCTCCTGAGGTCTCTCTCACAGGCTTCTCCCTGTGTCCTCACATGGTCGTCCCTCAGAGTGTGTCTGTGTCCTCATCCCCTCTTCTTATAAGGACACCAGTCAGATTGGATTAGGATCCACCCTAATGACCTTATTTTAACTTAATTATCTTTTAAAACACTATCTCCAAATGCAGCCACATTCTGAGGTTCTGGGGGTTAGAGCTTCAACCTGTGAATTTGGGGGAGGGGGGCACAATCCAGGTCGTAACAGCCATCATGTCTCCTTAGTCTCCCCCAAACTCTAACAGGTTCCTGGTCTTTCCTTGTCTTTCATGATGTTGACAAGTTTTGAAGAGTTTCTACCACGTGCTGTACTGGATGGTTCTTCATGGAGTTTTTCTGCTGTTTCCTTATGATTAGATTGAAGTTGTGGATTGAGAGAAAGAGTACCACAAAGGAGAAATGCTCTTCTCATCCCATGATATCAGAGAGGAGGGTACATGATGTCCACATTGATTATCACTGGCCATGTGGTTAAGGTTAACCTTGGTTAAGGCAGTGTCTGCGAGGTTTCTGCCCTATAAAGCCACAACTTTCTTCTTTCCATACCCTATCCATGCGTTCTCAACAGGGTTTCGTTGCTCCCAAGGACGGCAAAAGTAATCTTAGGTATTACAATGCCTGTAAACCTTGAAAGCTCAGCTCTACCCAACAAAATCTTATTCCTGAATATTTAATATGGGTGGGCAATGAGAGAAAACATTTATAAAGCCTACTTGGTGGGGGGCAAAATGAAAAAAAAAGTTGAGAAACTCTGCTGTAGCCCCATGAAGTGAGTCACTAAGTCAGTGCCACTCAAGGGGAGGAGAATTAAGCCCCTCCTCCTTTAGGAATAATTATTAAAATTGTGTGAACATGTGTTAAGACCACCACAGTAATTAATATTTGGGGGTGGGGGGAGATACGTTGAGGTTATGCAAATATCCTGTTCCTACTTAAAGTCAAACCCATTAATTGTAGCATCCGGCTGTGGATATTGCTGGGAGAAATTATTACTGTGGTGTTCCATGGTGATTTCCTATTTCCTTCCCTGCTTATTAATTAAAATCATTCTGCAAGGAAGATCAAATTGATTATTTTAAAAAGACTTTACATTTTGAAATGGTTTTAGCGTCACAGCAAAGTTGAGTAGAAAGTACAGGGAGGTCCCATATTTCTTATGCTCCTACGCATGCATAGCTTCTCCCATTCTCAACATCCTACACCAGAGTGGTACCTTTGTCATAACTGATGTTATAACTAATTATAATAAGAATAATAAGAAGTTTTCACACGTTGAGGTATATGGGGAAGCCATTCTGGTTTGGCCTAAAACTCGTTCTTCCCAGAACAGCTGGAGTCATGGCCCATGACACATGCCTTGCACATCTGCTTCAAACCTTTTCCTAAAGCAAAGAATGCACTCTTTAAAGATAAGGGTGAACGTCTCCCTCTCTCTTCCCTCTCTCTGCTGCCAATACCAATACTTCTTTGAAGATAAGTTTTTCTTCCCAGAAAACCAAGGTCAAGTTGACCTGCTGGGTACATACTAAATTTCAGCAAAACATGTCTTTGTGGCTTTGGAAGAAACTGTGGTCCTGTCACACTTCACGTATGTTCTTTGTTCTGAAGTGGTATATAACCATTCTGTAAACCACGCTTCTCCGAGTGCTTTCTTCCCCGGTGGAGATTGCACTTCTGGGCTAGTCCTCAGCTTGGCTCAATAAATGTCACCTTATCTTTCTTCTCTATAGATTGATTATTGATTATTTATGTAGACATAATTGATGAACCTACATTGACAGATCATAATCACTTAGAGTCCGGAATTCACATTAGGGTTCACTCTTGGTGTTGTACATTCTACGGGTTTGGACAAATGTATCATGACGTGGATCCACCATCACAGCATCATACAGAATGTTTTCACTGCCCTAAAAATCCTCTGTTCTCTGCCCATTCACAAATAGATTTTTGAACATTTTATTGAGAGACTGCCAAACAGATTTTAAAACAAACTTGACAAGTGGGTTATTTGGAATATAATAGAGAGGTTACAACTAGGGAGGGTAACATTTTGGGCTCAGAGGATGAGGAAGGAGGGAGCTTTAGTTTTCTCTGTATAGATTGATGAGTTTTGGTTCCACATGCATAGATTACTTATTCAAAGACATTTAAACATTTAAAGCTGTGGTCATTTAAGAAATCATCTTTAAAAGAAATTGCATAAGAATAGGCAAGAACATTTTGATAGAGAAGAACAATGCCTAGCAGATATCACAGCATATTATAAGCTTGGCTTGGGTTTCCCCAGAAGCAGAGCCTGAGACAAGGATTCAGTTACAAGTGTTTTATCTGGGAAGTGATCCCAAGAAGCACCAGTAGGGGAACAGGAAAGTGGGACAGGGAAAGAAGGAAGCCAATACAGGGGGCATCAATGAGCGAGTGGCTGCTGTGGGCAACTGAGGCTCAAACCCATTAGGGGCCTCTGGAAGATGATCTGGAACACTCCTCTGAGGTATTCTGCTCATTGGAGGTTGAGTTTGCCAGGAAGCTGACTCTAAGTGAGATGGAGTATAGCATGTAGGTTGTTTATTGTGATATTGCGATTTATAATAAGAAATATATATTTGGAAACAGAGCTCCTAAAACCCTTGGGATTTTCTAAGTGATGAGAGAGGTAAAGGTGTCTTTTGTTACGTTAATGAGGTGACTTTTGGACCACACCAAAGGATGGCAGCTGGTTGCGAGTGGAGTCAACCATGAGATTAGAGGGTTGGAAATTTCAGTCCCATCTCCAGCCTCCGGGTAGAAGAGAGGAGCTGGAGACTGAGTTCAGGCGCCATGGCCAGTGATTTCATGGATCACGCCTGTGAAACGAAGCCTCCACAAAGACCCAAAAGGACAGAGTCCTGAGAGCTTCCGGGTTGGTGAACACCTGGAGACTGGGGGAGAGTGGCATGCTCAGGCGGGGCGTGGAAGCTCTGTGCCCTGTCTCCATACTTTGCATCTCTTCCATCTGGGTGTTCCCGAGTTACATCCTTTCATAATAAATTGGCGATCTAGGAAGTAAAACGTTTCTCTAGGTTCTGTGAGCAGCTCCAACAAATTAACAGAACCCAAGGAAGGGGTCATTAGAACCTCCAATCTATAGCTGGTTGGTCAGAAGCACAGGTGACAATCTGGACTTGCAATTGATGTCTAAAGAGTAGAACAGTCTTGTAGGACTGAGCCCTTCACCTGTGGGGTCGTATGCTCTCTCCAGGTAGGTGAAATCAGAATTAGGTTGAACCATAGAACACCCAGCTGGTGTCAGAGAATTGCTTGGATGTATCAGGAAACAACACCGCCACTGCTTCAGGTTCAAATACTGTGCAGAATCATTTTATTTACGAAGGGGCATCCTTAGGGTCAGCACCTGCGGGAGGGTGCGAATTCTGTGCGATGTTTTTACACCAAGAAATTCTCCAATTCTGACATATCCACCTGGAGGTGGCACCAGATCCCACAAGTTAAAGGGCTCCGTCCCACAAGCCTGATCCACATCAGACGCCGGCTGCAAATGGGGTGCCCAGGCTACCCGCGCTTCTGCCTGATGACTTCAGATTTGGGGGTTCCCATGACCCCCTCTCAGGTTTGGTAATTTGTTAGAAGGCTCACAGAACTCAGAACAACACTTAGCTTGCATTTACTGGTTTATTATAAAGGATACAAATCAGAGACAGCCCAGTGAAAGCGATGTGCAGGGCAAGGAGTGGAGGGGGAGGGGATGGAGGGAGCTTCAATCCACTCCCCCCCCGCCCTCTGGTCCAGGGGATGCGGCAGCTACACAGAGCCATCCAAACCATGTGCCCTTGGAAGGAAGAGAGAGCAGATCCATGGAACACACGAGCCTGACCGTATCCCACAGCCGGTCATTTTATTAAGCTCCAAGGAGCGAGGTGCCCAGAACCATAACCTCTGAGCCAAGGGAAGCCTTGAAGCATCAGAGGAAGGACAGAGTTGGGCATGGGCCCGTAGGGGATAAAGAAGACGAGAGGGAAGAGTCCTGAGCTTCTGTCAAGGTCCACAGACCAGGAGAAGAAAGACCAGAGTAAAGATGGGTGAAGTTCTGCAGACCCAGCAGAGGTGAGGTCAGAGCCACAGGGCTCGAGGACGGACAACAGCCTTAGGCACTGGAGCACGAGGTTGTGGGCTTTTTGCAAATCCAGAATTTGCTGAGGCTGCATTTGGAGTCGTTCCAGCCTTTGCCCCTAAACTCCGCGCAGTCTTCCTCCCCACTGCTGTTGGGCTCTCCTTCATTCCAATACTTCATGAAGCTGCAAAGACCACGCAGAACGTGAGCCCCTGCCCGACCACGTTCACCGTTTCTAGCTGCCGTTGTCTTGTTGCTTTCCCATCTGCCCTGCGTGCATCTGCCCGACACACTTTGTTCTGGGAAACCTGATGACACCCCTGAGTCAGTTTGCCTTGGGCTCCTGCTGCCTGGGTTGCCCCCACTTTTGGAGGGAGCCCTCCTCTCTGGGGCATGCTTTTCAAAAGCAAACCAACCAATCCAGGTACCCCCCCCAACTCGCTCCTTTAAGGGGTCCCACTCTCAGGGCCAGTACCCTCATCACCCTGGGGCAAGGTGTCAGTCAACTAGGGACGGCCCCTATGCCCCAGAGCCCGCTGGAATTATTCAGACTAGCCCATCCTAAGCCTGCTTACCCTGCCTCACTCATTCTTTCCAGTGGAAACTACAATAAAGCCTCTTGCCCACAGATCCCGCCTCCCTCTGCCTCCTGACCCAGCCTGGTGCCTCCTTGTGTGACCCCCTTGTCACATGACACACATTTCCTCTCTTGGGATGTGTGACTATAACAAACTGACTTTTCAATGGCAATCTGATCTGTTGGCCTTATGGTACCTCACCTAGTCCATTAATACACTATACTTTAAAACACTCGCCCAGGCTACACGCTCCTCCTGAAGCTCTGATGGTGGAATTTGGGGCACCTGCCGTCCCATCTGAACGTGGATAGGTGGAGCCCACCCATCTCAGCTCAGTGACAATCCCAGACTCTCATGGGGGGTTGAGGGGGAGGATTCCCAGGTAAAGCTCACTTCAGGGGTTTCAGAACCCCGCCCCCACTGGAAAGCGAGGTCCTGCTCCTGAAACTTACCTGGGCAGCAGGGGAGAACCGTCCACCCAGTGCCACGTGCCTTCGTGTTTCAGGTCTGAGAGCCCCATCCAGGTCAAGCGGTTAAACCTGGAAGCCTGGACCTGCAGGAAGTTCTAGCGGATGCAGAGAAATCAGGAGGGAGCTCCGCCCCTCACCCCACCTTCCTGGCTCAGCGTCACCACAATCTCTCCGTAGGAAGTTCTTCTTTCCATCTGAGCTCCGGGCTTTTAGGAGACAAGATCCTGAACCCCCACCTGCTATCAGGATGTCTGAGCATCTCTCACATCTCTATCCTGTGAGCACGGATGGTCTGACTTGCAGACATACATGCACGGCTGGTGTCTACTGTGTGTTTGTGTACTTTAGGCGTGCTAAGCATGTCCACATGGATGTCCTCGTGACTGAGTTTAATGTGCTGGAACCAGATCGAGCCAGTGTGTGAGAGCTTATCACGCGTGCCTCTTTTCACCTCTGCATGGAGTGATGTCACGTGACAGCTTGAAATCAGCCACCGTGGGAGAACTTATACCAGGGAAATTAGCAAATGCTCCAAATCAGGACTCATTCTACCCACCCCACTCCAGGAGCCAGTTGTTAAGCATTTGCCAGCACACCACTGGGGTTTTCTTAAACTTTATGGATTTATGCGTTCCCCAAGACACTCACACATGTTCAGATCTTGACTGTACCCCCTTGCAAGGCGCCAGCCTGGGACCCCCTCATCCCTATCCTTCCCCTTCACACCTTTCCAAGTGGAGTAAGCAGGTTCTCTTCCCCAAGATCCCCTGTGGTCATCTCCTCCCCAGGGGGCCAGTGGTCAGGTGTACGCCCCAGGCCAGGTGCGGGTCCCCTGACAGGCGTACCTGCTCCTCAGCGCTTTCGATGACTACTAGTTGAGCCTCCACTTCCTCACAGGCAGTCACGGAGTCGTGCCAGTTGAGTTGCGAGTTGGAGAAGAAGTAGCAGTTTCCTTGGAAGGACCGCCAGCCCCAGGGACAGGGGTGGCACAGAAGGGCTGTTGTGGGAGGCGGGTCAGGGCTGGGACCCAGATCGGGATGCCCCCATCTCTGTATCCGCCTGGAGAGTTGGGGACTCTGCTTGATTCTACACCCCACAGGGGCCGTTCCCCTCTCTACTTCCCGAGACCCTCCTTCGGCCCCAGGAAGACTCAGGAGTCCTAGCCCCCATCTCCTCCGGACCTGGAGCTCAGAACAGGAGACTGGCTTAATTTCATGCCTACTGTGTGCCTGGCCCCCCTCCCCCCCCGGGAACACCGACTGCCATCATCCTTATTACTCTGGGTTCCTGTTTCGCAGGTGAGGAGACAGGTTCAGAGAGGAGCAGTGACTCACGCAGAGTCACACCACCCCGGAGACCCTTCCAGGCTCCAGAACCCTGGCATTCGGCCACTCACCGATTCCAGCCTTCAGCTGGGTCAGTATTTGCTGGATCTCCTCCTGCTTCGAAGGCTCCAGCCCCTGGGACCTGGGGACCTTGGAGACTGTGCCAAGAAATTAAGAAAGTGCAATTATTAAACGCCTACTGTGTACCGTGCCCTGCACTGGGCCCTCAGGGTCATTGTTTCTGAGAGTCAAGGTCTTGGTTAACCCCCTTTGGAAATAAGGAACATTGACAGCCAGAGAAGGCGGCACCAGGAGAGCAGGTGGAGCAGGGACTGCCCCCTCTCTTTTCCTCCCCCAACCCTGCATCAGAGGTGGGAGGGGCTGCAGGAGAAGCCACCCCAGAGCTGACAGGGCGACCCAGAGGGACCAGAGTCCTGGCTTTCACCCCACCTCCCTCCTGGACCTGGACCCCCCTAGGCTGTGTCTGCAGCCAGAGTGGAGGCCTAGGAGCCCTCCACCCTCGGGGCCTGCCGCTGACCTTGGACTAGGATGGCCACCAGGAGCCCAGCGAAGACCACGAGGGAGAGGAACAGGAGCACCAGGGGGGCCCGGCCCTGCCCCTGACACCCTGCGGGAGGAAAGATGGATGGTCCCAGCACACCTGAGTCCCTGCCTCAGCCTGCCCCAGGGACCGCGTGTCCCCCAGCCCCCACCTCCCCAGGACCCAGCTGTCTGGCAGTAGTCATTTCCTGCTCCCTGTCCCCTCATCCTGTCCTACCTGGGAAGTTCTTGAAGCCATGACTCTTTTGGAATCCAAAGTCTTTGGAGGAAAGTCTGTTCCCACTGGTCATCAGCTCTTCCTCATCTGAATGAGCAGAGCACTGACTCAGAGCCCAGGGCTAGCCATCCCCCTGCCCCCTCCCCAAGATCCCAGAGTCCCCACCCCGCCTCACCCAGTGCCATCGGTTCCTTGGGGTCACGCTGGTCCATCCACTGTCTCCAAATGCCTCGTCTGGACCCCTGGGAGCCACAGCTCTTTATTTTCCACTCTGTGATGCTTGATCCCTGAAGCTACTTTCGTTCAGGAAGAGAAAGAGGGAACTGGGTAGTGACATGTTCATTAGAAAGGTTAAAGGGACAGAGTAGAGCTTCTGACATGAAATGAGATGGATCTTCCCAGAATTCCATGGGATGCTGGGGGGGGGGGGCGGTGATCTCGAGTCAACAGCGAGAAGGACTGGTTCATCCTGGTGTGGCTGAGCTGTGGGACGCTTTTGATGAAATCCAGTAACATGGAGAGTAAAGCTGGTTTGTTGTGCCTCCTGCACTTACGGCAGGAGTGGGCAGAAAATTCCCCTCATCTTCCTGGAACCACCATGCCCTCTGACCTCCATGCTATGCTGTCTCAGCTCCCTGGCATCCTCCTTTATGCTGATTTCTGCTGACTTTTGGAGTTGGAGCTGAATCATCATTCCTTATGTTTATTTAATGCCTATTATAGTTGGGCATTTTTCTAACTACTTTATATATGAATTCATTTAATTTTCCTACCCCTGGGTAAATAATATGACCTCCACTTTACAGATAGGGGAAACTGAAGCACAGAGAGGTTAAGTCACTGGCCCAAGGTCACACAGCTGGTAAATAGTGGAACTGGGATTTGAACCCCAACAGTCCACCTCCACAGTCCACACTATTATCCAAAGATAGCAGATAGTATTAAGGAGGAAACAGAAAGAGTCATAGAATCTTTATTCATAATAGCTTTGAATTGGAAAGACCCACCAGCAGGTGACTGAAAAAAAAACTGTGGCATATTCACACAGTGGAATATTACATAGCAATGAAAAAGCAAAATACATGAATGAATCCCACAAGAGAGCAAAAGAACCCAGACATAAAGAGGACGTACTATAAGATTTGACTTTATGTAAATCAAGAACAGGCAAACTAAGGTTTGGTGGGACTCAGAATGGAGGTTACCTGGAAGAGGGGTGAGGATCGACCCGGAGGGGGATGCCTGGTGTCTTCTGTGTGCTGCAAATATTCTAGATTTTGGTCCGAGAAGTGGTCACGTAGGTGTACTCACATGTAAAAGTTTCTTGAGCTGTACACTTCAGATAGAATGACATAGATCTGTGCAGCATCCCCCGTTCTGCTTTCCACGGTTTCAGCGATGCATGGTCAACCTCGGTCTGAAAATACGAAATGGAAAATTCCAGAAATAAACAATTCATAAGTTTTAAATTGTGCACTATTCTGAGTAGTGTGATGAAATCTCGTGCTGTCCCACTCTGTCCCACCTCAGATGTGAACCATCCCTTTGCCCAGAGTGTCCGCACTGTATGCGCCACCTGCCGACTTGGTTATCAGATCGGTTCTCATGGTATCGCAGTGCTTGTGTTCAAGTCACCCTTATTTTACTTAATAATGGCCCTGAAGAGCAAGAATAGTGATGCTGGCAATTGGGACACGCCAAAGAGAAGCCATAAAGTGCTTGCTTTAAGTGAAAAGGTGAAAGTTCTCAACTTAATAAGGAAAGAAAAAAAATCGTGTGCTGAGGTTGCTAGGATTGGTGCTGGCACCGATATCAGTTCTCCTACGTTAAACCCAGCGTATATGGGGTTAACATCAAAGCACTCACCCCCTTGCCCTGCTTACTCCCCCACTTCCTGTAACCAGAATCCACCCTCCACCACGGAGGCAGACAACCAAGGACAGCCACCTGCGGATTCCCTTGTCTTACCACTTTCCTCTCTGCAAGCAGCCGCACAAGACCACATGCAGGCTGGTGGGAAAGTGCCAATCAGCGAGCCCACAGCCTCCCCTCCCTACAAGCAGCTGTATTCCATACAACCTTTCAAAACCCTGGCCTCCCATCTTCTGGGGAGATGAGACGAATTTGAGGGCTCACTTTCGTCTCCCGGCTGACGTCACCTGAAATAAAAACCCTTTCCTTGCCGTAAGCCTGGCGTTCCAGTTTCTTATTTGGCGCCTCTTGTGTGGCAGGTAAAGAATCTATGTCTGCGGTAACAGGATCTACAGTAAGAGCGAATCTTGCATCTGTGAAGTCAGGAAGAAGGAAAAAGAAATCATGCTGTTTTTTGATCAAGTGGGATTTATACCAGGGACACAGGGATGGTTCAACATCCGCAAGTCAATCAACGTGATACACTACATCAACAAAATGAAAAACAAAAACCACATGATCATCTCAATAGACGCAGAGAAAGCATTCGACAAGATCCAACACCGATTTATGATAAAAACCCTCAGTAAAATGGGTATAGAAGGAAAGTACCTCAACATAATAAAGGCCATATATGCTAGACCCACAGCCAACATCATACTCAATGGACAAAAGCTGAAAGCCATCCCTCTAAGGACAGGAACAAGACAAGGGTGCCCACTTTCACCACTCCTATTCAACATAGTACTGGAGGTGCTGGCCAGAGCAATTCGGCAGGAAAAAAAAATAAAAGGAATCCAAATAGGTAACGAAGAAGTAAAACTCGCGTTGTTTGCAGACGACATGATCTTATACATAGAAAACCCCAAAGAATCCACAGAAAAACTATTAGAAATAATCAACAACTACAGCAAAGTAGCAGGGTATAAAATTAACGTGCATAAATCAGTAGCATTTCTATACACTAACAATAAACTAACAGAAAAAGAACTCAAGAACTCTATCCCATTCACAATCGCAACGAAAAGAATAAAATACCTTGGGATAAACTTAACCAAGGAAGTGAAGGATCTATACAATGAAAACTACAAGACTTTCTTGAAAGAAATAGGCGATGACATAAAGAGATGGAAAAACATTCCTTGCACATGGATTGGAAGAATAAACATAGTTAAAATGTCCATACTACCTAAAGCAATATACAGATTCAATGCTATCCCAATCAGAATCCCAAGAACATTCTTCACAGAAATTGAACAAACAATCCTAAAATTCATATGGGGCAACAAAAGACCACGAATTGCTAAAGCAATCCTGAGCAAGAAAAACAAAGCCGGCGGAATCACAATCCCCGATTTCAAAACATACTACAAAGCTACAGTGATCAAAACAGCATGGTACTGGTACAAAAACAGGTCCACAGATCAATGGAACAGAATTGAAAGCCCAGAGATAAAACCACACATCTATGGACAGCTAATCTTCGACAAAGGAGCAGAGGGCCTACAATGGAGAAAAGAAAGTCTCTTCAACAAATGGTGCTGGGAAAACTGGACAGCCACATGCAAAAGATTGAAAATCGACCATTATTTTTCACCACACACCAAAATAAACTCAAAATGGATCAAAGACCTAAAGATTAGGCCTGAGACAATAAGTCTTTTGGAAGAGAATATAGGCAGTACACTCTTTGACATCAGTTTCAAAAGAATCTTTTCAGACACTGTAACTCCTCAGTTGAGGGAAACAATAGAAAGAATAAACAAATGGGACTTCATCAGACTAAAGAGCTTCTTCAAGGCAAGGGAAAACAGGATTGAAACAAAAAAACAGCTCACTAATTGGGAAAAAATATTTACAAGCCACTTATCCGACAAAGGGTTAATCTCCATAATATACAAAGAACTCACACTGCTTAACAACAAAAAAACAAACAACCCGATCAAAAAATGGGCAGAGGACATGAACAGACATTTCTCAAAAGAAGATATGAATATGGCCAATAGACACATGAAAAGATGTTCATCATCGCTAATCATCAGGGAAATGCAAATCAAAACTACACTAAGATATCAACTTACCCCCGTTAGATTGGCAAAAACATCCAAAACCAAGAACGACAAATGTTGGAGAGGTTGTGGAGAAAGAGGAACCCTCATACACTGTTGGTGGGAATGCAAACTGGTACAGCCACTATGGAAAACAGTATGGAGATTTCTCAAAAAGTTAAAAATAGAAATACCCTATGACCCAGCCATCCCATTACTGGGTATCTATCCTAAGAACCTGATATCAGATATCTCAAGAGTCCATTGCACCCCTATGTTCATCGCAGCATTATTTACAATAGCCAAGACGTGGAACCAGCCTACATGCCCAGAAACTGATGATTGGATAAAGAAGATGTGGTATATATACACAATGGAATACTACTCAGCCATAAAAAAAGACGAAATTGGCCCATTCACAACAATGTGGATGGACCTCGAGGGCATTATGTTAAGCGAAATAAGTCAGTCAGAGAAAGACGAACTCTATATGACTCCACTCATAGGTGGAAATTAGTATATTGAGAAGGAGATCTGATCGGTGGTTACCAGGGAAAAGGGGGGGTGGGGGGAGGGTACGGAGGGGGAAGTGGTGTACCCACAACATGACTAACAAAAATGTACAACTGAAATTTCACAAGCTTATAATCCATCATAACATTAATAAAAAAAAAAAACTAAAAAAAAAAAAAAAGAAATCATGCTGTTTTTGCTGTAACACCTCAAATATGCGTGTATAGGAAAAAGCATAGTATATACAGGGTTTGGTACTATCCGTGGTCTCAGGCATCCACTGGGGGGTCTTGGAACAAATCCCCTGTGGATGAGGGGGGGACTACTGTACACACACATTGCACCAAAGCCAGCTTCCTAGATTTAGCTATAGTTATGTGAGATGTGATGAAAATAACAAGAAGTTTTCACATATTGACGTATATGGGGAAGCCATTCTGGTTTGGCCTCAAACTTGTTCTTTCCAGAGCAGCCAGACTCATGGCCCATCACACATGCCTTGTACGTCTGCTTCAAACCTTTTCCCAAAGCAGAGAACGTGCTCTGTAAAGATAAGGGTGAACAGCTCCCTTCCTCTGACTCCCATCCCAGTACTTCTTTGAAGATAAGCTTTTCTTCCCAGAGGACCAAGGTCAAGCTGACCTGCTGTGTACATGCTCAACTGCAGCAAAACGTTTTCTTGTGACTTTGGGGGGAAAATATTGTATTCCCATCATGCTTGACGTGTGTTCTTTGTTCTGAAACGGTATAGGACCACGCTATAAGTCATGCTTCCATAACGTGCTTTCTTCCCTGGTGGAGGCTGCACTCCCAAGCTAGTCCTCAGTTGGCTCAGATAAACATCACCTTACCTTTCTAATCAATACGTTGGTTATTGGTAATTTTCATCAACAGAGGTAACCATCGGGGAAAGCTGGGTGAAGGGCACACGGGACCTCTCTGTACTGTCGTTACAACTTCCTGTGACTCTACCATTATTTCAAAGTGAAAAACTAAGAGAAATTTTAACAGTTAAAGAAGAGTATTTTTTAAATTTAAGGTCATTTGTGTGTGTGTGTGTGTGTGTGTGTGAGGAAGATTGGCCCTGAGCTAACATCTGTTGCCAATCTTCTCCCCCTTTTTTTCTCTCCAAAACCCCAGTACAT
Source organism: Equus asinus (assembly GCF_041296235.1). Classification (NCBI taxonomy): domain Eukaryota; kingdom Metazoa; phylum Chordata; class Mammalia; order Perissodactyla; family Equidae; genus Equus; species Equus asinus. The sequence goes on from NC_091809.1 coordinate 17,096,399, forward strand.
AATTGTATATCCTAGTCGTAAGTCCTTCTGGTTCTTCTATGTGGGACACCACCACAGCATGGCTTGGTGAGTGGTATATAGGTCCACGTCCAGGGTCCAAACCTGCGAAGCCTGGGGCCACCAAAGCGGAGCACGTGAACTTAATCACTACACCACCAGGCCATCCCTATAATTTAAGGCTATTAAACATAAAATATTCACATATGAACTAAAGTTTGCACTCTCTCAATGAAAGTATTACACTGAGATTTTCATTCTTTTCCAAATGCCATTGTATTTTTTTGTTAACATGAATTAAAAACTTCAAGTGGTCACCTAGAATGATACAATTAGAGTCAGTCCAGTTTTGGGTCTTTTTCCACCTGTATAATCCCTGAGACGTTGTTATGTTTTTCAAATATACCTTTATTTTTTTTTTTAAAGATTGGCACCTGAGCTAACAACTGTTGCCAATCTTCTTTTTGTTTTCTGCTTTTTCTCCCCAAATCCCCCCAGTACATAGTTGTATATTTTAATTGTGGGTCTTTCTAGTTGTGGCATGTGGGAACTTAACCACTCGGCCATGGGGCCAGCCCCTCAAATGTACCTTTTAAATAGGAGAAACTGTAAGATTGCAGAGGTTGGAGACTGGAATTGTGCCCTAAGAGAACACCAGTGATTCAAAATTTGTACGAACTCACTCTGAAAGCTGTTCATAGCTCAACATTGCTAATCATCGGAGAAATACAATTCAAAACCACAACAAGACATCACCTCACATCCATTAAGAAGACTACTGTCTAAAAAAAAAAAAAACAGAACAGAACAGAACAAGCGTCAACCAGGAATTTATGTGGAGAAAACACTTGTGAGTTGCTGGTGGGAATGTAAAATGGTGCAGCTGCTGTGGGAAAAACTCCAGCTGTTGCTCAGAAAATTAAATTTAGAATTATCCTATCACTCAGCAATTCCACTTTTAGGTATACACCGCTAAAATTTGGAAACAGGAATCAAATAGTTACCCATACATCCATGTTCATAGAGCATTATTCACAATTGCCAGAAGGTGGAAATGACCGTAAGTGTCCATCAACAGATGAATAAATAAACAAAATGTGGTCCAGCCATACAATGGAATATTATTCAGCCTTCAAAAGGAATAAAGTCCTGACACACGCTACAACACAGATGAACCTTGAAAACAACACGTTCAGTGAAATAAGCCAGTCACAAAGGACAAATGCTGCGTGATCCCACTTGTAGGAGGTCCCTAAAGGAGTCATATTCATGGAGACAGAAAGTAGGACAGTTGGGGCCAGGGGCTGGGGGAGGGAGGGGGAGTTAGTGTTTCATGGGGATGGAGTTTCAGTTTGGGAAGATGAGAAAGTTCCGGAGATGGATAGTGGTGATTGGCTGCACAACATTGTGAATGCACTCTTAAAAATGGTTAACATTGGGGCCAGCCCGGAGGCACAGTGGTTAAGTTCGCAGGTTCCACTTTTCGGCAGCCCCAGAGTTCGCTGGTTCAGATCCCGGATGTGGACATGGCACCACTTGGCACACCATGCTGTGGTGTGCATCCCAAATATAAAGCAGAGGAAGACGGGCATGGATGTTAGCTGAGGGCCAGTCTTCCTCAGCAAAAAGAGGAGGATTGGTGGCAGATGTTAGCTCAGGGCTGATCTCTGCGCCCCCCCCCAAAATTGTTAAAATGGTCAATTTTATGTTATATATATTTTACCATGACTAAAAAAGTTTTTTTTTTTTAAACTGTGTGTTGGTGAATCTGCAGATGTCAGCAGTTGATGGTACGTCTGGAGTTCTGAGAATGAACTTCCATGCAGGAGAAAGTAATTAAAGTGTGCTCATTTGAAGCTCACGTACAACGCTATTAAAACTCAACAGTCGCTGGTGGGTCGTGGAGAGTGACTGCTAATAGGGTACAGAGTTTCTTTTTGTGTTGATAAGAATGTTCTGTGGACCCGCCCGGTGGCGCAGCAGTTAAGTGCACACGTTCTGCTTCTCGGTGGCCTGGGGTTCACCAGTTCAGATCCTGGGTGTAGACATGGCACTGCTTGGCAAAAGCCATGCTGTGGCAGGCATCCCACTTATAAAGTAGAGGACGATGAGCATGGATGTTAGCTCAGGGCCAGTCTTCCTCAGTGAAAAGAGGAGGATTGGCAGCAGTTAGCTCAGGGCTAATCTTCCTCAAAAAAAAAAAAAAAGAGTGTTCTGGAATTAGATAGTCATGATGGGAGCTGCCATGGGCTGGCTCCCCGTGGACTCCCTCCTTCTGCAAACACCCCAGACCCTGGATCAGACCCTGGAGGCAGGCGGAAAATGGGATGAGAGGAAAGAAAGGGTGTTTCTGGGACCAACTAGAGGCCATCCTGGGATGTGCGAGTGTGGCGTGAAACATTCTCTCTATTACCTGGCACACTTCCCTCCTTGGCCTCACTCCCTGCTTGGCCACAACCTTCTCCCACAGGCTTCCCCCATCCGCCCTTATTTTGACTCCTGAGTCGGGGGTGGAGTTTGGAGCAGAACTTGGTGGGGACATGAAGGAGGCCAGAAAAGGAAAGAGGAAAAGGAGAAGACAGTGGACATGAGTGAGCTCAAAGGCATGTGGGGCCAGAGGTTGGGCAGTCTTGGTGTAGCCCAGCCCGACTGGGGGGTCCTGGGGGCTTAGCTGGGGTGGGGGTGGAAGCTGAGGTTCCCAGGAGGGCGGACAGGCAGACGGAGCAGATGCTGAGCTGGTGGGTTGGGTGAAGTGGGAGGCGACAGCTGAAAGACAGAGCTTTTCCCCCAAAATACCCTGGATCCCAACAGACAAGTAGCCCAAAGGGTCAGGCAAGTAGTGTGGGTCAGGAGTCAGGGGTGAGAGAGGTCAAAGATGGGGCCCTGGACTCCTGGGTCCTGGGGAGGTGGAGGCTGGGCCCGGGACTCCTACATGATAGGAGGTGGGGGCTGGGGGGCTGAACTCCCGCATCCTAGGAGCCAGGGCTTGGGGCCTGGACTCCTGGGTCCTGGGGAGGTGGGGCTGGGGGCCTGGACTCCTGGGTCCTGGGGAGGCGAGGACTGGGTCCCAGACTTCTACATCCTAGGAGGTGGGGGCTGGGGGACACGCGGTCCCTGGGGCAGGCAGGGGCAGGGACTCAGGTGTGCTGGGACCATCCATCTTTCCTCCCGCAGGGTGTCGGGGGCAGGGCCGGGCCCCCCTGGTGCTCCTGTTCCTCTCCCTCGTGGTCTTCGCTGGGCTCCTGGTGGCCATCCTTGTCCAAGGTCAGCAGCAGGCCCCGAGGGTGGAGGGCTCTCAAGCCTGGACCCTTTGGCTGCCGACGCACGTACACAGTAAGTGCCCCACTACCGCAGGCATCTCTGTCTGGTCTGGTCTTCAACGACCGCAGCTGCTCCCAGGCTGGGGGAGGCGGGTGCCAGGACCCTGCGGGGAGGGTCTGAGACAGTGCAAAGCTGTGTGTGACGTGGGGCCAAGGACCAAGCTCGGGTGTGAGGAGCAGACACAGGGACGTAAGTGCCCAGACCTGGTTACCAGCCCCGACCCCTCTCCAGCCCGCCTGTGCCAGCCCCGCTCCTGGGGATGCAAGCCCTTCCTGACCAGCTGCTGCTTCTTCTCGGAGGTGAAGAAGACCTGGCACCAGCCCATAGAGGCTTTCGAAGACTTGAAGGCCCGGCTGGTGTTGTGGACTCAGATAAATAGGAGGCGCACCTGTCAGGGGCCCGGCTCTCCATGGGACATGCAATGGCCCTGCCAGGAGGACGTGGTCAGGAGCGGCTTCTGGAAAGAGGGAGGAAGTGGGATGAATGTGGGGCCCCCAAACCTGCGCTAGAATGACCCCCATATGGATGAGCCCCCACATAACAAAGACACGAGAACACGCTTGGCGTTACACGTGCAGGTCCCCGAGGAAAGGGTGGGCGTGCCCTCAGGTGAACATGTTGGCACAGGGCTTCTTCTCGAAGCTGCCTGAAACAAGGATCAGGAAAGAAGAGGTTTATCTGGGAAGTAAGGATGCCAGGAGGGAGGATGGACAGGGACAGGGCTGCTGTGACGTCGCCTGGACCTCCCTCCTGCTTGGGATGGGCCTCCGGGAGACTCCACAGAGCACGCCTCAGAGTTGTCCCTCCCAGGGAGAGAGAGACGTGGCGAGTGCCCAGGGGGTGCAGGTGGGGCCCTGCCCGCGGCTCCTGCACACAGGGTCACCCAGGAGCCCTCTTGACCAGAAGTGAGCCAAGTTTTCCTAAAAACGATCAGATTGTCAATATTTTCAGCTTTTCGGTCTCTGTCGCAGTATTCCCCTTTGTCGTTGCATCGTGAAAGCAGACAGACAGTTCTCGGCCGTGTGCCGATAAGCCTTTACTTACCGCACAGACGTGTGGATTTCCTGTCATTTTCATGTGTCACAAAAGACGATTTTTCTTTGGGTTTTTTTCAACTGTTTAAAAGCGTAAACCCAGATCTTGGTGCTCAGGCTGCACAAAAACAGGGCTGGGAGGCGGGGCGGGGAATGTGGCCCGAGGCCCACAGTTTGCCGACTCTTGCTATAGAACAGTGTTGCCCATTAGAACATTCCTGACGATGGAAGTGTCCTCTGTCTGCGCCTCCCGTATGGCGGGCACTAGCCACGTGTGGTTATTGAGCACGTGAAATGTGGCTAGTGCCGCCGAGGAACTGAACTCCTTTTTTTGTCCTTTTTTTTTTTTTTTTTTGAGGAAGATTAGCCCTTAGCTAACTACTGCCAGTCCTCCTCCTCTTTTTCGAAATGGGCTGACATCCGTGCCCATCTTCCTCTACTTTATATGCGGGACACCTACCACAGCATGGCCTGCCAAGTGGTGCCATGTCCGCACCCGGGATCCGAACCGGCGAACCCCAGGCCACCGAAGCAGAACGTGCGAACTTAACCACTGCGCCACCGGGCTGGCCTCATTTTTTTTGTCTTTTAATTTATTTCCATTTCAATAGCCCCATGGCTATAAGGGAAGGGGGTTCACAGGTGCAAAGTTCCAGTTGTAAGATGACTAAGTTCTGGGGATGTGACGTCCAGCATGGTGACTCTAGCTAACGATACCGTCCTGCATATTTTGCAAGTTGCTAAGAGAGTAGATCTTCAAAGTTCTCACCACAAGAAAAAAAATGTATAACTATCTGAGACAATAGACTTTAATGCAACTTATCATAGTGATCGTTTTGCAATATATGCATACATCGAATCATTACATTGTACCCCTGAAACTGATACAAGGTTGTGTGTCAATTCTCTCTCAATAACACTGGAAAAAATTTTAATAACAATAAATAAATAGCCCCGTGTGGTGAGTGCCTACCATATCAAGCCATACAATGTAGAGTCTTGAGCGGACATTCATAGTGAACATTCCTGAACATTCGTAAGCCTAGGTGTGAGATCACTTATATGCATGTACGAACACCTGTGTGAACAGGTGGACGCACCTGGGAACACAGACAGAAGCACAAGTGAGCCGTGCCCTTTTGTTGGCAAGGCTGGTGGTGAGACTATGAGAACTTCCTGCAAAGGAGACAGGGAGTTCTGGCCGGCCTGGCACTGACAGGGGTCCTCACCCTCTCCCAGGCCTTCCTGCGGGCGTTGAAGAAGGGCAAGCCCTGTTGGATTGGACGCAGTGGCTTCAGAGGGGAGAACTGGGAGAGACTAAACCTGATACTGCTCCAGTCCAGGTCCCCAGGGAAGGATGGCACTCTTACTTGGGACCTGTAGCCCTCAAATCTGGGGCTTATTAGAATCCCCAGGGACTCATTATTTTTTTATTGAGATATAAAGCATTCAGCTCAGTGGTTTTCAATATATTCACAAGGATGTGCAACCATCCCTGCCATCTAATTCCAGAACATTTTTGTCGTGCCAAAAATAACCCGCTAGAGTTACCCCTCATTCCGTCTCCTTCCAGCCCCCGGCAACCACCATTCTTTCTGTCTCTGTAGATCTGCCCATTCTAGACATTTCATGTAAATGGAATCAGACACTATGTGGCCTTTCCTGTCTGGCATCTTTCACTTAGCATAATGTTTTCAAGGCTCCCCCATGTCGTGGCATGTGTCAGAACCTCATTCTTTTCTATGGCTGAATAGTATTCCAACGTATGGATGACCCACATTTTGTTTATCTGCTCATCAGTTGATGGACACTTGGGTTATTTCCACTTTAAGGCCTATTAGAAATCATGTTGCTATGACTATTCTTGTCCAAATTTTTTGTGTGGATGTAAGTTTTCATTTCCCTTGGGCATATACCTAGGAGTGGAATTGCTGGATCCCATGCACTCTATGTTTAACGTTTTGAGGACGCGCCAAACTGTTTCCCAGAGTAGCGGCACCATTTTGCAGTCCCACCAGCTATGCGGGAGGGTTTCAATGTCTCCACGTCCTCGCCGACACTTGTTATTATCTTTTTTTTTTTTTGATTTTTTTATTTTTTCCTTTTTCTCCCCAAAGCCCCCCGGTACATAGTTGTGTATTCTTCGTTGTGGGTTCCTCTAGTTGTGGCATGTGGGAAGCTGCCTCAGCGTGGTCTGACGAGTAGTGCCATGTCCGCGCCCAGGATTCGAACCGACGAAACACTGGGCCGCCTGCAGCGGAGCGCGCGAACTTAACCACTCGGCCACGGGGCCAGCCCCAGTTATTATCTTTTTTATTCTAGCCACCCAGGTGGGTGTGAAGCGCTATCTCACTGTGGTTTTGATTTGCATTTCCCTTGGGGGCACGTATTAAAAATGCAGATTCCTAACCCACTCCCAAGAGAGTCCAATTCAGGGAGTCTGGGATGAGACCCAAGAAAACTAGGAGGAGTCCTTTCTTTTCTGATAACTAGCTTCAATTTCTGATTCAAGCCCCTGTTTCCTCCTGGTGGCACAACATTTCATCACAACTGAGCAAATATTCAACCCACAACATGGGATGAAGCTGAGAATGTGGAAGGAGAGATGATGGGCGTGAGGGGCTCAGCATCACTGAGCTGCGAAGGCTTGTGGTAAAACAGGACTTACTGTTACTCGAGCCAGCGAATCACGTGTTCACTTGTTCACACCTGTTCATGTTGTTTTTCTGTTACTTACGACTAGACACATCCTGACTAACACACATTCTCACAGCACAAGGGGACGAGGCCAGTTGTGAGCCCTACATGAAGATAATTTAAAATCTTGCTTTTAGAAACAGAGTGAGGGGCCGGCCTGGTGGTGTAGTAGTGGTTAAGTTTGCTCACCCTGGTTTAGCAGCCCGGGGTTTGCTGGTTCGGATCCTGGGCATGGACCTATGCACTACTCATCAAGCCGCCGTGCTGTGGTGGCATCTCACACGGAAGAGCTAGGATATACGACTATGTGCTGGGGCTTTGGGGAGAAAAAGAAAAAGAGGAAGATGGGCAACAGATGTTAGCTCAGGGCCAATCTTCCTCAGCAAAAAGCATACCTTTAAAAAAAATCAACGTAGTAATATTTTTTTTAAAAAAAAGAAAAGAAAAGAAATGGAGTGAGAGGCACGTGTCTTAGTCATCTCGGGCTGCAACAAAAAAAACAACATAGACTGGGTGACTTAAGCAATAGAGGTTTATTTCCCACAGTTCTGGAGGCTGGAAGTCCAAGCTCAAGGTACCAGCAGATTTGGTTCCTGCTGAGGGCTCTCTTCCTGACTTGCAGACGGCCGCCATCTCAGTGCCGTCATATGGCAGAGAGAGAGAGAGAAACTCTCTGGTGTCTCTTCTTCATCTTTTTTTTTTTTTTAAAGACTGGCACCTGAGCTAACAACTGTTGCCAATCTTCTTTCTTCTTCTTCTTCTTCTTCTTCTTCTTCTTCTTCTTCTTCTTCTTCTTCTTCTTCTTCTTCTTCTTCTTCTTCTCCCCAAATTCTCCCATACATAGTTGCATATTTTAGTTGTGGGTCCTTCTAGTTGTGGCATGTGGGATGCCCCCTCAGCATGGCCTGATGAGCAGTGCCATGTCTGCACCCAGGATCCGAACCAGCAAAACTCTGGGCCGCCAGTGCGAGAACTTAACCACTCACCATGGGGCCAGCCCCCTCCTCTTCTTATAAAGGCACTAACCCCATCATGGGGCCCCACCCTCATGACCTACCTCATCAAAACCTAATTACCTCCCAAAGGCCCCACCTCCAAATACCATCACGTTAGGGGTGGGGGCCTCAAGATATGAATTTGGGGCGGGACACAAACATTCAGTCCATAACAGCATGTTAATGACAGCCATGGGGTGCTTTAGTTGGAAATAAATAGTGAAGCCCTTTAAACTGGTCCTTTTGCCTGTGGGGTTCTAGAAATTTCCATCTGATGTCAACAAGAAAGGATGGAGGTGGGATTGCTCTACAGAAGGAGGAGCTTCCCAAGTAACAAGTCAGCAGATGATGGCCAAGATTGATCTTTCAAGAAGAGTCTTATGGACCAACGGCTGAGAAGCACAGCCTTGGCTAGAGGTCACCCATGGAGCATGAAGGTGGGCAAGGGGGTGACCTGCCTGTCTTTCCACATTCGTCAGGAACCTGTCATTTTGAGGATGTTGAGTGATGGATTTGTCAACCCAAATAACCAGTAACTAGTCTACACATAAGAGAGAGATTCAATGAGCTAACATGAGGACTAGCCCAGAAGCGCTCCCTTCCCCCAGGGAATAAGCTTTCCGGGGAAGTATGGCTTACAGCATGGTCCTACACCATTTCAGAACAAAGAACACAACTCAAGAAGGACAGGAATACCATTTTTTTTCTCAAAGTCACAAGGAGATGTTTTGCCACGATTCGGCACACACACAGCAGGTCAGCTTGACCTTGGTTCTCTGGGAAGAAAAGCTTATCTTCAAAGAAGTACTGGGATGGGAGTCAGAGGAAGGGAGACGTTCACCCCTATCTTTAAAAGAGCACATTCTCTGCTTTGGGAAAAGGTTTGAAGCAGATGCACAAGGCATGTGTGGTGGGCCATGAGTCCGGCTGCTCTGGAAAGAACGAATTTTAAGCTGAATCCGATTTAAACCAGAATGGCTTCCCTGTGTACCTCAGGGTATGTGAAAACTTGTGAATATGTGAAATATGTGAAACTTATTATTATTTTCATGAGATTCAACTTTATCATAGGTCCAAATGGTCTGACCAGGACAGAGGCGTTTTAGTGAAATAGTAACTTCTTTTTAATTGTTGTAAAATACACATAACACAAAATTTACCATTTTTACAATTTTACTTATTGTTTTAAACATTTGTTTCTCTCTCTTTTTTTTTTTTTTAAGATTGGCACCTAATCTTACATCTGTTGCCAATCTTTTTTTTGTTTTCTTTTTCTTCTTCTTCTCCCCAAAGCCCCCAGGACATAGTTGTATATTCTAGTTGTGAGTGCCTCTGGTTGTGCTGTGTGGGATGCTCCCTCAGCATGACCTGACAAGCAGTGCCATGTCCGCGCCCAGGATCTGAACCGGATCAGAACCTTGGGCCTCCGAAGTGGAGCATGCGAACTTAACCACTCAGCCATGGGGCCGGCCTCCCATTTTTACCGTTTTAAAGTAAACCATTCAGGGGCTGGCCTGGTGGCACAGCAGTTAACTGTGCTTGTTCCACTTTGGTGGCCTGGGGTTCACCGACTTGGATCCCAGGCTCGGACATGGCACCACTTGTCAAGCCATGCTGTGGTAGGCATCCCACATAAAATGGAGGAAGATGGGCTCGATGTTAGCTCAAGGCCAATCTTCCTCAGCAAAAAGAGGAGGATTGGCAGCACATGTTAGCTCAGGGTTAATCTTCCTCAAAAAATAAAAAATAAAGTGAACCATTCAGTAGAATTAAGTACATTCACAATGTGGCACAATCATCACCACTATCTACTTTCAGAATCTTTTCGTCACCCCCAAGAGGAACCAGGACCCATCAGCAGTCACCTCCCCATTCCCCCTCCCCCACCCCCACCCCCTGGCAACCACTAATCTACTTTCTGCCTCTATAGATTTTCCTGTTTTGGACATTTTGTATACATGGAATCATACAATACATGACTTTTTGCACCTGGCTTCTTTCACCGAACATCATGTTTTCAAAGTCCACCTATGTTGTAAGCGGGTGTTAGAACTCCATTCCTTTCCTTATGGCTGAATAATATTCCATTGTGTAGATACGTCATATTTTGTTTATCCATTCGTCAGTTGACGAGCATTTGGGTTGTTTCTTCCTTTTGACTGTTGCCGATAGTGCTGAAATGTTAACTTTTCCTTAACCCTTATTTGATACTCTGTGTGTCTAATAATACCGGTTGTGTTTACTGCTGTCATAATCTCTGTCGTCAACATCTCACCCTCCACTGTAGACCCCTGTTTGGTTGCGGTCAATTTTCAGGCTGGCAAACAAAGTCGGGAGGCCCCTATAAGCGTAGAAAAATACTACCAATGCTACTCATGCCTTTGGGTGCTTTAACATTATCTATTTGTATCAAAACAGCTATGACGAACCTCAGTGTCCCACGATGGTGAGATCTACCCGTCTGCCAAATGTTTACTCCCCAAACAATACAGAACAAAAGAGGAGAAAGGGGAGTGACACAAAACCATGTCATCGGCCTAACAGGAAGACAGAGATTGCCAAGATTTAGAAGAACTATGAGGAAAAGAGAAAAATCATGGAACCGCAGTGTGAGATGCCTCATCCTTCTGCTCCATCCCTGCCCCAGGGGTTATGGAGAAAGTCTGCGGGAAATGCAGAAGAGGGAAGTGACGAGAGAATCTCACATTGATCTAGAACCAGCTCCAGAGAGACAGAGCAAACTGCAAGTCTGAAAATGCTACAACGTCAGAGCAGATAGAGAGTCAACTCTAGGAAAGCGATGAGTTCTTCAAAATGCAGAGCTTCCAGGGAGAGTAAAAGCAAAAAGAGAAAGGAGATCTTCGACAATTGGGTGGTGACGAGAAATAGAAGCAGAAGGGGAAATTTAGGGCCCTTCAAGACAAAATTGGCGGTCTCTTGCCACTTACTCCCTCCGCCAACCAAACAAAAAATCCGCTACATTAAGTTGGTTTTGCTATAGTGACAAAAGAGGGGGCCATTGAGCTATGTATCATAAAACATGTCCCCAAGTGAAAAATGAACCGAAGGGGCATAGGAAATCCAGAGAGAGTAATTGCAAAAACTCAGGAAATGAAAATCCACACAAACCAACTGGGGGAAAACGTCCCCCAGAAAGAAATCAAGAAGTAGAAGAGGGGCCAGCCAGTGGTTGAGTGGTTAAGTTTGTTCCCTCTACTTTGGTGGCCCAGGGTTTCACCGGTCCGGATCCTGGGTGCGGGTATATCACCGCTCATCAAGCCATTCTTCGGCCTCCTCCCACATAGAGGAACTAGAAGGACCTACAGCTAGAACATACAACTATGTGCCGAGGGGCTTTGGGCAGAAGGGAAAAAAAGATTGGCAACAGATGTTAGCTCAGGGCCAATCTTTAAAAAAAAAAAAAAAAAGAAGTAGAAGAAAATTGTAAGTCAATGCTCCAAACAGAATTAAATATAGTCAAGCAAGCATTTGAGGACATGGAAAATCACCTTACAGCAAAAATTCAAAAACTAAAGAACTAAGTACTGACATGGGCAGAAAATAAAAACAGGGATAAGGGAAGAGAAGCAACTCAGGAAAGAAATGGAAGAAAAAGACAAAATGGTCTCAGAGATGCAGAATAAATTATAAGGTACCCAAGAGAGAATAGACTCAAATGAAAGCTTAATAAAGGGCATTGGAGAAAAGCAGAAAAAAAACCCAAAGAGAATGACAATGACACTAAAAAAGAAGTAAAAAGGGATGAGGGAGAAATTGATTAAAATGGAATTTCAGGCACTGAAGGAGTAATAAGTGTATTGCTGGAGTTTCTGAAGAAGGAAAAAAACAACCAACCAGAGTTAATATTTGAAACCATATTCAAAATTTTTTCTAGAAATAGAAAATCATCTGAATTTACGTACTGAAAGGACTCACCAGGTACCTAGGAAAACTAACCCAGAGTGGCCAACTCTGAGACATAGTCTAGTAAAGCGATTCCGTTTCAAAGATTCAAATCAAATCCTCAAGCCCTTCAAATCAAATAATTTACAAAGTCAAAAGAATTAGGCCAGTGTCAGACTTTTCAAAGCTAACATTCAAAGCAAGACAACAAAGGAGTAGCATTTTTTAAAAAACTCAAAGGGCCAGCCCCGGTGGCCTAGTGGTTAAGTTTGGTGCCCTCTGCCGCTCCAGCATCCTGGATTTCATGGACCTTCACCACTCGTCTATCAGTGGCCATGCTGTGGCGGTGGCTCACATACAAAATAGAGGAAGATTGGCAATGGATGTTAGCTCCAGGCCAATCTTCCTCAGGAAAAAAAAACTTGGTAAACAAAAGTGTGAACCAAGGATTTGATATGCAGCCCAGCTGTCCTTCAAATATGTACAAGAAGTTGCTCCATAACGGAAATTGTTCCATAGCGGAACTTCGTAGCCATTTGTCTTTCTTGAAGAATCTTTGAGAGGATGTACGTCATTCAACAATAGGATGATGGTTTCTCCGAGAGGCACGAATTAGAAATTCTGAAACTACTTCCTGTGTATTCTAGGATTGAACAATTAGCAAATATATTGTGGATAATGAAAGCCAGGGTTTTCACTGTTGGAGAAAGAAGTTAGAAATACAGAAAGGCAAAAGGCTGGAAGGAGCTCTGTAGGGTTGGACTGGAAGTGGAGGTATCATTATGAACTCACGGTTTTTAATATACGTGTACAGATAAGTAGATACAGAAATGAATATAGAAGTGTATGTGTACATACATGGGTTAGAAGACATGCATAATTTTCCTAGCTCTGCCTCCTGAGAAGATGGAGAGCAATGGACATTCCAATATCAAAAGCACACCTAAACCTCAATGAGACATCACCTCACACCCACTAAGATAGCTATCATCAAAAAAATGAAAATAACCAGTGTTGGCAAGGATGTGGAGAAGCTGGAACCCTCATGCATTACCAGAAGGAATAGAAAAGGGTGCTGCCAGTCTGGAAAATGGTTTGACAGTTCCTCAAAACGTTAGGCATAGGGTTACTATATAACCCAGCAATTCTACTCCTATGTATCCACCCACAAGATTTGAAAGCACGGACTCAAACAGATGCTTGTGCACCCATGTCACAGAGGCATGATTCACGATACCAGAAGGTGGAAACAACCCAAGTGTCCATCAACAGATGAATGGATAAATGCAATGTAGTCTATACATACAATGGGATATTATTCAGCTATAAAAGGGAAGGATATTCTGATACATGCTAAAACGTCGGTGAACCTTGAAAACATTATGCTAAGTGAAAGAAGCCAGACACAAAAGGACAAATATTGTGTGATTAGATGAGGTCCCTATAATAGGCAAATTCACAGATGCAGAAAGTAGGATGGTGGTGCCAGGGCTGGGAAAGGGGAATGGGGAGTCAGTGTTTAATGGGGACAGAGCTTCTGTTTGGGAAGATGAAGAAGTTTTGTAGATGGGTGATGGGGGTGGTTGCACAACATTGTGAATGTGCTTAACACCACTGAATTGTACATTTTAAAATGGCAAGACAAAACCAGAAAGTAACTAGACCACAAATCTTGGTTTCTAAGTACCATTCTCTAATGAAAGGAACCAGAGCTCGTGGGAGAAATGGTTGACTCCAGGACTGAGGCAGGAAAAATGGGGCTGGACCATTTTTGGTGGGGCATGTTAGCAGGATGTGAGAGTCAATGTGAAGGAATTCTGAATGGCCAAAGCTGGAACAATTTGGGCAAGAAACTAAATAATGATTGGAATACAACCCATGGAATAAAATAAACATCCTTGAGTAAAAACTGATCGAAATAGATAAGTGAATATATAAATAAATAGAAGAGAAGGGACACTCTTCCTTGCAGAAGAATTCCGATTAATAAATGTACAATAATTGAGGACAATAGAAAATTATCATTAACAAAAACCACAATAATAATTGTCACAGGCAGGATCCCATTTATGGATGCCAAAATTAGTGGATGAAAGTTTGATGAGAAATGGAATATTTTCTAAGTCTCAAAGTATCTCATCACAAGATAGTTATTCATTACTAAGGGGAAAAGATTAGCTTTACAATGGAGTAACCTGGCAGGCACCACCTTAACCAAGTAATTGTGATTATCATCACCAACAAGACATATAGACATCATGTAACTCTTGAGACGCGGCACTGGGAAGGACATAACATTGCTTCTGTGGTATTTTTGCCAAAAAGGATAAGTTCAACCCAGTCATGAGAAAAAACACCAGATAAACTCAAATTGAGGGACAGTCTACCGAATAATTGACCAGTACTCATCAAAAATGTCAAGGACATAAATAGCAAGGAAAGATTGAGCTGTCGCAGATTGAAATAGACTAAGAAGATAGGACAACTAATTGTTATGTGGCATCCTGGACCAGAAAAAAGGACCAAATAAAATCTGTAGTTTACTCAATAATAGCGTGTCAACGTGAACTTCCTGGTCTTGATAATTATACTGTGGTTAGTAAGACGTTAACTTGGGAGGAAGTTGAATGAAGACTATACAGGAAGTTTTGTACTATTTTCCCAATTTTTCTGTAAGTCTAAATTTCAAAGTGCAGAGTAAAATAAATCAATGCCTGCCAGTGCTTCTCTAACTCATAACTCGTATCTTACTCAACGCCAAGTTTCTATTTATTCTGTGCCTTAGCGGTTCCTCCATCAGGTGACCTCGAGCTGGGGACTCACGTGTAGTTAATTTGAAAGGTGACACTGGGAAGCATGAATAAGCCAGTGAGGAAGTGAGAAACGGAAGGGAAGGAAGCCAACGAGGAGTGTGTTAACAGACAAGTAATTTTGGTGGGCAACTGAATTTGAAGATTTTGCCTCAGAGTTGTCCTTCCAGAAGGGCAAGGAAGCTGGGGTATTTAACCATTAACTCTCATCGGTCATTGGGAAGGACTGGTCTGGGGAAGTGGGAGTCATTATTCTCTGGCATTCCTGGCTGCCTTGCACTTGAGCAGAGAGGACTCCAATGGTCAGGAAAATTCTTCATGCAAAGTGTCTCAGATGCTGGTCGTTGGATGTGTGGGGCTGGTACGCCCAGAAATGATGCATGTATCAGGCAGTTTAGATAGTGTTGCACTGCAGGAACAAACAACCCCCGAATGGCTTCGAACAACAAAAGCTACTTCTTGCTCATATTACAGGTGCGTAAATGGTGGGCTTCTGATGGTCCCAGTCCTGTGTGAGCCTGAAGTACTTTTCCTTCTAATCATTTTGAGTGGTTCTATCTTGGCCTCATATAATTTTTCTTCATGCATGTACCAACCAATACTCAGTCAAAGATTGAACGGGGACCCTCTGCAGAGCCTTAGAACTCTGTCGGTGTGATTCTCTCTCCTTAGAATTCCGTCCTGTGAATTCTAGCCTTTTTGGCCTGCCTGAGTTCCCAACTCTATCTCTTCAACCATCGAGAGCTCTGAGTTCTGCTTGGGTTTCCATTCACTGCGCTGCAACCTGGAAACTCTCTCCAGGCAGAAAGCTGGGGCAATTATAGGATTCACTGTTTATTTCTTCTCCTTCAAGGACCACCCAATTGCACTAATTTCTAGTATCTGAAAATCATTTTTTCATACATTTTGTCCAGTTTTTTTACTTGTTTCAAGCAGGAGGGTCAATCCACAGCCCATTGCTCCATTTTGCCTAGAAGTGATGATGGGGATATCTTAATCCCATATTTACAAAAGCAAGCTGATAAGTCATAATTGTAATAATTACCTGAGGAATTTTTATTGAGAAAAGGCTTTCCAGCGTTAACTGAATTTAGTCAATTGAATTCCTGGGTCATTTTTGTTTTAAATACAATTCAACGGCTTTCCTTTTTTTTTTTTTTTCCCTTTTTATTTGACTGGAATTATTTTTAATGGTAAATTGTGCTAGCTTCAGAGAGTGAGTTGAGAAGAGTTCTCTCTCCTTTATACCCCGAGTGTGTGAATGTTAGCTGAGGTTCTGGAATTCCTTTGGGGACAAGTTAATAAGAATCTGCTATGCTGTGCCACAATAATTGCTGATGTCTCAAGAATTTAGCAGGACGTAGTCATGGCCAAGGCACGCTCTTGTCAAACTGTTGCAGACTGGCAAAGCTATCTTGGATCCAGGTTATTGCTATGGGTTCCAGGGTTGCCATGGGGAGAGAAGAGAATACAGAGAGGTGACTACTTGCTCTTAAATGTCCCAGTCTGGAAGTGACATGGTTGATCCAGTCGCAGCCCAATCACTTGCCAGGTTTGGTTCTGGCCTACCATTCAGAATGAGTCACCTGAACCCAGCATGACTTTGGTCCGGTTCCCCTAGAAACAGACCCGGAGATGAGGATTTCAATGCAAGAAGTTGATTTGTGGTGTCATCCTCAGAGAGCACAGGAGGGAAGTGGGAAAGTGACGCAGGGAAGGCAGGAAGCCACCAGAAAGAGTTGGTGTTATTGAACAGGTGGCTGCTGTGGGCTACCAGGGCTCAGTCCTGCTGGTGACCTCTGAAGGACGGTGTGGAACGTGCCTCAGGGTTGTCTAACTCAAGAGCAGAGAGAGTTAGGGTATTATCCCCCAACACCCACCGAGATGCATCTCATTCAGCACAATAAAAAATGCAACACCATGTGGTGGGCAGAATAATATCCCCTAAAGATGTCCATATGCCAGTGCCGAGAACCTGTGAATATGTCACGCTATGTGGAAAATCGGGAGTTAAGGTTGCAAATGGAAATAAGTTTCCTAGTCTGCTGACCTTAAAATAGCGAGAGCATATTGGATTATCCAGGTGGGCCTCAACGTAATCAGAAGGGTCCTTTCAACGCGGAAGAGAGAGGCAGAAGTCAGGGCCGCACAAAGTGCGAAAGAGAAATCAGTCATTGCTGGCTTTGAAGATGGAGCAAGAGAGCTGCTGGCAGAGGAAGACAGCTTGATTTCAGCCCAGTGAGACCCCTTCGGGCCTCCGACTTCCAGAACTCTGAGATACTAAGTTTGTGTTGGTTTAAGCCAGTAAATTGGTGGTAATTTGGTACGGGATTGATAGGAAATTAACACACATATATAGAAATAATGTTTTTAAAAAATTTATAGGAAGAAAATCATAAAACTTTACCGAAGGACATTTTTAAAATATCTGGATAAATAATTGGCTCATGAATGAATGAACACATAGATAGATGATAGACAGATGGATGGATACATACATATGTATCTATGTCTATTCCCAACCAAAGTTACAAACCAGTTCAAAACTGCATCTGGAAAATAAAATACACTGCAGTAGAGGAAAACATATTGAAAGAAGACAATGTTCTAGCTTATATCAAACATATTATAAAACTATAGTCACTGAAACAGTGACAAAGAAATAGTAAGTGGGGTGGAACACACAATACAATGAATTACTTTATTAAGGGGATATTACGGGGCTCAGGTGAGGCTGAGACCATCAACAGAAGAGAAACCGTCTACAGCCTACGGAGGGATGGGCCTTCGAGGAGAACCTCAGAACCTCTCTCAGGGTCCTCCCGTCCTCAGTTAAGGGGGAGGAAAGAAAAGGGGGCGGAGCCAGAGAGCAGCCAGCAAAGCGCATGCGCAGTTGCCCGGTCTCTGGGCACCGGGGAACAGCAGTCGTCAGAATTCTGGGCAGGGGACCGAGGGCTTCTCGCAGATAAAGAAGTTCTCTCTGTTACATCTGTCATCATTCCAGCCATCACTGTAGAAGTCCACGCAGTCCTCATCTCCGTGGTTGTTGGGTTCTCCTTCTTTCCAGAAGCTGCGACCACCATGGGAGCTATGAGTCCCCTTCTCCAGCCAGACCCCACCCTCCAGGCCCGCCCTTGAAGGATCTGACCCCTGGCCTTTGGCAGCAAAATTCCAAGTACCAAAGGGACGTGGGGAATTCAGAGGCGGGGTTTCCAAAACGTGGATTCAGACACCACCTCCCTGAGAATCAACTCTGGCGGAGTAAAATTGCAGATTCCTGCTCTGTACCCAGACTTGTAGACTCAGAACCCTGCCCTTCCCCCGGGGTGGAGCCGGGACTCTGCATCTCTACCGAGCTCCTCAGATGGTGCCTTCCAATCCCAGAGTCCTAGCACCCCTGGTTTGGCATGTGGGTCTTTTCCCTGCCCACCCCCCTGGGGCCATTGACTTTGCGAGGTCACCTGAGATTGACAGGGGTGTTGTCCACCCATAGCCAGGAACCCTCGTTGTGGTGGTCGCTGAGGCCGATCCAGGCGGGCCTATTATTTCTGGTATCCCAAAACTTCAGAAATTGCTGAAGGTGGCGGGGGGGCGGGGGTGTATCAGGAAGAAGACTTTTGAATGCCACCCGTCTGCCCACATTCCCGTAGTCCCCTGCCTCTCTCGGAAGTTCTTTCTGCAGTCCAGCCTAAAGCCCCGACTCAAGTTGTGTGTGTTCACACATGCATGTATGCTGTGAATGTGTGTTAATGTGCATCCACGTGTGGAAATGTGTCAACTTGTATCTCAGATCACATATGTGCTGGCGAGAGACTATGTATGATCTCAAGGGTACCCTGAGTTCTCCTCCTGTCCATCCATGGGCTCCTCTCATGTGATCTTCCCAAGTCCATTATTGCTCCTCCTCCGGGAAGCCTTCCCTGACTGCATCTTCCCTGGCCCCAGCTTGCCCACCGGACCTCCATCTCTCAGAGGGCAGAGGAGGGTGGCAAAAGGCTTTTTGTTGCCCAGCCACATGGCCCAGCCTCCGACGGAAACCTTGCTCAGCCCACCTGCTCCTCAGCACTGTCGATGATCACCAGCTGAGCCTTGATGTCCTGACAGGCGGAGACGGAAGCTTTCCAGGTGTTCTGGGTCTGGGAGAAGAAGTAGCAGCTTCCTTGGAAGAATCCCCAATTCCAGGGGCAGGGTCGGCACAGGCCAGCTGGGGAGGAGAGGTGGGGTTGGGACAGACAGCTGCTCGGCTCCCAAATCGCCTGCACCTGCATCTGATCTTGGGAGCCCAGGGCCCAGGCGCCCTACTCGGCTGTCAGCTCAGTCCCCAAGAAACCCGTGAGAAAGATCCCGGCTCTGCCCAGCCCTCCGCAGACCAGCAGCCATAGAAGGTGGGTCCCCAGCCCTCTGGGGCGGGGCCGGGGGGAAGGGACCTCGCAGCTCCTTCCCGACCTTGGTGTGAGACCCTTACTCAGGGTGGCATTCATCCTGGTCAGCTGCTCACGGATCTCCTCCAGTTCTGACTGTATCCACTCCGGAGAAACAGCCACTAGAAGAAGAGGGCTTCAAGGATTAAGCACCTACTGTGTGCTTGGTGTAGAGAGGGCCCCAGGAGAACATTGTCCATGGATGTCACAGTGACCCTGAGAGCCCATTTGACAGGTGAGGAAACTGACAGTCCCTTAGAGAGCGACTTGACCAACGTTACCTCACGCAGGGGTCCAGTCTCCTCCTCCCGCTCCTGCCCTCCCTCCCTCACCCCCGTGGCGGGGGTTCGTCCAAGGTCAGGCAGCCTCGGAGCCCTGTCCCACTCTGGATCCTGGCATCCAGTGCCTCACCCGGGGGCTCGTTCTCCTGATGGTCCCACGCTCCTCTCTGCATGGATTGATGGATCTTGGAGACTATAAGAGAGCAGAGAATTCTCCTTTATGAACACCAACTGTGTGCCTGACCCTGTGCAGGTCCAGTTTCAGGGTCTCCGAGAGCCTAAGCCCCCCAGTAGAGGAAGGGGAGCTGCATTTCACAGATGAGGAAATGGGCTCAGAGAGGAATAGGAACCAGCCCATGGTCACACAGGAGGTGATGAGGAGCTCAAACGCCCCAGCACTAATGAGTCTGGGGACTGTGGAAAAGGGCAAAGACCATCCCAGAGGGAAAATCCAAAGAGATCCAGGGTTCCCCAAACCCCCAACCCCTGAGTCACCTTGAATCAGGATGGTTATCAGGAGCAGGAAGAGGCCCAAAGAAAGGAGAAGCGGCAGCAGAAGCAGAGGGAGCCTGGTGCGGCATCCTGCAGAACCGGCAGATGGGCAGAGCTGGAGGCTCAGGGACAGACCCGGCCCCGCCCTGCCCACACTGGAGGGGACCTCCCAGCCACCCCCTTCCCCAGGTGCCTGCTCCTGAGCCACCCACCCCAGTACCTGGTGAGCCCCTTGAGCTCCACAGTTGTCTAGGCTCTTTCTCAGTCAATTTCTGGTTCTCATATGTCTCCTCTGAATAGGACAGAACAGCCCTGCTCTCAGGACCAGATCCCAACTCCCCCAGAACCCTGGAGCCCTCCGCTCCCCACCATCACCCCAGAGTGGGGTCCCAGCCTCACCAAGGCCACACATCTCTGCCATCCTTCCTTCCTCTCTGCTCCTCTCTCTCCACCTCTTCTCTGCACTATGGTTTTTATAACCCTATGTGTTGCCCTCTGCAGCCCCTCCTCAGATCTGTCTCCCCAAACCAGAAAGAAGAACAAAGAAACAGGATGGGGACGCCTCTTCCTGTCAGAAAAGTCGGGGGAGTGATGGAGTGCCTGACGTATCTAGGAGAGAGGTCATCTAGGGTGGAGACAGAAGCTGCACAGTCGACTCTGGTGCCAGAAGGCACCATTCCAACCCCTATCCAGTCCCAGGACCTCTGGCCTCGCCTTATCAGAGCCTCAGTTTCCTCAGCTGCAAAAAGGGACAATTACCCTGCTTCATACCATTACTGTGAGGTTTAATACAGTGCACTGGTAACAGGTATAAATTGCCTGTTCCAATGATGGATACTCAGTAGTAACAGCAATTAGCATGTGCCCTACAGTTCCCTGGGGTGTGTGCTGTCCCTCACTGCAACAAGTAATAAACCCAAATTTGTTCAACTACAGGTGTGTTCCTCGTGATTTTTGGCTGGGGGGCCACCGACTGTTCTCACAATAGCCCTATGAGAAAGGTACAGTTATTATCCTGCTTTACAGATGAGGAAACTGAGAAACAGAGCAGGCAAGCAACAGTCTGAGGTCACACAGCTTGTTTTGGTTACCATATGCATGTGATATAATATCTTCTATCATTTCCCTTGCAACCTGGGGCTAGGAATTGACCCCAGTGTGACTGCTACACTAAGCAGTTGCTCTTTTCTCCTTTGTAACTACTAAGTATTTTGGAGAGAGCAACTTGAAACTATGTGTATCAAACTTTCCATTTATTTATATATGGACTCCTGGTTTCCTATCTGATTAGGTTGGTTGTAATAAGTTACCATCTTTTTCTTTTAATCTAAAGTGAGTCTCTTGTAGACAGCATATAATTGTATCATCTTTTTTTATCTATTCTGTCAATCTCTACCTTTTAATTAGAAAGTTTAACCCATTTATAGTTAATGTAATTACTGATAAGGCAGAGTTTAAGTCTGCTATTTTGCTATTTGTTTTTTATATGTCTTATTTTTTTTTGTTCCTCAGTTCCTCCATTATGACCTTCTTTTGTGTTAAATAAGTATTTTCTAGCGTATCATTTTATTTCTCTTGTTTCTTTTACTATATATTTTTCAAATTATTTTCTTAGTGGTTGCCCTGGGAATTACTATTAACATCTTAATTTATAACAATCTAGTTCAGATTAATATCAACTTAATTTTTAATAGTATACAAAACTTTGCTCCTGTATAGTTCCATTTCCTCCTCCCTTTCTGGAGCTATTATCACAAATTACGTCTTTATACTTTGTGCCCATCAACTTAGAATTCTAATTATTGCATCATACAGTTGTATTTTAAATCAGAAAGGGGAAAAAAGGAGTTACAGACAAAAAAATACATTTAAGCTGTCTTTTATATTTACCTATGAAGTTACCTTTACTGGTGTTATTTCTTCATGTGGATTCGAGTACTGTCTAGTGTTCTTTTCTTTCATCTGGAAAGACCCCCTTCATTTCTTTTGTTGTGGTAAAATACACATAACACGCAATTTACCATTTAAACTGTACAATTTGGGAGCATTCAGTACATTCACAATGTTGTGAATATTGTGCAGTCATCACCACTATCTAGTTACAGAACATTTTCATCACTTTGTTGATGCAAATAATTTGTAACCAATCTATAAATCAAAATTGGGGTGAGTTTATTCTGAGCTGAAATGTGAGGGCCCACATAACCTGGGAGAGTCCTTCCACGAAGGAATGGAGCACTCAGAAGAAGTGGGGGTGTACAGGGTGGTTATATACCCTCAAAGAGCATGTTTCACATATGATTGAAATGTCCCTTTTACAATAGTCACAAGATTGCCCTGTTGGCACACCTGTGTGATGGACACAGCAGGTAGCAGGTCTGCTGTCTCGGTAAACACAGCAGGGTGGACACAGCAGGCTGGCAGATCTGTTGTCTCGAGCTGGGTGGTCACAGGTGAGTACAGCAATCAGTTTCTAGCCTAAGGAAAGATACTTATCCTTAAGCAAATGCCAATGTTGGGGGAAGTTGCACCTTTATCTTAAGGCCATTTGTTCTTGCCATAGGAAATGCTTAAAGCAGATGTACAATGCATCCTCAATGGCCATGTCAGGCCTTTTTGGAAAAATAAAGTCAGGCCAAATTAGGTTGACACCAAATGGCTTCCTCATATACCCCAATATATCCTATGGCTTGCCATTTCTATTTGTCATTTTCCCCTTTTGATCTACAATCTTTTGATAGAAAATATTGATCATCAAATGCTGTCCCTCGACACCAGGGTGATTGCTGCCCACCCTGGGTCCATCAGGTCCCTTGGTGCTAGACTTTTATCTCATTTATTTGCTCAGTTGTCCATGTTGGGGGGAAATAGTGGACAAGCATAGAGGTATATGTATTAACAGAGGAAGCATTTCATAGATTATATAATTTTCTATTAACTTTGGATTGTTGCACAAACATCGTATATGTGTTTTTCTATGACACTTTGTATTTACATTGTAAATGATCATAGAACAAGTACAGTAACCATAATTCAATATATTTGAAAGGATTAGTCTTAAATGAGTTCTTAGGCATAGTCCTTATCAGAAAAGGAAATTTGTCCAGGTTTATAAGATAGATCGACCATCTCAAGCCGTCGAGTAATCATTACTCTAGTTTGTATGCTATTCTTACAACACTGAGTAAAGAAAATAGCAATTATTTTGAAGATTATGACTAGCACAAGGATTTCAAGAAGTGATAGAAATAGAAACTGCAATCCAGACCAGAAAACAGAACTGATACCAGAAGGGAGCCAACCAAAAAAACAAGACTGGGTGTCAGATCACTTAAGGCATCCACCGTCTTCTTTCTGTGTTTTAGCAGAGATGATGCATTGGAAGACTCATCAGGTACAAAAACACAGCATTCAGTCTAAGTGATTGTACACATGCCACCTTGGGATGCCGTCGGAATATCTAAGGCCATTCTGTTTTTACGAACAGCCTTTCACATTAAAGACATTTCAGTGTTTAATAAAGCTATTCCTGCTTGACTATCATTAAGAGCTTGTTGAGTAAATTTAGTCAGAGCTTCTATATGCGATATGACAACTTCTAAACCCCAAGGAAGGAGCAAATATAGCCGCTAGGTGGTCATACCAGCGGAACACTGAAGGAGCCCATCTGACCTTAAGGAGAGGGAGATTGGCAACAGATGTTAGCTCTTGGTGAATCTTGCCCTGCATCCAAGGGAAGACCAGAGTGTGGTACTCTAGCCATCCAGGTGGTAGCCAAGGCCAGAGGTTTGTTCCACATAACCACTGAGTTCCATTAGGAGACGTCCAATAAATGCCTGGTCTCTGAGACCAGTCTGTTCCAAACCAATCACTTTCTTTAAGTATAAAAGTGCTCTGACATGACACAGGGGGTATCCAGTCCACCTTTCGAGTGTAATCTGGTAGATTTTGTTTGGAATGATTTATTTGCTCCCAACATAAAGGTGCAGGTATGTTTAAAGATCCACAGTGAGGAGTAAGCCAAACATATCCATCCCAAATTTGCGTAAAAGCTTCCATGGTTCTTACTGTGATATCTGGTTTCCTTTGTTCACTTGCAATTTGTTGGGATAATTGGATGGTTTGAGTAACAGAAAAAGAGTCGCCGTGCCCTGTATTATTAATAGTGTGGGCTATCGGCCATGTTTCAGGATCATTATTAGTAAAAACATTGCCATCAGAGGCCCATTCGGATGTGGATTGGAAAAACAAACACGGTATTAGGAAAGTCTTAAATGACATTTTTTGTAATTAATAACAGTTTTGTAATTAGGTTCTAATCTAATCAAGTTGGGGGGTAAAGTATTAGGGTAGGAAAATCAGCAAGCCAATCTAGAAATCAATTATTTTAGCAATTACATAAAGTTGAAACATTACAAGGGTTTAAATGAGGAGATATAAGGTTAGGAATACAGGCCTGGTCCGGAGTCTTGGGACAGCTGTCTACAACAGGTGTCGTCTTCCTCTCATCCTGGTTTGGAGATAC
The DNA here is from genome assembly GCF_041296235.1 of Equus asinus. NCBI lineage: Eukaryota > Metazoa > Chordata > Mammalia > Perissodactyla > Equidae > Equus > Equus asinus. The sequence continues at coordinate 17,120,875 of NC_091809.1, forward strand.
TCGTCTTAGCCAGTCGAAGGCGGGTGTCAGAGACTGGAGCTGAAGCCCATTCAGGAGGAGAAGACTTTTTCAGATGAGTAATGTGAATCCATGAGTTTACACCTTTTAATTTTGCAGCACACAGGTGGGTTAAAAGCACCTGATATAGTCCCTTCCAATGAGGCTGCAAAGAATCCTTTATCTGGTGTCTTTTCCAATAAATGAAATCTCCAGACTATAAGCCATGATCCTTAAGGTCTTCGTCTCCCAGGAGCTCATTGTGAAAAGAATCGACTTCCAATCTCTCATTTCTTTTAAGTGCCTCAATGAGACTTGGACAATAATGTCAAATGTCTCCTTTAGGTAAAGTTGGTTCATACATTCCTTCATCTAATTGCATAGTCCATCCAGCTATTATCTCAAAAGTAGACAGCTGATGTTTACCAAAGGGTGTAGATCTAAGATTGAGGAGCGCTAGTGGAAGAGCCTTCGGCCATGAGAGATTAAATGCTTCTGAAAGTTTTGCCAATTGAGTTTTGATTGTACCATTAGTTCTTTCCACAATCCTGAGGACTGGGGATGGTAAGCACAATGGAAATGCTGCATTATTGGGCAAGTAATACAAATAGATTTAATTATTCCTCCAGCGAAATGAGCTCCCCGGTCACTCAGTAACTCAGTAGGAATTCCCCAAACAGGAATGATTCTCTCTAATAGGAATTTACCTACTGTTAGAGCCATTGCTCTTCTGCAAGGAAAGGCCTCAATCCAATGTGAAAACATGCAAATCATTGCCAAGATGTATTTATATGCTTGAGATGGTGGCATTTGGATGAAGTCCAATTGCCATACCTCAAAGGGTCCCTTAGGAGGGGAAAGTGACCTTGTGACCCAGGAAGTGGTTTTCCCTGGATCATACTTTGGGCCTATAGCACAACGAGCATAGGCTTTATGAGCCACCATGGGAGAAAGTTTCCAAAAGCATTGTTTTCCCCATAAAATCATCTTTGCAGGTGCCCAATGGGTTAATTGGTGTCTATGCTGGAGCAGTGGCAATTGTGCTCCAACAGGTACTGTGGGTTTCTTATTGGGCCTGAACCACATCTGCCAGGGGGTGTCAAAAATTCCCCCCTTTTGACTGCCATATCTGTTTCTCTTCCCGTGGTGATTTCTTGAGCCTGTAGAAGGAAATCTTTTACCGGGTTGGCAGAGTTACTAGGAAGCAGTGGGCATTCTCAAGGCTGGGTGGGGCAAACCTTCAAGGCTGCTTGTTTAGCAGCTGCGTCAGCAAACCGATTTCCTTTAGCTTCCAAAGTATCAGATTTGGAATGCCCTGGTGTTTCAATAATTGCTAGTTGTCTGAGTAGTTACGTAGAATTCAATAATTCTGCAAACTTTTTCCCATCCTTTATAGGCTGACTCAAAGAGGTTAAAAACCCTCATAGTTTACACAGCATTCCAAAGTCATGTGCTACTCGGAAAGCATAATGGCTGGCAGTATACATATTTGCTACCTGGTCTTTGGTCAATTGACAAGCTCGAGTTAAAGCAATTAACTCAGCTTGCTGTGCTGACTTTATCTCTGGTAAATAAGAACTCTCAATTATGTCCACTGAGGACGTTACCACATATCCAGCCCAATAATGTCCTTGTCCATCCTTTAAGTAAGACCCATCTGTAAACCAAATTAGATCAGCATTACCAATGGGAGTTTCTTGCAAGTAATTCCTAGGAATGAGGAGCTAATCAGTTAATAAAATGCGGTCATGGGCATCCTCCTCCTGTGATGCTGGAAGTAAAGTGGCAGGATTAAGATTATTACATCGGGCTAAGGTAATATTAGGAGCAGAGAGCAACAGAACTTCATAGGAGGCTAGTCAGCTTACAGCGTGATGCTGAGTGTGATGAATTTAGGAGATATTCGACTGAGTGAGGAACATAGATAGTTAAGGAGACCCCATCACTATTTCTTCAGTGGTCTCACATAAGAGGGCTGTGGCTGAAATGGCTCTCATACAAGGCTGGACCCTTTTGCCACTGAGTCTCACTGCTGACTGTAACACCCGGTAGGTCGATGTTGATCTCCATGCTTTTGAGTTAAGATACCTAAGGCATTTCCTTTATCGTCTCGAACGAAGAGGAAAAATGGCAAGCTATAATTAGGGTGCCCCACGGCTGGTGCTTGAGCCAAAATAGACTTTAAGGTAGTTACTGCCTTCTCTCCTTCTGGCATCCATTCAATTAAATCAGGCTCGTCAGGGGCCGGCCCGGTGGTGCAGCGCTTAAGTGCGCACATTCTGCTTCAGCGGCCCGGGATTCGCTGGTTCAGATCCCGGGTGCGGACATGGCACCGCTTGGCAAGCCATGCTGTGGTAGGCATCCCACATAGAAAGTAGACGAGGATGGGCACGGATATTGGGTCAGGGCCAGTCTTCCTCAGCAAAAAGAGGAGGATTGGCAGCAGTTAGCTCAGGGCTAATCTTCCTAAATAAATAAATAAATAAATAAATCAGGTTGATCAGACTTTAGTCATGTAGATAAAGGCTGGGCAGGAAGTGAAAAGTTAGGTACCCGGTTCCCGCAGTATCCGGTTAGTCCCAGGGATCCCCTTAACTGTTTCTTTGTCTTAGGGAGAGAAAAAGCCAAGATGTCTTTAATCCTTTCAAAATCAATCAAGTCCATCCTGAGATATTAAGCACCCTAGATACTTTACAATAGGAAGGCAAAATTGTAATTTCTCCCTGGCTGCTCTATGCCCCTTAGATGCTAACGGTTGTAAGTGATCAACTGTGTCCTTCTGAGAATCCAACTCAGTTTTTGGACATAAGAGCAGATCATCCACATACTGAATTAGAGTGGATTAAAGTGGAGTTGTTAGGGAACTCTGTATTAGTGAAATCAGCCTTGAGAATCTGGGCAACTTAGTGGGGCTTTCTGCATAGCCCTGTGGCAGAGCTGTCCAGTATCCAGGCGATTTTCCCACGTGAAGGCAAAAAGATGCCCACTATTCTTTTCTATGGGGATGCTAAAGAAGGCACTGCCTGAATTGATGACTGGGAAATGCCAGCTGTTGATTGGAATCACTGAGAGCCAAGTGTGTGGACTTGTAACCACAGGGTGTTGGGGAATCACAATGTTATTTATGGCTCTCAGGTCTTGAACAAATCTCCAGCCTTTTCCGTTAGGCTTTTTTTACTGGCAAAATAGGTGTCTTACAGGGAGTAGTATGAGGAATTATAAGTCCCTTCTCAAGAAACTCCTGAATGACAGGCCTCATTCCGTCTAATGCGTCTGGTCTAAGTGGATATTGCTGGATATTAGGTAAAGGCTTAGAGTTGTCAATAGCCACCTTAATAGGAGTGGCCGATTTAATTTTTCCAGTATCTGAAGAGGACGAAGACCATAATTCTCTAAGTAATTGTAATGACAGGTCATCAGTTTCCTTTTCTTCTATTTGAGTCATTGATTTCACAATCATCAGCCTTTCAGTAACTGCACGCTGCTCAGCATCCCAACTTTCTAAATCTAGAAGCATTTTGCCCTTTTGTGAAAAGGCAGTGTGGGCATCATATGCTTCTAGAAGATCTCGTCCCATCAAATGAATTGGAGCCATTTAACCAGGAGAAACACATGTTTCCTGTGATGGTTCCTCGATGAAAAAGTATTGGTTCTGATTTAAAAAGCTGCATTGGAAAAACTTCAAACCCCTACCATTCGAACTGTCTGTTTACCCCAAGGGAGAGGGCAATGAATAAGGGTAGGGTTGAGGCAGATAAGGTAGCCCCGGTAAGTACAGGGCCTTTGAAGTTTCCCCTCCAAGAGTTACTTCAATTTCCCCTAAGGTATTTGGCCTCTTGTAACCCTCAAGCATCCCAATTTTTCTTTGCTGGTGTCACGCCCTAAATCCCATTTGAGGGTACAGCAATCTCGTCGGAAATGACCAGGCTTTTTGCAATAGTAGCAGACGTGGTCATTTCGTTTCTGGTTGGATTTTAAAAGGATGGTGTTTGCTGGGCCACTAAGCTGTTGTAGTTGTATGCTCATGACCCTAGGGGCTTTCCCTTTTTGCTACAGGGTTTCAGATAGTTTATCCACAATAGTAACAAGAGCGCTAGTGTGCATTAAAGTCCGATCCAGTTCATGTCTCTTAACTAACTTTGCTAATTTCTCATCTGATCCTTCTAAGAAAATGGAATCATTTGGATGATCCTGAGAACTTTCGGGGGCCATCCCAGAGTGTTGTTTGAAGTTTTTCTCAAGCCTTTCAAAATAATCAAAGATAGATTCTTCAGGTTTCTGCTTACATTGGTGGACTTTAGCCCAATCTATTTTCCTGGGGAAAACTACAGGAATGGCTTTATGTACATTTCGAGGAATATCTCCACATTCCTCAAGGTCATGAGGCTCATGCTTATGGAAATCCTCCAATTTGCTTCTTTTATCCATTCCTTTGCTTTGCTCTCAGATACGAGCAAAGGCACCAGTTGATATAAATCTGAATAACCTGGGGCATATGTTCTAACAATCAAGTCAAATTCTCCAGCAAACGCTAAAGGATCTTGCAAAGGGTCAGGAAAGTCCTTAGTTAAGTTCTTAAGTTCAGTTCTGGTCCAGGGACTATACACAAGAACGCGCTCGCCTCGCCCAGGAACAGGTTTCTCCTTAAAGGGAGTCAATCGAACTTTAGAACCCTCAGTATTTGCTCCCTGAGAGTTGCTCCTTGTTTTTTCCAGGAGCGGAGAAGGAGGAGGAGGCAGTGAAGGACGGGGAGGAGGAGGTGGAGTGGATAGGTCTGGGGATGGATTTCAGAAAGGAAAGGATATGAGGGTGCTGAGGGAGAAGGAGCTAAGCTCTGAGGTTCCAAAAGCGGCAGTGGAGGAGATGAAAGGGATAAGGGGGTGGGACGGTGGTCTGACTTCTTACCTCTTTTTAATTCAGATACAGTCTCTGCCAGTTTACGGTTAGTCTCTGGTAAAGAAGTCATTTTATCGTTATTACGTTTTGAAGCTTCTAAATGCTGGTCATAATAAGCTTCCCATTCTTTTGCTTTGGTTTCAGAGCGGGCTCTTTCTCCTTGTGCGTGCAAATACAGTAGCTTTGAGAGATCAAACGTTCCCCACTTTGGACATTTAAGACGTAAGTCATCCTGGGGTCGGCCTGGTGGTGCAGCGGTTAAGCTCACTCCTTCTGCTTCAGTGGCCCAGGGCTCACTGGTTCAGATCCCGGGTTCGGACATGGCACCACTTGACAAGCCATGCTGTGGTAGGAGTCCCACGTATAAAGTAGAGGAAGATGGGCACATATGTTAGCTCAGAGCCAGTCTTCCTCGGCAGAAAGAGGAGGATTGGCAGCAGATGTTAGCTCAGGGCCAATCTTCCTCAGCAAAAAGAGGGGGATTGGCAGCAGTTAGCTCAGGGCTAATCTTCCAAGAAAAAATTAAAAAGACTGAAGTCATCCTTAGTTAATCTTTCCCATTTTGTTAAATACTTGCAAGCATTGTTTCTGTATGCATTATACACGAAACCAGCTGGAGTCCCAGTGGGAGGTTGTCCATCCGGGAGCTGGCCGGCTTTAGAAGCACTGTTTCCCATTTTCTTTTTGTTTGTCTGTTTGTTTTTAATAAATTCTGAGCAACTTCTAAGGACAGTGTGTGGGTCAGAAAATGTGTGGCTGGAGTGTTACATGGGAGTAACCCTCTCTTACGTGCCTCAGTTTCTCCCACCGGCAGTCTAAAAACACTGTGGGGGCTCGGAGCACCCGGGTAACCAGCCCTTAGGTGCATGACCCTGAGGAGCCTGTAATTAATTACGGTGAATGACAGTGGAGTTCCCTATGGGACTGCTATGCATCACAAGGATTGATCCTCTGACGCTCCTACTGAGGTCCTTGGTCACCTAAGGATGCTTTTTGGGTGAAAAAGACTGGGAGGAGCTAGTGTCCCTTTTCTTTGGAGCTGAACACGTTCAATCTCTCATTTCTCTATCAAGCAGTTTGTCCAGACTTTATAAACACAATCCTTTCCAATTTGAAGACAAATTAAAAGGACAACCAAGCCAGTTCACTCTGAGCTCCCTCATGTCTCCCCTGGCTTAGGAATTCCCTCTGGGTTTCTTTCCACCTAGGAAATGCACTGGTACCCTTCAAAACCTCTAGCCTTAGGACCTTAACCAGCTCATATAAACTCTTGGACTGTCGACTTAAAATAAGGAGGTCAGGGTTTCAGGAGAACTCACCAGTGTCACCTGAAGAATGCAGTGATCTGGGTGGCTCAATGGGCCCCCGTGGTACCAAGTGCCAGTTCAGGATAGATTCCAGGTGGTCTCCGGTGGGTTTCTCCAAAATCCTGCCACGACTATGCCAAGAAATGTCAATGCAAATAATCCATAACCAATCTATAAATCAAAATTGGGGTGAGTTTATTCTGAGCTGAAATGTGAGGGCCACATAGCCCAGGAGAGTCTTTCCACAAAGGAATGGAGCACTCCAAAGAGGTGGGGGTGTACAGGGTGGTTATATGCCCTCAAAGAGCATGTTTCACATATGATTGAAATGTCCCTTTTACAATAGTCACAAGATTGCCCTGTTGGCACACCTGTGTGATGGACATGGCAGGCAGCAGATCTGTTGTCTCAGTGGACACAGCAGGCTGGCAGGTCTGTTGTCTTGAGCTGAGTGGTCACAGATGAGCTGAGTGGTCACAGATGAGCTGGGTGGTCACAGGTGAGCACAGCAATCAGTTCCTAGCCTAAGGAAAGATGCTTATCCTTAAGGAAACGCCAATGTTGGGGGAAGTTGCACCTTTATTTCAAGGGCATTTATTCTTGCCATAGGAAATGTTTAAAGAAGATATACAATGTGTGCTCAATGGCCATGTCATGCACTTTTGGAAAAAACAAAGTCAGGCCGAATTAGGTTGACGCCAAACGGCTTCCTCATATGCCTCAATAAATCCTATTGCTTTCCATTTCTATTTGTCAACTCCAAGAGGAAACTGCATATCCGTTAAGCTGTCACTCCCCATTCCCGCCTTCCCCGGGCCCCAGAAACCACTAATCTACTTTCTGTTGCTGTGAATTTACCTATTCTGTGTTTTCATATAAATGGACTCATACAACACCTTTTTGTATCTGGCTTCTTTCATTTAGCATAATGTTTTCCAGGTTCGTCCATGCTGCGGCATATATCACTACTTTCTTTCTTTCTACAACTGAATAATTTAGTTTTGCTTGATAGAGAATTCTTGGTGGACAGGTTTTTTTCTTTCAGCATTTGGAATATGTCTTTGCACTGCCTTCTGGCCTCCATGGTTTCTGATGAGAAATAAGCTTTTAATCTTATTGAGCGTCTCTCATACGGGACGAAACATTTCTCTCTTGCTGCTTTCAAGATTCTCTCTTTGTGTTTCAACAGTTGGACTACCATGTGTCTGAGTGTAGCTCTCTTTGAGTTTATCCTACTTGGAGTTTATTGAGCTTCTGGAAGTGCAGCCTAACCCTTTCACCAAATTTTGGAAGTTTTCAGCCACTGTTTCTTCAAATATTCTTTCTGCCCATTTCCATCCCTGCTCTCCTTCTGGCACTCCCATTATGCATATGTTGGTATGCTTAATGATGTCCCACAAGTCTCTGAGGCCCTGTGAATTTTTCTTCATTCTTTTTCTTCCTGCTCCTCAGACTGGATCATCTCAGTGGACCTATCTCCGATTTTAGCTTATTCTTTCTTCTGGCTGCTCAAGTCTCCCACTGGACTAGCTACTGAAATTTTCATTTCACTCACTGTACTTTTTAACTCCAGAATTTCTATATGATTCCTTTTCATAATGTCTCTTTATTGATATTCTCTGTTTGGTGACATATTGTTTTCATACTTTTCTTTTGTTCTTTAGACAAGATTTCCTTTAGCTTGTCGAACATATTGAAACTGGCCAATTTAAAGTCTTTGTCTAGTAAGCCCAACATCTGGGTTTTCTCAGGAACAGTTTCTATTCATTGCATTTTTTCCCTGTGCACGGGTAATATTAGCTTGTTTCTTTGTAGGTCTCATAATTTTTGGTTGAAACTAGACATTTCAAAAAACATCATATGGCAACTACAGTCATCAGATTCTCCCTCCTTCTAAACGTTTGTTGTTGCTACTGTTTGCTGTAGTTGTTGTTTTTTTGTTTATTGAGTGACTTTTCTGAACTAATTCTGTAAGGTCTATATTCTCTGTCCTGTATGGCCACTAAGATCTCTGCTCAGTTAGCTTAGTGGTTAGTTAATAACTGGACAGGGATTTCCTGGGATGCCTGAAACTTAGGTCTCTCAGTCTTTGCCGAGAGTCTCTGTGTGTTTGAACACAACTTTAACACTCAGCCAGGAAGTTCACAACTCTGCCTGAGGCTTCACTTTCTGCTTTCACAGACCCTCAAAATCAGCCAGAAGTGAGAGCTTGGGGACTTCTCAGCTCTTTCCTGGGCATACATACAGCCCTGTGCATGCATGTGGACCTTCCAGATTCTCAGGAATATGACAGGACTTTTCAAAACTCTTAAAGACATCTCACTCCCTAACTTTTCCTTTTAAGACTTTCTGTTAGGCTATTTATTTTCCCCAACTTTATCCATCGCCTCAGGCAGCTGCCATGGTAAAACATTTGACAAGTGCCCCCTGGGGAGAGGCTTTTTAAGGGCTCCAGCTCTGTTCTTCTCCCTCCAGAACCAAGAATGTGAGCTGTTATTTTTCAAGGCTACTTCTGAGTTGGAGAGTGGAGGGTGGGACTAGGGTAAGTTAAAATTCCACTGATCTTGCTGTTCTATATTGAAATTCAGCCATATTTCTTCACTAAACACTCCCCGAATTGCTGTCAGCTTTTGGTTGATTTCCAGAGTTCTAAAATTGTCGATTCTGACCAATTTTGCAGTTTTTTAATTGCTTCTATGGAAGAGCAAAATCTTTCTGCCATTCTTGCTGATTTCCCTTTTTTTTTTTTTTTTCCTTTTTATAAATGTTTAAATTGTCTTTGATTTGCCCAGTGGAAGCCTTTCATGCTGGCTTCTGTGTTCTTTCGACATGTGCCAATGGGTTTTTGCTGATCAGCTTCCCTTCCTGTTGGTCTGCAGCCCCAACAATTTCCGGGGTGAAATCTGAAACTGGCCTCCGTACAGAGAAGCCAAGAAGAGAGGGAAGAAGGAGGCAGACCACTCCAGGTGGCAGGTTTCATAAGCAAGGGAACTCCCAAGGCTTGTCTTGGGCAGCTGCAAAATTAGTAGACTGCTGACCCTTCCTGCTGGAACCCTAAAAGTTCGTATAGAGGCATTAACTGGGTTCACCGATGTATGCCATCCAGATGGCCTCAACAACACATTGCCCTCTCAAGGCTTCATCCTTGAAAATGGCTCCTACTGTGGGAACAGTGGGCAGAATGTACATTCCAAGGACAGGAGAGGGAGTGAGGAGCCTCCGATTACAAGCGTCCAGCTCACAGATCAACAGGCTGTCACAGACTCTCAAGGACTTCCTCCAGCACTTTCTTTGTGGTACAGCTAGATCCACCAGACTTTCCTTGCCCCGACTCTAGAATCAGCCATTTTTCCAAAGAGCTGCAGTTGCTTTTAAGTGGAGAACGGCATTCAGAAACCAAGACGTGGGGGTTAAGTGTGCTCCTTGTTATTGGGGTATCACTGGTCCAAAGGCCTCTCAGTAGACAAATGGGAATGTACACACACACATTTATTTGTCTATATATATATAATTTTTTTTAAATATTGGCACCTGGGCTAACAACTGTTGCCAATCTTCCTTTTAAGGATTTGCACCTGGGCTAATAGCTGTTGCCAATCTTTTTTTTTTTTTTTCTGCTTTATCTCCCCAACCCCCCCCCCCCCCCCACCGTACACAGTTGTATATCTTAGTTGCAGGTCCTTCTAGTTGTGGGATGTGGGATGCCGCCTCAACGTGGCCTGATGAGCGGTGCCATGTCCGTGCCCAGGATCCAAACCCTGGGCCGCCGCAGCGGAGCGCACGAACTTAACCACTCGGCCTCGGAGCCGGCCCCTGTCTATATATTTTGAAAACCATGAATTCACACCAACACATCCAATTAAATACAACAGGATTCATTATAGTTTTCTCCCCATTCAACTTTGGAACGCCCTTCTCCCATGGGAAACCTAGTTCCCGTTACCCTGAATATATTTATTTATTTCATCAATCCCTTTGTATATAACCAATCCCCTTTTTCCACCAACATCCCCTACCCTGTGTGATGCCCTCCCCACTGTGCTTGGACACTCACCAGGCTGACAGACCCCCACGTTGTCCTTCTTACCTTACTTGGGCTCTGACATCCCGTACCAGGCTACCCCTCCACGTGGATGCTCTCCTCACCGGGTCTGGACACCCACACTCTAGTGGCCACCATTTTGAACCCTTACTCTTGTCATCCAGGAACTAGCTGCTTTGCTCTGCCCCCTAAACATCTCTCCATCCAGGCAAGCCCACCCCTACCCAGAGCCATTGCCTGCCTGCCCCTGCCCTCTGGTATGGTAGCTGCCACTGCTCTTGGCTTACCTCCAAAGGGCTCGTTTTATCTCTGAAATCCAGCTCATTGAGGCTTCCTTGCCTCCACCACTCTTAACTAGTCCTATTGAAAAGTATGGGTTTTTCCAGTTGTCACCATGGAAGTGGGGGTCTTTTGGATCCTTCTGCATCCTAGCCAGAAGTAGAAATCCTAGCAACATTCCTTAAGAGCTTAGTTTTTGCTAAATGCGTTTTAGACTTGATCTCAGTTAATCCTCATAACACAGCTACTATAGTTCCCATTTTACCTATGAGCAAACAGAAGCTCAAACATTATTTCCCTTGTCCATGGTCCACCAGCTTATAAGCACGGAGCTGGGGTGCAAACCATGAAAGCCCATCAGTTTCATTCACCTCTGAGCCCCGACCTCAAACCAGTTCAAAAGAAAGGGAAGGTGGTTGATAGCGTTTTCTCTGTTAATTGGGAAGTCCAAGGGAGAAAGGAGATGGACAGATTCCGGCTCAAAATTTGTGTATCTGTCTATCATCTGTCTCCCCCAGGATGGAACCTTCTAGATTACCAAAGATTACCAAACATTTTCTGAAAAGGGACAGGTGGCAAATATTTTTTGGCCTCGTGGGTCACACAATCTCTGCCACAACTCCTCAACTCTGCCACCATGACATGAAATTACCGCACACAATATGCCAGTGAATGGGCAGGGCTCTGTTTCACTACCTCATCTGCAAAAATAGCCAGGGGCCAGGTGCTCAGAAGAAAGAGACCAAGTCTGTTTTCTTCACCGCTACATCCACAATGTCAAGAACGATGCCTGGCACATAGTGGGCACTCCTTCAATGCTTAATGAATGACTCAACAAATCATTGTTGCTTGTAAGTTCTTGGTGGAGAAGCAGTGACATCACCAGAGTAACTGGTGCTGGTAGAATGATGGGACAAAGAGTGGAAGATCCAGCTCAAGAATATGTTCAAGGTCTTTTGGAGGAGTTTTTGTTTCTTGAAGAAAAGGGGAGGAGGGGCCAGCCCAGTGGCTCAGTGGTTAAGTGCGCACGTTCCACTTTGGTGGCCTGGGGTTCGCCGGTTTGGATCCCGGGTGCGGACAAGGCACTGCTTGGCATGCCACACTGTGGTAGGCGTCCCACATATAAAGTAGAGGAAGATGGGCACGGATGTTAGCTCAGGGCCAGTCTTCCTCAGCAAAAAGAGGAGGATTGGCAGCAGTTAGCTCAGGGCTGATCTTCCTCAAAAAAAAAAAAAAAGAAAGAAAGAAAAGGGGAGGAAATTACTTTTATTGGGCATCTGTTTGGTACCAAGAGATCCGTTCTTTCTCATGACAGCCCTGTGATGTAGGTTTGTGTCGTAGACTGAATGTTTGTGTCCCCCCTAGCATCCCTATGTTGAAACGTAATCCCAATAGAATAGTGTTTGGAGGTGGGGCATTTGGGAAGTGATTAGGGCATGAATGGGATTAGTGCCCTTGTAAAAGAAGCCCCAGAGGGCTCCCTCGCCCCTTCTACCGTGTGAGGACGCAACGAGAAGATGGCCAGCTATGAGAGTGGACTCTCACCAGACATGGAATCTGCCTGGTGCCCTTATCTTAGACTTTCTAGCCTCCAGAACCGTGAGAAATCAATGTTGGTTTTTTAAAGCCATGTGGTGTGTGGTGTTCTGTCATAGCAGCCCAAACAGACTAAGACAGCCTGTGTCCCCATTTCACATGTGGGGAAAACTGAGGCTCAGAAAGTTGAGAAGACATGCGCATGGCCACACAGCTCGAGGCAGAGCTGGGGTCCAAAGCCAGATCTGTCCTGTTTGACAGGCTCTTCGTGCCCAGCTGGACTTCCTGAGGAGGCAGTGGCTTTCCCATCTCTGGAGACAGGTCAGCAGAGCTGGCAATTCAACCCCTCAGAAGGCCAAATAAAATACTTTCTCAGTGGGGAAATGCATTCCACATGCATTATTAACCCTCTGCATGGAGTCCAGTATCTCGTGAGTAGTGCATAGATTAACCATCCAGTTTTCCTTCCTGGGGCTCTAGAATCCTGCTGAAAAACTTTCAGTTCCTCTGGGAAGTCACTTTCTCTTTCACTTCCCGGTCTTTGCGTACTCTGATCCCTCTAACTGAAAACACTCCTTCTACAACCCACTTCGTCTCTGCTCTAATACACCAGTCTTCAGAATGTAACCGTTCCACTAGAATGTAACCTCCTTCTGGAAGCGCCAGAGGAAACACACGCTGCATCACCAACCGGCTCTCCAACTCTCAGCCAACACTGACTGGACTGGACGTCCTACAAATTGAACTCAATTCTGACCTTATCAACCTGGAGATAGTGTCCAATGCGTTAAAAATAAAATTCAACTGAGGAAATTTTAAAGATCTTGCTGGCTTTATTCAACGATTCTTGAAATCTGGCAGCATCCAATCTAGCAGATAGAAAGCCGTTCCGAAGAGCTGTACTAGGAAAGAGATTTTATAGGTAGAAGGGAGCAGGAACGAGGAAGTTATATGAGGTGAAAAAGCAGGTTGGTTATAGCAAGGTTACCTTCCCAGTAGGGGATGGCAAGGGTCTACCAGGCAGATCGCCCAACTGGTGCTGATCAAGAGATTTCTCATTGGCTGTTTAAGATTCCATCCCCAAACTGTAGTTAAGTCAAGTCTCGGTTTGGTGACGTGAGGCTTAGCATAAGCGACTCCATTTGGAGCCTGTTGTCTTGCTTCTGACAGACCCCACAGCGTAAGGGCTCAGTCCCACAAGACTGTCCCCCTACTTCAGATGCTAATGGCAAGTCCAGGCCACCCATACTTCTGACCAACCCTCTACAAATGGAGGGGCTCCCACAACCCCCTCCTCAGGTCCAGTAATATTAGAATGACTCACAAAATTCAGGGAAACATTTACTTACATTTACCGGTTTCTTATAAAAGATACTATAAAGGGGACAGATGAGCAGCCAGACAAAGAGGTGCATAGGACGAGATCCAGAAGGATATTGAGTGCAAGAGCTTCGTCCCCATGGAACAGGCGTGTGCCACCTCCCACGTGTGGATGCCTCACCAACCAGGAAGCTCACCACATCTCATTGTTCAAGAGTTTTTACAGAGCTTAATTTCCAGCCCCATAAGTTCCAACCCCCTAGCCACTTGGTCTTTCTGGTGACCAGACCCATCCTATGGTTATAGGAGGGCCCTGGCCTAAGTCATCTCATTAGCATAAACTCAGGTGTGATCAGAAGGGGCTCCTTACGCATGACAAAAGACACTCTTATTCCTCAAGAGGTTACAAGGGTTTTAGGAGCTCTGTGCTAGGAACTGGGGATGAAGACCAATTTATTTCTTATTTTCTCACAGAAGCCAACCCAGGTTCCCCCATGCTGGGTCCACGGGGCCCTTCTAACCTTTTCCTCACATGCCATACAGAAATCCCTGCTTCCAGATCTCTCTCCCCGTCTAGATTGTGAGTTCTACATGGGGAGACTGTGCCCTTGGCTCAAAGCAGGTATTCAACAAAGGTCCAGTGAATAAATGACGTGAGTGAGCAAATGTTGGGCGCTCCACTGCCCAATTCAACTTCCACACCACACTTAGACACACGCAGCTGCCCAGTCCTATATTCTCACCCATGTTCTCATCTCTCTCTTCCATTTCTCAAATCTCATCATCTTTTAATACCACCTCCTCCAGGAAGCCTTCCTTCCCTACCCCCTCGGAACCCCTTCCCAAACCAGTTGGGCTGCACAGACTGTGTCACACCCTGTAAGCTTTGATCTGTCAGCAGGAGATTTTCCGTAAAGATCCGCCCCAGGTCAGAACCCACTTACCTCCCTGATTCTCAGACAAGCACCACCGGCTGCCTTAGAGACGTGGGTCTCCCCTTCTTTGAAATGTGGGTCAGGCTGGGCTGGCCTCTCAGAAGCTTGCCAGCAACGGAATTCCAGAACCTCAGCTGAGATCCGCAGACCAGGAGGAGACCACCGTGGGTTATGGGTAGGACTCAAGGAAGGGGCAGCCTGCTTGGTTTCTCGCCAGGCTGGACAGCGCCACCCAGTGCTCAAAGCGGCTTCAACACAGTTCAACAGACGCCTCATCTTCCTGCCTCCTAGCCTTTGCATCTGCTGGGCCCTCTGCCTGGCCTTCCTCCATCTCTCCAAAATTTTACGTGTTCTTGAGAGTGATGTGACAATCCTCCAGCTTTGCTCATTTTCCTCACCTTGAACCTTAGCCCCTCCTGGGCCCTGCTGCCCTTGAGAGTCTCGGGAAGGAGGACATGCCCCCCTACAGCGTTCTGCCCCACAGTCAGGTCGGCTCCTGGATCCGCTGTTTCTTCAGCTGCAAAGTCTCCATTCCTGGTGATGCACCTGAGCTGTGCCTCGTGTCTTGGAATCGGGAGACGTCCAGGAACATAGGCATGTGTCTCCCACCTTTGGGGAAAAACCTTCTCAGTCCTCTAGGTGTCACCAAACTTCTTGGAAAAGGGTTGTCCTCTCTCTTGCCTTTACTTCCTTCCTCTTACCTTCTCTTGGCTGCCCCACCTCCCATCACTCCCTGAAAATGATCAATGACAGTATCTACCTTCCCCTTGAGAAAACCAACAGACCCATTTTTGTCTTGGTCCCACCCATCATAAGAGTGGCCATTCCCTCCCTCCTGCTTGAAATCCCACTCTCCCAGGACTCCCCCGATGGCCTCATCTATGGCTTCTCCTCTTATCTCCCTGGCTGCTCCTTCTCCGTCTCCTTCACAGGCTCCTTTTCTTCTGCCTGACCTTGAAATGTGCCTGTCACTCACGAGTTTTTGAAATGCAAATCCCCTTCTGCTGTTGGGAGGACGAGGAAGGAATGCAGCCAAGGATAGACTCTCGTCCAGTTTCTCCAGCATTGCAGCCAGTCTGAGGCTGCGAGGGGGCAGCAAAGTCAGAAGGAGGCGCCAAGGCCAGAAGTGAGTGAGAAACCACTCAAGATCCAAGAGGCCAAATGTGAAAATCCAACTGGTCATGGAAACCGAATGGCCAGGAGCTAGGGTTTGGGGAGACTAGGATGAGGCTATAAACAATCTTAGCCTGCTGCTGTTTTAGGCACTAGATGTTTAATTTCTTTCCTTTCCAATATCTTCTATGATGTTTAGGAGGTCTGTTCAAGTTTCCAACTTCTTCCTGGGTCCCTTTGGAAAGCTTGTATCATTCTGTGATTTATTTCTAAATTGTTCCTTCATTTCTTTGTTCCAGCTCTGGCTCCCCCTACAGAGAAGTTAGCTATTACTGCATAACAAATTGCCACAAACTGAATGGCTTAAAACCACATGCATTTATTATCCCAAGTTTTTGTGGGTCCGGAATCTAGAGGGGACTTAGTGGACCCTTTTGTTCACGTTAACTATCATTTCTCCAGCGTTTTAAAGAGTGCATGATGTACAGTAGATGCTCAATTAATATTCATAGAATAAAAGACTGAATGGAGTAAGCTGTATGGCCCAAGAGTGGAATAGCTAAGGATTGCTTCAGTTCAACATTTCTTTTATTATGTTCAGGGGTTCTGTTCATGAGTTATCAAGGAGACTAGTCAAGGAGCAGTGATGGGTAGAGTTGTCTTGCGGGTAAAGCCAGGGGTGATGGATTGTGGGGTGAACAGAGATAGGGAGAGGTCACTGGATTATAGAGGCCATGGGTCTGCTCACTTGTATCACTTTGCAGGACTCCAGGAAGCGATCAGCTGACATTAGGTTTGGCGAGGGCTATATATCTCCCAAGATGTATCAGTTAGTTATTGCTGTCTAACAAACTTCCCCCCAAATTAGTGCTTCAAAACAAAAGCAGTTTATTTATTTCACAATTGTGTGGCACAGAAATTTGGGTCAGGCTCAGCTGGAAAGTTCTGCTGAGCACAGCTGGGCTCATTCATGCCTCTGTGGTCAGCTGGTGGGTTGGCTAAGTCTGGTATTTTAAAAACTTAACTGAAAATATTTTGACAATGACCCATCCCATTGAGAGATGAGGTCTATATCCCCTTGAATGTGGCAGGCTTGGGCTGCTTCAACCAATAGAGTACAGCAGAAGCAATATTATATGACCTCCAATTCTAGATCATAAAAGACCATGCAAGGCTCTGCCTTCCTTGCTGGAAGACTCACTTCCAGAGACTTGAGACACCACGTAAGAAGTCCAATCCCTTCGAGGCCGCCATGCTGGAGATGTCATGTGAAGGAACCACATGGAGATTCCCTGGGACTACAGAGAGATCCCCCCATGAGACTTCAATCATTTGAGTCATCCAAGCCCAGGAAGCAGACATGCGAATGAAGACACCCCAGCCTCCAGCTACTCTAGGGACCCCAGAATAGAAAACTGAAACAGACAGCTTCACTCATAGATGGAAGTTGACTGGCTGGTGGTTGAGGCCACAGGGGCGACTGAGTCATGAGCCTCTCCTCACCCAGGCTAGCTTGGGCGAAACGGCAGAGTAGGGAGCTCTCATCAACCCCCAACAGAAATGTCAAAAAACAAGAAGAAACTGACCTAACCAAATTTCCCAGAGCTCTGGAAAAGCAATCAAAGCTTTGCAGCAACCAAGCAAACACTGAGTATGAAAAATATTTTTTAGTTTAAAAAGGCAGCTTCAAAATGGTAGGGAAGCTTTGTGGCATTTTTACTTGTTCTTGTTCTACCCTCTCCTCAGTGTGGTGGTGGTCTTAAAAAGGGAAGCCTCTGTTCCCAATGTGAGACCCTGGTCCCTGGTTCTGGAGGGAGCAGAGCAGACTTTATTCAAAAATTATAGTGTACGTCTGCTCTAATTTGTCCGGGAGCTACCTGAAGGACTGACACAAGGCACTCAACTCTGTTTTTCCTTCCTTGCAACTCAGGCTGGAAAAGCAGTGGGCACTGCTCAAGAAGACTGCAAGGTTAACTAAAAACCCATAGATGTCTAGGGCAAAGATTTAGTCGAAATGTACAATAGACTGCCTAAGGCTTGGGAGCAAAAGCTGGGGAGCATGGTTTTGGAAAATTAGGACATTCAGAAACACCTATGTGTACAGGGTGCATTTAAAAGTCAAGTGCATGCCCAGGGCAAAAGGCTTGCTCAGAAAAGACCTGAGAAGACCCCATGCTTTACCTCAGGCTGATCCTTAGGCTCAGTGCCAACCTGGCGAAGTGTCGAAAGAGTACTATGGCACAGAATCAATTTGCAAAGACTGAGAGAGCTGGGATTTTTTTTGTTGTGGTGGTTTTTTTGTTTGTTTTAGCTCCTGGTGTTCAAGGAAATCTCTTTCAAAACACTACCTGAACATAAGCTAAGGAACAGAGATTTCAATGACCACAGACATGGAGGAATACAACCTTTGCAAAATATAGTTTGGGAAAGTTACTAACCAAACACACTATTACCTCCTTCAACAACCCAAAAGAAACAAACAACAAGAACAGCCAAAAAACCAGCCAACCCTGGGGCAGAGGGAGAACCTGATATCGAAAGCTACCACATTATAAATATTCAAGCGTCCGGTTTTCAGCAAAAAATCACAAGGCATACGAAGAAACAGGAAAGTATGGCCCATTCAAAGGGAAAAACAAATTGACAGAAACCATCCTTGAGGAAGTCCAAATATCAGACTTCCTAAACAAAGATTTTAAAACAACTATTGTAAATATGCTCAAAGAGCTAAATGAAAATATGAACAAAGATCTAGAGGAAATCAGGAAAACAATGTCTGAATAAAAGTGAGAATACCAATAAAGAGATAGAAATTATAATAAAGGGACCAGACAGAAATTCTTGACTTGAAAAGAACGATAATTGAAATTAAAAATTCACTAGCAGTGTTCGACAGCTTCTTTGAGCAGGCAGAAGAAAGAATCAGAGCTTGAAGATAGGATAACTGAAATGATCGAATCTGAGGAGCTGAAAGAAAAAAGAATGAAGTAAATAGATCTTAAGAGACCTTTGACATACCATCAAGTGGACCAATATACGCATTATGGAAGTCTTAGAAGGAGAAAAGAGAGAGAAAGAGATAGAAAGACCACTTGAAAAAATAATGGCTGAAAATACCATAATTGGTGAAAGATATGAGTCTACAGATCTAAGCTCAGAGAACTCCAAATAAGATAAACTCAAAGAGACCCTCACTGAGACACATAGTCAAACTGTCAAAGGACAAAGACAAAGTGAAAATCTTTTTTTTTTTTTTTTGAGGAAGACTAGCCCTGAGCTAACATCTGCTGCCAATCCTCCTCTTTTTGCTGAGGAAGACTGGCCCTGAGCTAACAGCCATGCCCATCTTCCTCTACTTTACATGTGGGACGCCCACCACAGCAAGGCTTGCCAAGTGGTGCCATGTCCGCACCTGGTATCTGAACTGGCGAACCCCGGGCTGCCAAAGCAGAATGTGTGTGCTTAACTGCTGCACCACCAGGCTGGCCCCCAAAGTGAAAATCTTGATAACAACAAGAGAATTAGTTCATCATTTGCAAGGGATACTCAATAACATTACGAGTCGATTTCTTATCAGAAACCATGGAGACCGGAAGAGAATATGATGACATATTTAAAGTGCTGAAAGAAAAAAAATGTCAACCAAGAATTCCGTATCTGGCTAAACTGTCCTTCGAAGATGAGGAAGAAGTTAAGACACTCCCAGATAAACAAACGCTGAGAGAGTTCATGGCCGCTAGACCTGCCCTGCAAGAAATGCTAAGGACAGTCCTTCAAGTTGGTATGAAAGGACACTAGACAGTAGCTCAAAGTTATATGAAGAAATAAAAACCTCTAGTGAAGGTAAATACATGGGCAAGTATAAACCCAGTATTATATATATTTTGAAGGTTTTAATTCCACTTATTATTTCCTACAGGATTTGAAAGACAATGCATTAAAAATTATCAATGTATGTTATTTGCATGCAATGTATAAAGAGAGAATTTGTGGAACAACAACATAAGGGGTGGGAGGATGACAGACCTGTATACTACCAGAGTTTTTCTACAGTATTGAAGTTAAGTTGGTATAAACTTGAACCAGATTGTTTGAATTCCCAAAGGAAATGAGAAGGTAATCAAAACAGTTCACTAAAAACGTCAACTAAACACGAAAGAAAGCAGTAATGGAGGAAATGGGGACCAAAAAAAAGTTTAAGACATACAGAAAAAAAATAGCAAACAGAAGTGAGAGCTTCCTTATCAGTAATTTATTTAAATATGTGGTCAAACTCTCCAATCAAAAGGCAGAGATCAATAAAATGTATAAAAACAACAACAACTATCGTCTAACTCTATTCTGTCTACAAAAGGACTCATTTTAGATCCAAAGAGACAAAATAGGTTGCGAGAGAAATGACAGAAAATATTACATGCATATAGTAACCAAAATGGCTGGAATGTCTATGCTAACATCAAAATATAAAGTCTATAATATAATAATTATAATATATAATATACTATAAAATATAAAGTCTATAAAAATAGATTTTAAGTCAAAAACTGT
This sequence comes from Equus asinus, assembly GCF_041296235.1. Lineage (NCBI taxonomy): Eukaryota > Metazoa > Chordata > Mammalia > Perissodactyla > Equidae > Equus > Equus asinus. Next base: position 17,140,848 of record NC_091809.1, read on the forward strand.
TACAGGAGAAAGAGAACAACATTATATATTGATAAAAGGGTCAATTCTTCAAGAGGATATAACAACTGTAAACATATATACGCCAAACAACAGAGTGCCAAAATACACGAAGCAAATTGAAATTGAAAGGAGATGAAATTGAAGGGAGAAACAGACAGCTCTACAATCATAGTTGGAGGCTTCAGTGTACCACTTTCAATAATAGATAGAACATCTAGACAGAAGATCAACATAGAAATAGAGGATTTAAGGGGCTTGCCCCATGACCAAGTGGTCAACTTTACGTGCTCTGCTTCGGCGGCCCAGGGTTTCACCAGTTCAAATCCTGGGTGTGGACATGGCACCACTCATCAAGCCATGCTGAGGTGGCATCCCACATAGCACAACCAGAAGGACCCACAACTAAAAATACACAACTATGTATCCAGGGGCTTTGGGAGAAAAAGGAAAAATAAAATCCTTTTTTTTAAAAAAAGAAAGAAATAGGGGATTTGAATAACACTATCAATCAACTAGACCTAACAGACATATATAGCACATGCCACGCCACAACAACAGGACATACATTCTTCTCAAGTGCACACGGAACATTCTCCAAGATAGACCATTTGTTAGGCCACTAAATAGCTCTCAATAAATTTTTTTAAAACTGGACTTGCACAAAGTAATCTTTTCTGACCACAATGGAATAAAGCTAAACATCAAAAACAGAAGGAAAACTGGAAAGTTAATATATATATATGGAAATTAACATATTCTTAAACAACCAATGAGTTAAGGGAGAAATCATAAGGAAATTTAGAAAATACTAGAGATGAATGAAAATGAAAACACAACATACTAAAACTTATGGGATGCAGCAAAGGCAATTCACAGAAGGAAATATAACTGCAAATGCCTACAACAAAAAAGAAGATCTCGGGGCTGGCCCCATGGTGGAGTGGTTAAGTTCACCAGCTCCACTTCAGTGGCCTGGGGTTTGCAGGTTCAGGTCCCAGGCATGGACTTAGCACCACTCGTCAAGCCATGCTGTGGTGGTATCCCATGCAAAACAGAGGAAGATTGGCACAGATGTTAGCTCAGCAACAATCTTCCTCAAGCAAAAAGAGGAAGATTGGCAACGGATGTTAGCTCAGCAACAATCTTCCTCACAAACAAACAAAAAAAAGAAGATCTCAAATCAGCAATCTAACTTTACATCTTAGGATCTAGAAAAAGGAGAGCAAATTACACCGAAAGCCAGCAGAAATAAGAAAATAGTGATTAGAGCCGATATGAACAGAGAATAGAAAAACAATGGAGAAAATCAATGAAACCAAGAGTTAGTTCTTGAAAAAGACCAATGAAATTGACAATCCCTTAGCCAGGTCGACTAAGAAAAAAATAGAAAACACTCAAATAACTAGAATCAGAAATGAAAGAAGAGACATTACTACTAATTTTACAGAAATAATAATTATAAGAGAGTACTATGAATAATTGTACACCAACAAATTGGAGGCTCTAGATGAAATGGACACATTCCTAGAAGCACACAAACCCCCAGAACTGAATGATGAATAATAGAAAATCTGAACAGATGTATAAACTAGTAAGGGGATTGAATCCATCAACAAAAACCTTCTATCAAAGAAAAGCCCAAGACCAGAGGTCTTTACAGGTGAAAGCTACCAAACATTAAAGAGGTAACACCAATCCTTCTCAAACTTTTCCAAAAAATTGAAGAGAACACTTCCAAACTCATTCTATGAGGTCAGCATTATCCTGATACCAAACCAGACAAAACACTATAAGAAAAGAAAACTACAGACCAATATCCCTGAGAATATAGATGCAACAATCCTCAACAAAATACTACAAACAGAATTCAGCTGCACATTGAAAGGACTATACACCATGACCAAGTGGGATATATTCCAGGAATTCAAGGATGGTTCAACATCCGAAAATCAATCAATGTAGCACACCACATTAACAGGATTAAGGGGAAAATCACATGCTCATCTCAATTTATGGAGAAAGAACCTTTGGCAAAATTCAACACTTTTTCATGATAAAAACACTCAACAAACTAGAAATAGAAAGAAGACACTGCAACATAATAAAGGCCATATATGAAAAGCGCCCAGCTAACATCATACTTGCAATAGACTGAATGTTTGTGCTCCCCCCAAATTCCTCTGTTGAAACCTAATCCCCAATGTGACGGCATTTGGAGGTGGGGCCTTTGAGAGATAACTAGATTATGAGGGCACAGCCCACACGAATGACATTAGTGCCCTTATAAAAGACTTCAAGGAACTCCCTTATCTTTTCCACTGTGTGAGGACACAGTGATAAGACAGCCACCTATGAACCGGGAAATAGGCCCTCAACAGACACCAAATCTGCTGGAGACTTGATCATGGACTTTCCAGCCTCCAGAACTCTGAGAAATAAATTTCTGTCTTTTATAAGCCACCCAGTCTATGGTGTTTTGCTATAAAAGCCCAAACAGGGGTGGGGGGAGGGGAAAAGGGGTAAATGGGCACATGTGTATAGTGACAGATAAAAACTAGACTATCGGTGGTGAACATGATGCGATATGTACCGAAACTGACATATAGCAATGTATTCCTGAAATTCACACAATGTTACAAGCCAAGCTGATCTCAATAAAAACAATAAGTTCTCACCACAGGCAAAACAATTGTAACTATGTGAGGTGATGGATGTGTTAACTTTACTGTGGTAATCATTTAGTGATATATATGTATAGCCAATCATCTCATCAAACACCTTAAACTTACACAATGTTATGTTAAAAGATAAACTGAGGCATGTTAAACTTTTAAAAGTTAAAAAAAAAGTCCAAACAGACTAAGCCAATACTCAATGGTGACAGACAGAAAGCTTTCCCTCTAAGATTAAGCACAAGAAAAGTGTCCCCTTTTGCCACTGCTATTCAGCATGGTACTGGAAGTTCTAGCCAGACCAATTAGACAAGAAAATGAAATAAATGGCATCCAAATTGAAAAGGAAAACTCTCTATTCACAGGAGACATGATCTTATATCCTGAAAGCCCTTAAAAGTCCTCAAGAAAGCTACTAGAACTAATAAACTAATTCAGCAAAGTTGCAGGATACAAAACCACACCACAAAATCAGCTGCATTTCAATATACAGGCAATAAGCAATCTGAAAAGTAATTAAGAAAGCAATTCCATTTACGACGGCATCTAAAAGAATAAAATATCTGGGAATAAATTTAACCACAGAGGTGGAAAGCTTGTACATTGAAAACTACAAAATGTTGCTGAAAGAAACTAAAGGATACCCAATAGGTGAGAAGACGCTGTGTGTTCATGGATTCTCAAGATGTCAACACTACTCAAAGCTAGCAACAGATTCAACACAATCCCTATCAAGATTCCAACAGCTTTTTTTTTTTTTTTGCATAAATGGAAAAGTCAATCCTCAAATTCATATTGAATTGCAAGAGGCTCCAAAAAGTCAAAAGAATCTTGAAAAAGAAAAACAAATCCGGAGGACTCATACTTTCTGATTTCAGAACTTAATACAAAGTTACAGTAATAAAAACAATGCGGTCCTGGCATGAGGACAGATGTATAACCAATGAAATAGAGCTGAAAGCCCAAAATAAACCTATACATCTATGGCTGGTTGATTTTTCACAATGATACCAAGTCCACTCAAAGGGTGTTTTTGAAACTTGGAAAAATAGTGTCTTCAACGAAAGGCGCTGAGACCACTGGATTTCCACATACAAAAGAATGAAACTGGACCCTTTCTTTACATCATATTTAAAAATTAACTCAAAATTTTACCTAAATATACCAAATACACCAAAAAACCACATAAATATAAGAGGTAAAACCATAAAACTCTTAAGGGAAAACCTAGGGGTAAATCTTTATGACACTGGATTTAGCAATAGATTCTTCGATATGACATCAAAAGCACAGGCAACAAACGAACAAAAAGATAAATCTGACTCCATCAAAATTTAAAACCTTGGTGCACCAAAGGACACTATCAGGAAGGAGAAAAGACAACCTACTAAATGACAGAAAATATTTGCAAATCATATATCTCATGAGGGTTTAATATCCATCATATATAAAGTACTCCTGCAATTCAACAACAACAAAAAGGCGTACAACTCCATTTAAAAATGGGCAAAAGACTCGAATAGACATTTCTCCAACAATGATATATGAATGAGCCATAAGCACGTGAAAAGATGCTCAACATTATTAGTCATTAGATAAATGCAAATCAAAACCACAATGAGATAACACTTCACGCCTACTAGGATAGCTATAATTTTTTAAAATAAAAAACAAGTATTGGCAAGGATGTGGAGAAATTGGAACCCTCGTGCATTGCTGGCGGGAATTTAAAATGATACGGCCGCTGTAGAAAACACTTTGCTGGTTCTCCAAAAAGCTAGACATAGAATTACCATGGGATCCAGCAGTTCCACTCCAGGTGTATACCAAAAGAATTGAAAGCAAGGACTCAAACAGATACTTGTACGCCCATGTTCACAGCAGCATTACTCACAATAGCTAAGAGGTGGGAGCAACTAGAGTGTTCATCAACAGATGAATGGACAAACAAAATATAGCTTATACATACAATGGAAGATTATCAGCCATAAAAAGGAACCAAGTTTTGATACAACTTGGACGAAGCTGAAAACATTTGCTAAGTAAAATAAGCCAGACACAAAAGGACCAGTGTTGCCTGAGTCCACTTAGATGAGGTACCTAGATAGACAAATTCATAGAGACAGAAAGTTGAGTAGAGGCTACCAGGGGCTGGGAGAGGGGGAATGAAGAGTTATTGTTTAATGGGAATAAAGTTCTATTTGAGGATGATGAAAAAGTTTTGGAAATAGTGATGATTGCACAACATTGTGAATATACTTAATGCCCCTGAATTGTACAGTAAAAAATGGCAAATGTTGAGGTCGGCCTAGTGGCATAGTGGTTAAGTTTGCGCACTCTGCTTTGGCGGCCCGGGGTTCATGGGATCAGATCCCGGACGTGGATCTACCCACAGCTAGTCAAGCCATGCGGTGGTGGCATCCCACACACGAAATAGAGGAAGATGGGCACAGATGTTAGCTCAGGGGCCAATCTTCCTTACAAAAAAAAAAAAAACGGCAAGTGTGTTATGTTAAGTGTATTTTACCACAATTAAAAATTTCCAGGAAAAAATAACAGAAGCTGCAATGTTTCATAAGATCTATGCTCAGAACTAGCCCAGCATGATTTCTGGTACGTTCTGTTGGTTAGAACAAGTGACAAAGCCAGCTCAAATTCAAGTGATGGGGAAGGGACCGGCCTGGTGGCGCAGCAGTTAAGTGCACACGTTCCACTTCGGCAGCCTGGGATTCGCCCGGGGTTCAGATCCTGGGTGCGGACATGGCATCACTTGGCACGCCGTGCTGTGGTAGGCGTCTCACGTATAAAGTAGAGGAAGATGGGCACGGATGTTAGCTCAGGGCCAGTCTTCCTCAGCAAAAAAGAGGAGGATTGGTAGCAGTTAGCTCAGGGCTAATCTTCCTCAAAAGAAAAAAAAATTCAAGTCATGGGGAGAGAGGTTCTGCCTCTTCATAGGAGGAGCTACAAATATTGTGGCCTTTTTCACTTTCTATGAGACAAAGTATGAGGTCCAAGCTCACATTAATAAATATTCATAACAAACAAATTTTGTGTCCAAAGTTTAACCCAGAAAAACATTTTGATTGTGCTAAAACTTAGCTAAATACTGAGAGAAGAGTCTTTTAATAAATTTAAATGCAAAATTCTATTCCAAAGAAATGACAACCACACACACACACACACACACACAAAATCACAGTGGTAGAATCAACAGTTGGTAAAAATTGGGCAAAAAGAGCCCAACCGATGAATCAAATGTTTACTGCAAAAATCACATGAAAAGAAACGTTCCTGATGAAAATGATTTCAATCAAGTAAAAATGAACATTGAAAAAAATTGGGGATGGTTTGACTGCACTAAACAGAAAAGCGATCCAGGAATCTAATTGGCTAAATGTAGTTTATGATTCAAAAGTCTTTTCCAACTGAAATGTGTTGGATTTTTTTTCCACTGTTCTTATAAAAATGGAATCAAAGTGTCCCCAGAATAAAACCATCTTTTGTGTGGAAATGGCAGTGAGAGAATGAGAGGGTCAAATGTCCTTCGGATCTTCCTTGTCTTGGGTTTTATTCCCCAGACACCAGAGGCCACTTATCTCCCAGGCAAGGCCCCAGAAACGAACTGGTTATGACCTCTTTCTGGGGGGGCCCTGAACCCCACCCAGTCTTCTGTCTCTGCAGACCCCTCTGTCTCCCACATCCTGGCTACTAGTCCAGGTTTTTCTGTTCCTCAGAAACTCTGGCTCACACCAAACCGTTCTTTCCTGAGGGGATCAATTGCGGGGAGAACCTCTGGAAACTGGGGTGAACCCCAAGATTTTGGCCTTTATGAAGGCTCCTCAGTCCCCCACGCTGAGGGACCAGGGGCAGCCAGCTCAGGGGTTGTCCCTTGCTTGTTGCTTGGCCCTCACCACGTCCTGGCATCCCACTTGCTCTCCTGACTCAACATCCCACACCCCATCTCTAACCACATCCATGGGGGTCCACAGCCCCCTCCAGGACCCACCCAGTAATCAGGGGACAAGTCCATGATTTTCACTTCAGCTTCATATTCCGCAAACCCAAAGTCATCTTGTGACTTTGACAGGACTATGAAATGCCCAGCACATAAAATGGCTTTAAAAGGAGAGAAGTAAAGATCTGTTCTTTAAAAAGAAAAAAAAAAATGAGGAGGGGGATATGAGCGTGTGAGCGAGAAGGAATGGATTATGCTTATTTTTACCATCCGAGTTTTTAGAAATATGTTTCGGGGCTTTTCTGAACAGTTCCAGAATTTTAATAGACGCAATGTAGAGAGTAAGAGAGAAGGAGAGAGGGAAGGCATATAGAGGCAGAGAGAGAGGATAGACAGCAGGAGAGGGTGTAGACAGATTCAGAGTGTAGACAGGGGCAGAGAGAATAGACAGAGGCAGAGAGAGTGTAGACAGGGGCAAAATGTAGATAGAACAGAGTGTAGACAGAGGCAGAGAAAGATGGACAGGGCCAGGGAGCGAACAGATGTCAGTCATTGCTCCCAAAACCAGACAGAATCCTCTACTATTTAGAAGGTTGAGATCTCAGACCTTAGAAGGTTCGGACACTCCTCACTCTTGGTGTCAGCCTTGCCATTCCCAGTTCTGTCTCCCCATTTTCAACCCCCATTCTGAACTTACGATGTCACCCTTTCTTCTGTGACAACGTCCTTCCTTGCCTCACCCCGTCCAGATCCCCGCATCTTTAGGTGGAAACGTGTCCTTTTTGCTAAGTCTTACCCCCGTCAATGACTGTTCCTACATGCCCCTCCCCAGCCTGAGTGACTCTCACCCCTCTCTTGCCTGTTAAGAGTCCTGGACCCACCATTCATTTATTCATTCATTCATTCGTTCATCAAACATTTATAAGCAGTTCCCGTGTGCTGGGCCCCTGCTCAGCAAAGCTGGAGACCCCAGGGAGACCCGACCTAGGCCCTGCATCCTCCCTCCCCCGAGCTTAGACTTCACCCGGGCTAGACTAGGGTAGGGGTCCGGCCTGAGTCTTCGGAGTGACTCCCATCCCCAAAAGCCCCGCCCCCAGCTCAGAGCCGGGCTCAAAGAAGACGCGGTCCCATCACCTCCCTGTCAGCCTCAGGCATTTCTGTCCACGCCCCTTCTCAGACCCAACAACCTATTAACATCTCCCTTACCTGGCCCCGCCCCGTCGTTGGCTTAGGCCACGCCCCCTCTCAGCCCCTCCCCTATTTCATTCAATCCAGGCCTCAAGTCCCGCCTCCCGGGAGGCCAACCGCACACCGATCTCACAACCCCATTGGCCAGAGGGTGCCGCTTCACCGCCCTCCTTCAGTGTCATTGGCTCTCTAGGTTGTCAATCTTCTTTACAGAGGCCCAACAGTTGCCATGGCCGAGGTTTGAGGGGCAGATAATAATGGCCGTCTCGGGACGTCTAGTTATTGGGCAGAAAGCCCGGCTCTGGGCGGGGCTTAGTGCCAAACGCTTGGCAGCGTCTGTCTAGGGTTCCTCAGGGCCGCAGCCTTCCTTCAAAGACACACCCCTCTTTCCTCGTTATTGGCCCCGCCAGGTGTTGATCAACAGGATTCCTCATTCCGATAGGCAAAACTACCCGTCCTTCACTGCTTCTCTAATTTCAATTCGCTTCTCTCCTCAGAGGCGGAAACCTTCAGGCCGTAGCCAGGGCCCTCCTCACGGAATGGCCACGGATTGGTCAGACACCCCGTCACTCCTGGCCAGTGGGCGGAGCCTGGGTGCCTGGGGGCGGTGAATTGGCTGACTGGGCCTCGGGGGCGGGGCAGCGGCTCCTGTCAGCGGGTGAAATGGCAGCGGCGGAGCCGGCGGCGGCCGCGGTCCCGGGGGGCGGCTGAGGGGGCCGGGCCGGGGCTGCGGGGCGAGCGGCGCGGCGGGGATCCGGCAGCGCGGCCCGGGACGGCGAGGCTCGGCACGGCGATGGCGGCGCGCTCGGCGCAGGTAGGGAGGCGGCGCGGGCCGGGCCTCCCGGGCGCCTTCCCAGGCCGGCAGCTCCGCGCTGCGGCCCGCGGGGGCCGGGCGAGAGCGGGACTCGGGTCACCCGGCCCCGGAACCCGCGCTGGGCGCCCCTGGCCCCCCAGCAGGGACCCTGCCTCGGGCCCCGGGCCCTGCCCACCCCCGATCCCGACCCCCCAGGGTCCCTCTGCGGACCCCCCTGGGGACCCCATCCCCCACCCCGCCCCCTCCCCGGGAGGCAGCCCTGAACGCGCGACCCCCGCCCGCGCCCCTCACTGACCCTCGGGACCCCTCCCCGGACCCTTCAGGGCTTCCCAGGCCCCACCCCGCAGTCCCGCCCCCCACATCGCCCCCCGCAGCCCCAAGACCCCCGCCCCCTCTCTGTCCCTACCTCTAGGTCCCCTCCCGTCTGCAGACCCCCTGTCACCCTGTCCCTCCCTTCAGTTCCCATCCTGTCTCTGGGCCCAGACCTGTCCCCACCCCCAAGGAGACCCGCCTCAGAGCCCCATCCCTCCCTTCCTGACCCCGCGGGACCCCTCCCCCGGCCCTGGTAAATCAGGATTCCTGCCCACAGGCCTCATCTCAGCCTGCTGCCCGGTCTCCCACCCTCGGCAGCCCCATGCCCAAGGGCACCCCTAAAAATCCCTCCTCGGGGTCGTGCCAGCACCCTCCAGGAGCTCCCTACCCGCCCCCAATCCTGACTCGACTTGATCCCAGCTTCCTGAAAATCCACACTCACCTCCTGCTCAGGACCGCCCCCCCCCCCCCCCCCCCCCCCCCCCGTCCTGAGCGCCCGTCCCCACCCGGAGACACACGTCTTTCTGAGAGCCCCGCACACACACACATACGCATACACACACACACACACACACACACACACACACACACACATCAGACACTTGGATCCCCAACACACGCTGAGAAACTTAGGCCGTCCAATACAGACCCAAGCAATTGGGAGCCCCCGCCCCATTCACACACACACACACAAATACACTGTCATACAGGAGACCTCAGCTCTTCCACACATCTCCCTGGATGCCACCTGCCCAGGTCCTCCTGGAGACTCCCCCCGACCCCGAACAGCTCCCAGCTCAGGCAGAGCTCCGAGTCGTGTGCTCCCTCCCTGCCCTGCCACACCAGTCTTCTGAGCTGGCCTTCCACTGGGGCCCTGGAGGGTGGCGGAGTGACCCAGAATCTCCCAGCACCCCTGTGGACACCTTCCCCAGGCCTCTGTCCCTTCATCCATCGCTCTCTGCTTCGCCCTGCTTCAAAGGGAAGGATGGCCCCTCTCTCTCCTACACTGAGGTGTCCTGGACAGAACTCCCGCCTGCCCCCTGATTCATGCTACCCCCTGGTGGAGGGGCGGGGGTTCAGGTTGCCCCCGGCCCCAGTCCTGAAGTCTGATCGGACTAGTAGGACCAGCCTCTGGCTCCCATGGCGCCCACTGGCCTCAGATGGCAGGGCCGGCGCTGCAGCCCAGGGGCAGCCCCTGACAGCCGGCGTGAGTTCTCTCACCCACGACCAGTGTGTTTTGCCAAAATGCACCGGCTTCCTTCTCTCCTGGCACTTGGGACCCGGTGGGGCTGGGTTGGGGCCTGCCGGGAGCAGACAGCTCTTTGTTAAGGAATCTTTGCAGAAGGGAAAAATGTGCTGAAGAGGCTCAGGCGGAACATGACTGAGTAGTCAGCTTGGTTTTGCCCTCAGCCGGGCCGCGATGGAGCTAGACGACCCGTGGACCCGACTCTTTCCGCGTCGCCTTGGCCCTGCCGCCCCACAGCCCTCACCCTCAGGTCCAACCTGTGGGTTCCCCTGGGCTCCTGTGGTCGACTGCGGGGGGTTAGAAAGCAATTGCAGGTGGCTTGGCCCTGGCACAGGGACGAGGCAAGACGGAGAAGGGAGCAGATCACAGAACTGGCGAGATGGTGTGGCCAGGACTGCAGGGAATAAGGAGGAGACCGGGTCCTGCCGGGGCGAAATCTGGATCACGCCAGCCCCAGCACTGCCTGCCTGGGCTCCTTCGAGTGGCCTCAGCCTGCCTAGGAAACCCCAGAGAAACAAGCCCTGGCTGCTTTGTGGATATTCACCCGTCGCTCCTGGATGGCCCTGGGAAAAAGCACATCTTGGCTCGAGGCCTCAACTTCCCCATCTGGAAAATGGGGCGCTAAATCCTTAGAACAGTATTTTGTACTGCAGGGGGGCTGGGGAAGTTAAGATGTGGCCCTGAATGTCCCCCAGGCACCGTGTGGCAAGGGTCAGTGGGGTCCAGGAGGCCGGTCGCCCGTCTACGGGTGCTAGAAAAATCACAGGCTGCCCTGGTCCCCGGGTTGTAATTAGTCACTGGCTCACTGGATCGTGGCCGTCTCTCTGTGGCTGAGCTTCCCTGCAGGAAGCCCTGTCGAATCAGAGCTGAGAGATGGTCTGTTGTGGGGTTTGTGGCCACACAGGGACCTCCCAGGGGGACAGAGGCAGAAAGGGGCCTGCTTGCTGGCAATGCCCTCACCCTGCATAGACCTCTGAGGCTGGCTAGGGAGAGGTTTCTTCTGCCCCTTGCTGAAGGGGTAGTGGGTCAAGACTCCTGAAGGTCACGAGGCTCACAGGAAATAAACTCCACACCTCCCCAGGGGGCTTCTGTGTGTGGCTGCAGTGGGGTCAGAAGGCTCCCCATAAGAGACTGCGAACCCCTTAGGAAAACACCAGAAGGCTCCCGGGCAGGGCTTGTGAGTGATGTCAATCCGCTTTTACCCGAGACTGGGGGCCCGGTCCGTGTCTGAGCTTGTGATAGGTGCAGAGGTCAAGGAGGAACATGAGCTCAGCTTCCTCAGACAGAATAGAGATGCTCGTTGCTCTGGGTGAAGCCCGACCACGTCCCAGGAACTGAGTCAGGCACCGGGGTCTGAAGGCAGGGCACACGTGGTCCCTGCCCCGCAGCCAAAGACCGTCCCAATGTCATGAGACGAGAGCTGAAACCAGTAGCCCACACTGATGGTGCTAGGCTCAGTGCCAAGCCCCATTTGCATATTATCTCATTTAATGCTCCAAGCAACCTGGAGGATTCCAGCGCCGTGCCCTTAGCATCACGTCCTGCCGCCTGCTGTGTGGAAGTGTGAGACAGAATTATGCACAGCGTGCTGCGGGAGCACAGGAAAGGGCCCGGCGTGGCGGCAGGGAAGGCGGGGCGGGGATGACGGATGGGCCTAGAGAGGCTCTCACCGGGCAGGCCTGGCGGGGAAGGGCGTTCCAGGCAGCCCGAGTGCTTGGCCAGGGGCCCAGGAAGCTACAGCAAGCGTGGTGCATCCACGTCCTGTCTGGTGGGCTTCCTCGTATAGGTCTTCATGGCCCAAGTGTGACCCACGGGGCACACACTGGGGGATGCTCCCCAGCTTAAGGGACCCATAGTTGGAAGAACTCGGGAAGACAGCAAACCCACACTGCCCAGGGAAATCTGGAGCCCACGTGCTCTGGAAGGAGGCAGTGGAAGGAGGGAGGACGAACCCCTGGGGGCCAGGGAACAGAGTGACCCCTCCGGGGAGATTTGGAGGGCCCTGTGGGCATGGTTCGCCTGCGCCTTCGTTTCATTTCTCAGCGTGCCAGGATGTGTCTGTGAGATTGTTCACTGAGGTCTGTCCCCCACACCAGCCCATGAGTCCCATGAGGGCAGGGTGCATGTCTGTCTGTTCATGGTTGAGTCCCAGGAGAGTTAGGGCCCACAGCAGCTGCACAGTCAATGTTTGGTTGGTTTTAGTGGCTACATTCTTCCCTACTTGCCCACCACGGAAAGAGGGCCTGGATCTCTTCGGCAGAACGAGGGTGATCCGTCTGCCTTGGAGGGCTCCCGGAGGCCAGGCAGACCCGCCTCACCCCGGCCCCCGGCCCTGCGAGCCTTTACAGCTGGCACGGGCTTCAGAAGAGAGACCGTCTTGGCCTTGAAGAGCCAAAAGCCTTTGCAAAATGCTGCTTCTCATTCGCCTGTCCGTCAAAGACTTAAGGGGGCTTTAACTTGTTTCCTTATCATTCTCAGGGCCACCAAAATCTAGAGAGAGAAGGGACTTGCCAGGAAGGAACCTGTTACGGTGGCAGAAAGGAGGCTGCTGACCATATAGGGTAGTAAGCTTTTTGGGGGTTTTTTTTATTCAGATCAGAAGGGATTCCGCAGTTTGGGTGGTTGCCCCTCAGAATTTAGCCTGGAGGTATTTGCTGCTGTTGCTGTTATGGCCAATAATGGTGATTATACTTTGACCCTGTTTAATCTTTAAACAGGGTGGCCGCATGCGGGGTGGGCCTGCTGAGAGGGGAGGGTTGTTTCTTTGCACCACAAATATTCGATGCCTGATGGTGCGCTGGACGCTGGGGATCCGAGTGTGGTGGACAGCCCCTGCCCTCATGAAACTTTCCATCCAGCAGGAAATAAATATTATGGGCCAGCTCCTGTCCTGAGTACCCGACAAGTTTAGCTCAGATGTTCCTCCCAACAAAAGCCGTGAGGTAGTTGCTCTCCTTTAGCCCTGTTTTCAGATGAAGAAACTGAGGCAGAGTGCGTCGTCCCCAAGATCACAAAGAGGGAAAGTGGTAGAGGAGAGCATGGGAGGCCAAGAGATCTGGGATCCGTTCTGCACACACACAGCATGGAAGACGGTACATGATGTGCGAGCATCCAGAGTGGCTAGGACAGGGGACAAGAGGAGAGCACGCTGTGGCCTCTGAATCCCGAATTCTGGTTATCCGAGGGCAGCTCGCCCGTCGGTTGCCCACCCCTTACCAAGGAAGAGGACCCGAGACACCAGGCCAGGCCGTCTCCCCGGGAGCTGGAGCCAGGCAGGGCCATGGTGGGCTGGTGGCCCCCGCTGACAGTCAGGCTGGGCAGATGGGGTCCCACAGCATCCTTCACAGCTTCCGACTCAGAAATGATTCTCTGTCCCCATAACCATTAGAGGTGGAGGAGCAGAGGCTGACAAGGAGGGGAGGTAGGGAGCCAAAATTAAAGGAAAGTCGGGGTCTTGATTCCTGCCTCCGAAAATGCCAGGCTCTGAAAGATGGCGCTTACACGTTCCCTCGCTCTCCATGTGAAAAATCACGACTGCGATCTACTGAGCACCTCCGACCCTCTGGGTTTTGCGTATGTTATTTCTAAAGTCAGAGAATGCAGAGAGAGTGACAGCACTGCAGATCAGTTAGGGCAAAGGCCCTGGGGTCAGAAACGCAAGTTCAGATCCTTCTTCCCCGACAGCCTGGTTGAGAGACCCGTGGGTGACCCTCTGCTCGCCCTGGCACCTCTCGTGTTAGAGCTGTCCTTTGCTTTTCTGTCTATGCTGGTACCGAATCTTTTCTTTTTAATTTTCAAAATTCCAGATACACTTGGATCTTTAGGACAGTTTTAGATTTACAGAAAAATTGAGAAGCTAGTACGAAGAATTCCCACAGACCTCACACCCCGTTTCCCCGATTGGTGACATCTTAGGTGGGGACGGTACATTTGTTGTAATTAATGGACCCATATTGATACATTATTATTAAAACTAATGCACACTGGGGCTGGCCCCGTGGCCGAGTGGTTAAGTTCACACACTCCGCTGCAGGCGGCCCAGTGTTTCGTTGGTTCTAATCCTGGGCGCGGATATGGCACTGCTCATCAAACCACGCTGAGGCAGCGTCCCACATGCCACAACTAGAAGGACCCACAACGAAGAATATACAACTATGTACCCGGGGGCTTTGGGGAGAAAAAGGAAAAAATAAAATCTTTAAAAAAAAAAAAACAAAAAACAACTAATGCACACTTTATTCACATTTCCTTAGTTTTCCCTAATAGTCTTTCTCTGTCCCAGGATCCCATTCTGAAGCCCACATGACATTTCATTGTCACATCTCCTTAGGCTTCTCTGGGCTGGGACAGTTTCCTAGGCTTCCCTTGTTTTTGATGACCTTGACAGCTTTGAGGACAGGGCAGGAATTTTCTAAAATGTCCCCTCATCTGGATTTGTCACATGGTTTTCTCATAGTTAGGCTGGGGCGATAGGTTTTGGGGGAGAAAAACACAGAGGTGAAGGGCCCTTCTCGTCTCATCATATCAAAGGCACGTGCTCTCAAGGGGACTTGTCACTGCCGATGCTGACCTTGACCCCCTGGCTGAGCAGCGTGGAAATTTTTGTCTCCATTCATTCAGCAGATGTTTGTTGTGGACCTACTAAGTGCCAGAGGCTGTGTTGGGGCCTTAGAGTAGAAAACTAAGATAGGCGCTTGCTCTCAGAACATTCACAAACCAGTAGGGCAGGCAGGCGTGTGTAGAAGTCGTTGCCACAGGATGTGTCTTGGGCTGGGGTGCAGGAGGTGGGTATTTTCAGAGGGAGATAGGAGAGAAGCGAGCCAGGACGCTGGAGGTGAGGGGTCGACAGGAATGATTTCACAGAAAAAAATACTCAAACCACGTCTTGGACAATGCCTTTCCAGTCAGAAGGAACAGCATGTGCAAAGCCACAGGCAGGTAGAAGCAGGCGCTCCTGGAGGGCTGTGTGTGGTGGGGCTGGGATGTGGGTAGAGGTGAGGCTGGCAGGGCTGTGTGCACCGTGCAAAAACATTCAGGCTCCGTCTCGCAGTAGGGAGTGGCTGAAGGGTTGTGGGCAAGCACCAGGAGGGTGGCACCAGGCCTGGCCTGAGCGAGGGGGCGGGGGGTGGCACTGTGGCCCTGATAGGCCCACCTGCAGCAGGAGAAAGGGTGGCTTACTCAAGAGAGTGTTGCGGTTCAGAAGCATCTGTGCACCGGAAACTGGAAGAGTCTTCCTAAAATGTGAGCCCAGTCAGGCCCCTGCCTCAGCGCACAGGCCCTGCGGGGTTCTGGCCCCTGTGGAACTCTCCAGTGTCTTAGGAGTCATACCCCTCCCCCTGCTCCGGCACCCACGGGTCCTCTGCCAGCCCAGCCCAGCCTTTAGCATCTTTTTAACTGAGACATTCACACAACATAAAATTCACCCTTTTAAAGTATACAGTTCCATGGGTTTTAGCATATTCACCAACTTGCACAACCATCATCACTGTCTAATTCCAGAACATTTCATTACCCCAAGAAGAAATCCGGTAGGCAGTTTCCCCCATTCCTTGTGTCCCCAGGCCCCAGCACCTGACAACCACTGATCGACTTTTGTCCCTATAGATTTTCCTCTTCTGGACATTTTGTGTCCATGGACTCAGATCAGTTGTGGCCTTTGTGTCTGGCTTCTTTGTCTCTGTGTGATGTCTTCAAGCTTCATCCATGTTGTAGCACATATCAGAGCTTCCTGCCTTTTCATGGCTGAATAATATTCCATTGTGTGGATGGACCACATTGTGTTTATCCGTTCGTCTGTCGATGGACATTTGCGTTGTGTCTTCTTTTTGGCCTTTATGAATAATGCAGCTATGAAGAGTTGCGTACAAGTTTTCTTGTGGACTGTGTCTTCCACGCTCTTGGGTTAGGTACCTCGGCATGAAATTGCTAGGTCAGATGGTAACTCCATGTTGAACTTTTTGAGGAACTCCCTGACTGTTTTCCACCCTCCCTTTTATTCTAGACATTTCTCTCAATCTGTAATGGAAAGTTTGGATGACTGTTTCGTGCTCCGGGTGAGCAGGGGGCTGTGTCTGTCTTCTCCCATGAGGCTTCGGCCATCAGCATGGTGCCCAGCACCAGGTCAACATCCAGTAAATATCAGTGGGTGGGCAGGTGGGTCCAATTCCTCAAAAGTTTCTTGGGGCCGGCCCAGTGGCACAGCAGTTAAGTGCGCACATTCCGCATCTCAGCGGCCTGGGGTTCGCCGGTTCGGATCCCGGGTGTGGACATGGCACCGCTTGGCACGCCATGCTGTGGCAGGCATCCCACATATAAATTAGAGGAAGATGGGCACAGATGTTAGCTCAGGGCCAGTCTTCCTCAGCAAAAAGAGGAGGATTGGCAGTAGTTAGCTCAGGGCTAATCTTCCTCAAAAAAAAAAAAAGAGAGAGGAAAAAAAGTTTCTTGACTCTTCCGTTTTTCCAGGCTCAGTGGTGATTCCTGCCTGGGGGTGTGGGGCCTGATGGAGATGTTCAAGAGTTAGCAATCTTGGCCGGTGCTCTGGAGAAAGGAAAAGCTGAGGATGAGGGTAGCATAATTGCTGACATGAATTTGGTCATTTGAGCCTGAGAGTGAGATCACCAAGGACGTAAAGGGCCAAGGACCGGGTAGGGCCTGTGGCGGAAGAGGCACATGCAGGAGACTAGGAAGCCCTGGGCAGAGAGGCAAGAGGAGAGCCAGGAGTCCAGCCTCTGGAAACTGGGTGGGAGAGGACTTCAAGTGGGAGGAAGCATGACTGGCTGTGTCCAGATGCCCCCAAGAGGGAGAGGGAGCGAGAGGTGGGAGATGCCGGGCATCTGGACCTTTCTGCCCCTACGCCTGCCACCCCTAGCTCACTGGCACAGTCTCTTCCCACCCCTGGCTTGGCTCAGACTCCTGATCTATGGGCCTCCCTCTAGGGACATGGAGGGTGGCGGTGCCGGCAGGCCCACTCTGCAGGGGCCAATACCCCCACTTCTGGTGACTGAGGTGGAACAGCAACAAAGGGCATTGAAGGTGGGGACGTTGAGAGGCTGGGACCGCAGACCTAAAGGGCCTGTGCGTGGGTCTCAGAGGCCAGTGGCCCCTCAGCACTCAAGGGGCCCTGCCTCATCTCTGCATCTTGGTGCCAGTCCAGCGAGGGGGGATGGCTGCGAGCCCTGGGGAGGTGGGGTCTCATCTGCCTTGTTCCACTCCACGTCCCCATGCCTAGCACAGCCCCTGGCCCTCAGGTGGTAAGTGCCAGGGAAGGAAAGGTTGGGTCAGTGAGAGTCATGGCACTCCAGAGAGGGAGGCGAGCCACCACAGAGCTAGGATGGCAGCAAGCCAGTGTCCACCCCAAATCTACTCAGTTCCCGGGGTGGCGAGATCTGGTCAGTGCAGGAAGTGTGTGTGTGTGTGTGTGTGTGTGTGCAAGAGTGTGAGTGTGAATGTGTGTGTGTGTCTGCGCATGTGCATCGGGAGGATGGCTTCCAGGGCCAGGCAGTGTTTAGACAATCTGAGGATGAGTCAAGAGAAAGTTCCTAAGGGACCAGAAGGTTCTGCCTCTCGGACTGCAAATTTCAGCCCTGTGTATTGAGGCAATTTGATTTCCTGTGTGAAATACACATTAATATGTCATAAATAGCTGAGCACACTCCACTGGTGCGTGGCCCCTGGGTTGGTTTTTTTTTTTTTTAATCAGAAACCCAGAGCTGAGCCATTCTCTCAGGTTCTTTGGGGCCGGGGTGGCCAGCGTGCTCTGAGGCTTGGGCCCCTGGGCTCAGCAAGGGGAGAGTGGTCCCAGCCACGGCCACGGCCACATGCATCCCTTTCTCTGAGGCCCTGGTCCTTGCCTCCACCACCTCCTCCCCATCTCCTGGCTCTGAAGCTGGGAAATCCATGCTGCCTTCCCAGCCCCTCCCTCTCCCCAGAGATCCTTCCAGGCCAGCTCTTCTCATCCACAGCCCATCTCTGCCCCGGTGGCCCACAGACTTTGACTCTGTGTGAGGCCAGGCGCAGCCCCCACTGCCTCTCTCTCAGGAATGATTAACTCCTGGCTGGGTGGTGCACGGTGGCTTGGTCTTGGGAGCAGGTTGTCCCTGGGCAGCTGAGCAATGGGAGAGAAAGGTCTTCTGGTTCTGCCGGGGGCTGTCACCTAGAGTTTGTACCGCTCACCAAAAGCCAGAGCCCTCAGTGGCCTTGGTGGCCAACAGACCCGGGGCCAGAGGCAGAACCACTGGCCCTGGGGAGCCACAGAGTCCTGGGAAAGGAGGGTTCTGGGCCCCCACGAGGTGAAAGAAGAGTGGTGCCCCTCCCCATGACAAGGCAGCACGGGGGAAGGAGGGCTGGAATCAAGTGCGGGCAACCTGGGGGCCCTCAGGTGTTGGCTGGGGGCTGAGCTAGGGCTGGGGGAAGGTGACCAGTCACCTGAGGGTGCCAGGCAGGTGTGAAATGGTCTGCTGTCATCCTGTCACTGTCCCCCTGCTGCCTAGGGGACCAGATGCCCCCGCTCCAGGGACCAGGTGAGGGCCCCTCTGCAAGCTGAGCTGTCAGAGCTGGGTCAGGTGGGGCCCAGGGGCACGTGGTGGACTCCTGGTCCAGAACGTGCAGGGGAGTGGGCGGGCCTGGAGGAGCCACCCAAAGTGGCGGGGGGGAGGGGCAGGATTTCTTCCTGCCCCTGTGACCCTGGGGATCCCCATCTTCTTAGATCCCTGGCACTAGCCTGGGCTGACCAGGAAGAAGCTCGATTGAGCAGAAGGAACACCACCCCCAGCCCCTAGGGGCCTCCCCTCCCCTAGCCATTCTCCACCCCAAGAACCTCCCACCAGGGTGATGCCAACCCCTGCTCTGGGCAGAGCAGAACCCCGGAGCCCTGGCTCCCAGCCAGACCCGGGCCTTGGCCCAGCATGGACGATAGTGGCCGACGTTTGTGAAGCTGTCACTAAGTGTCACCCGCTGTCCTCACGCGTTAGGTGCAGTAGCATACTCAATTCTCACAGCCACCCTCTGAGGTCGGTCCTCCAGGACCCTCCATCTATGGAGACTCAGAGAAGTCCAGTGACCGGCCCAAGGCCACACAGCTGGTTGAGGGGCCACCACACTTCAGACACAGGTCCATGTGCATCTGGAGCCTTTGCTTTCACACGGCGCTGAGTTGCCTCTCATGAGACTGGCACAAGGCAAGAAGCTAGTGTCCTCGAAGCCCCCTGGAGGGTGGGGCCAGACCATCCCCAGCAGGGACAGGAGAGATGGGCCCAGCACCCGCCCAGCACACGGCAGGCCAGAATCCGGATCCCGATCTGAGCGGCGTCCACCAGGGCACTGATTCCCAGCACTTTGATGCGCCCCTAGCTTCCCACCCCAAGGGGAGCTGACTCTTCCGGCCATTGGCAGCGCCAGACAATTAACAGTAGAGAATAATTGCTTCTGGCTGTGCCAGCAGCCCACTTCAGTTGATGAGACGGGGAAGGTCAGATGCGGAGGTGGGGCTCCCGGGGCAGGCCACAGCCAGGGACAGGGACCAAGACTGTCAGGAAGGGCCCCCAAGGTCCCAGCAGAGGCCCCAAGTGACAGGAGCCTCGGCCCCAGGCCCTGCTGAAGACTCACGAGTGTTGAGTCAAGACTTGGCCTTCATGCCCGGGGACAACAGGACAGCCTGGGTCCTGGCCGTGGTCCCCCTGTCTCTGTCCAGACATCTGGACTACACACAGGCAGGAATCCCAGTAGCCAGCATCTGGAGTAGGAGCCGGCACAGCCATCAGCTGGGCTGGGGTGCGTGGGCACAAGGGGTGTGCCAAGTGGACAGACCAGAGATGGAAGCCCAGAGTGAGGAGGTGTCCCCAGGGTGAGCAATGGGGGGGGTGGGCACCCTACCCAGTGCTGACCACGCGCGTCTCCGGCCCCCAGACAGATCTGTGACGCAGCCCCACTCACAGCCGGTGAGCCTGCCCACCATGGCAAGCCCCACTCTGAGCCCCGACTCCTCGTCCCAGGAGGCCCTGTCGGCCCCCACCTGCTCCCCAACCTCGGACTCCGAGAACCTCAGCCCCGATGAGCTGGAGCTGCTGGCCAAGCTCGAAGAGCAGAACCGGTGAGCTGGGGCTGGGGGCCGGCGAGGGGCCTCGGGGTGCGGCTGGGCCCCAAACAGAAGTTCCCGGGTGCCCCCTCCCACTCAGAGCTGGGCCCGGCCCTGGGCAGTCACAGCTCCTACCAGAGGCTGGCCGAGGGACGTCGCCCATCATCCTCCCACCCCAGGTGAAGAGACGGTCCCCCACTCAGACGAGGAGACCGAGGTTTCAAGAGGCCGAGGGAATCTGGCCGTTGCTTATCCAGCCTTTGTGGAAGGAAGAAACTAAAGCCTCTGACTCTGGGGTCAGGCCTTTCCGCTTCCCTCCCCGGCCCTCCTCCTGTTTTAAAATGTATTTTTATTACTATTCAGCTATGGCGAGGCCAACGGCTCAGACCATGGCCATTGAAAAGATACTTTGTTACTCACAGATCCCAAGAAGTAGGGGCACACACACCGGGCAGGGCCACACAGGGAAGCACCAGGGTGGGTCAAGGGGCCGGAGGTGGGGGAAGGTGGGCAGGACCCTTTACTGTGGTTTCCGTGGGAAGGAACAGCGAGGCAGGGTAAGCAGGCTTGGGATGGGCTAGTCTGAACGATCCCAGCGGCTCTGGGGTGTGGACTCTGTCCCTAGCTGTCTGGCACCTGGCCCTGGGTGATCAGGGCATGGGAGGGCGGCCCTGAGTGTGAGAGGCCCATTAAGGAGGGCCTTGGGGTGTGGGCTCTGGATTGGTTGCTTTGTGAGCCCTTAACTATCTCTAGGATTCCTGTAGGCCTGGAGGGACAGTCCTTCCAGGGTCAGCGAGGCCCCAGGTGTCAAAGCATCAGAAACACATGGTTCATACAGCCCCTCCCTAGCTAGGTGCCCCCAGCCAGCAGCTCACCCTCCCTGCGCCTCACCTGTGAAGGGGAAATTTTAACACCACCTGCCCCGCAGGCTGCTACAACACTACCTGAGCTAATCCACGTGGTTCTCAGCCCACCGCTGGAAACAGGATGGGGCACACAAATGGCAGCCTCTCCGCGGGCCCAAGGATAAGGATTATGGCTCAGAGAAGCCAAGGTTGCTCAGCAAGAGCCACACAGTGAGAACAACCTAGACCTAATTCCTGGTGGCCTCTGGGAGCCCCAGGAGGAGGGGCCAGGCTGCCCAGCAGCCCCCTGTCCCCAGGGAGTCACTGGAGCCCAGGAGGGTGGGGCGGGAGGGACCCGCAGCCCAGGCCCAACTCCTCCGGCCATCCCGCCCAGGCTCCTGGAGGCCGACTCCAAGTCCATGCGTTCCATGAATGGCTCCCGGCGGAACAGCGGCTCCTCGCTCGTGTCCAGCTCCTCAGCCTCCTCCAACCTGAGCCACCTGGAAGAGGACACGTGGATCCTGTGGGGCCGGATCGCCAACGAGTGGGAAGAGTGGCGGCGCAGGAAGGAGAAGCTGCTCAAGGTGGCGGGGACAGCAGGGCTGGGCGGGCGGCCGGGGAGGAGGCAGGCGGAGCAGACCGGGGACGGCGGACAGACAGCCTGGTCATTTGACCACCAGACAGCAGCACCAGGGTCTGCCCTGGGCAGAGGGGCAGCAGCAGAGATGTGTAGGCCCTTTTGGGGTGCCTCGGGGAGTGCAGGGTGGGGCTGGCTGGGCAAGGGGCTGTCGCGCTGGCATCTCATGTGCCCCTTCCTTTCCCGCCCGGCTGTGTTCCATGATGGATTGGGGGCAGCGCGTGAAGCAGTGTGGACTCTGTTGAGCTCTGGGCCACAGGCGAGACGTGGGCCAGCTGGACTGGATGGCCGTGGGGAGGCTGCACTGGGATGGGGTCCAGCCCAACCTCCCACTCCCCCCGCCCCACCCCCATCACCAGGAGCTGATCCGCAAGGGCATCCCGCACCACTTCCGGGCCATCGTGTGGCAGCTCCTGTGCAGCGCCACGGACATGCCCGTCAAGAACCAGTACTCGGAGCTCCTCAAGATGTCCTCGCCGTGCGAGAAGCTGATCCGCAGGGATATCGCCCGCACCTACCCGGAGCACGAGTTCTTCAAGGGCCAGGACAGCTTGGGGCAGGAGGTCCTCTTCAACGTCATGAAGGTGAGGCCCAGGGGACCTGGGCCTCCCACGAAGAAGCGCGTCCCACGTCTGCCTGCTGTCCTGGGGCCTGGCGGGCCCTGCCCTGACACGCTTGCCTTCCCTCGCAGGCGTACTCCCTGGTGGACCGGGAGGTGGGCTACTGCCAAGGCAGCGCCTTCATCGTGGGCCTGCTCCTCATGCAGGTAGGTGGCCTCGGGCCCGCTCCCCTCAGGGGCAGCCATGCCGGGCTCTGCCCCCAGGTGGTGGACGGAAGCGCAGGATTCCCTCCACCCAGCGTCCCCCTGGGGACAGAGCCTCCGTCTCCATCCACCTGTGACGGCTGACAGTCTCCAGGCCAAGCCCTCAGGGACTGGGCACAGCAGGGCTGGCCACCTGTCCTCTCCGCCATCCCATCCAGGGCCTGGAGGGGCAGGCCGTCCTGCTGGGTCACCTGCCGGGGTTGGATGGGGCACTCAGGCAGGGGCTTTGGTCAGCCAGTGTGCTGTCAATGGGGCTGGGGGTTTCCCCCAGAGAACCCAGCAGGCTTAGGACGCGGAGCACAGAGATGGCTGGGGGTGGCCCGGAGGGTGCCTCAGCGAGGGCTCTGGAGGCGGCAAGACCTGGGTTCGAGGCCCAGCTCCAGTTTCCTGCCAGGCGGCCTTCAGCAGGTGACTTCAGCCTCAGGAGGTTTCCCACCAGTGAAACAGGGCTGACAGTGTTGGCCAGGGGTTTACTATGAGGGTCCAGGCAGCCTGGCCCAGGCCCATTCAGTGAACACAGACAGAACAGAAACGGGCAAAGCGCGCACACAGGGCCATGAGAAGAGCGGCCAGCAGCCCTCCCGCCGCCCCCGCCCACAGTGCCCCGTCCCCCCAGATGCCCGAGGAGGAGGCCTTCTGTGTGTTCGTGCGGCTGATGCAGGAGTACCGCCTGCGCGAGCTCTTCAAGCCCAGCATGGCCGAGCTGGGACTCTGCATCTACCAGTTCGAGTACATGCTGCAGGTGAGCGCGTGCAGCCGGCGCCCGCCTCTCCCTCTGCCGCCCCACAGCCCTGGGTGCCCCCTCGGCCGCCCCATGCGTTGCTCGGACTGAAAATTCCAGGGCTGAGAGACTGCGTCCAGAAGTGCCAGCTCAGAAGGGGACTCCTGTCCCTTTGGGGCCCTGGGGCACTGCCCCGAAGGATGCTTCCAGGAACAGGGACTCCTTGTAGGGGCTCCTGAGAGCGTGGGGCTTCCCCAGCCGCTAGAGCAGAGGGGGTGGGGCTGGCTCTCGTCACACGCACCCACGGCCCCCTCCCTGTCTGCTGCCGCAAGTGTGTGGCGGAAGAGGGAGTGTTGTCTGCCTGCCTCTGCTGATTACCGGAGAGCCGGAGAGCCGCAGACTTCTCTGTTTATAAATAGCAGCCCCCGCAGGGCCCGCTCCTGCCCGGCAGACAGAGCCGGAGTGTGCAGGCACGTGCAAGCATGCACACACACAAGCCTGCTCCGAAAGCTGGTGGCAGGTGGGACTCTGTGACTCTGGGCAGGGAGGCAGGAGGCAGGACCCTCCAGGGACCAGCCCTGGGACACACCTGGATGTGGAAACCTAGCTCCTTGGGCCTGGAGGATGGGAGGTGCTGGTGCTCAGGGGGACCTGGTTGTGCCAGCAAGCAGGTGGCCCAGGCCCACAGAGAGGAAGGGACCCCACCCCAGGCTGGGGAGTGGACACCTCCCGTGGCGACATAGATAGAGGCGCCAGAGAGCCCCCGGGTCTGGGGGGAAAGGCTGGGGCAGGCAGGGGGCCGGCCCGAGAGCCTTCTCTCAGTGAAGGACATCCAGGGGCTCCTAATGCCTTCTCCAGCCTCAGTTTCCCAGTTTCTGTCACTTTTAAGCAGTTGGAAGTTCAGGCCAATCAAGCTGGCATCTCCTGAGCACGGCCAGGCACAGTGCATCCTGCGGGGGGCGCTGGGGGTGGACACGTGACTTGCCAGTCACAGGATATGGTGGGAGCTGTGACAGGCTCACACCACACCCCACCTCTCGCTCTCTGGGTGACCCCCTTGCCTCTCCCCACACCGAGCCTCACAAGCATCCCCTCAGGCCAGCTGTGGATCCCATGAGCTGCTGGGCCAGTGCCTGCCCAGGGAGCACACCCCACACCCTCAAGCTGTTGCTGCTCCTGCCACCCCAGCCTGTGTCCCCGCCTCATGCCTCTCTGAGCTCTGGGGCACATCAGCTCCACCCAGACACAGTGCTGAGGGCACACAGAGGAAGGGAGCTGAGGGCTGCCCAGGGCAGATCAGGGAAGGCTCCCTGGAGGCGGTGGCACTGAGCCCAGCACTTCTGAGTGGAGGGAGCCTGTGGGCAAGAAGGGACAGCTGTGCCCTGCGCCCTCCTCACCACGTCCAGCCTCCTCCCCCTCCCCCGCAGGAGCAGCTCCCGGACCTGAACACTCACTTCCGCTCCCAGAGCTTCCACACGTCCATGTACGCCTCGTCCTGGTTCCTCACGCTCTTCCTGACCACCTTCCCGCTGCCCGTTGCCACCCGTGTCTTCGACATCTTCATGTATGAGGTGAAGCCCCCGGGCGCCCCATCCTTTCCCAGACACCCCACACTGGTAACAAACCCCAGCCAGGCCTGGACGGGCCAGGGCTTCGAGCAGGGGTGAGAGGGCGCCCTGGGAGAGCAGGCCCCGAGACGCACTGTCCCCTCGCCTTTGCAGGGCCTGGAGATCGTGTTCCGGGTGGGCCTCGCCCTGCTGCAGGTGAACCAGACAGAGCTGATGCAGCTGGACATGGAGGGCATGTCCCAGGTGGGCCGGGAGAGCCGAGGCGGCTGGGATGGGCCCCCATCCAGGGCCACCAGGGCAGGGGGAGCCCTCCCGAGAGATGGGGTGGGCCTGGAGTGCCTGAACGCCCAGATCCTTTCCCATCCCCTCTGTCCCCTGAGGACCAGGGTGGGCCCTGCAGAGCCCCAGGCTGTGCCATACACGGGCTCTGGCAGCAGCAAGAGAGGAAGGTCTAAGCTTAGGCCGAGCCCTGGGAGGTCCCATCCTTCTCTCCTGCCCCCAGCTCCAGTCCCCCAAAGCCTAACGTGGCTCAACTTCTCTCCTGCAAACAGTAATGCCAGCCACACCATGAGGCCTTGTGTGTGGTTTCGGCCCAGCCACCAGGCCAGGCAAGGGCACAGGAGAGAGTGCGGGGTCTAGGGCAGCCTCTTACCCCGCCCCAGCCCGGCTGCCCCGCCTGCCGGAGAAGAGGCCGGCCTGCTTCTCACTGCCACGTCCCCATCATGCAGGCCCCTGCCCCCTCCCCGCGTCCTCCAGCTGGTGCTTCAGGGAAGAATGCACAAAGGCCACGGTTGTGTCCACGAACACGGGCGTCCATTGTCCACAGCTGCCGGAGGGGCCCGCTGGGCTGGGAGCGGGGGCCAACCTGGCCCCAAACCGCAGCGAGCTGTGTCCACCCGGGGCTTGCCCTTAACCCTTTGTGGAGGCCCCCGGGCCCCGGGCGAGCAGGCCACTGAGGGGTCTCCATCAGGGTTGCTCCCGGCCACCCCGATTCCTCAACCTCTCCAGCCTCCTCTCACTGCCCCGGGCCAGTGGCATGCCGCCCCGTTCCTCCAGGAAGGTCCCCTGTGCTCAGACCACCCCCCGCCCCACCCCAGCCTCTGCCCTCAGGAGCTCCCACAGCCTGCTTTTTCCCTGCAAGCTGAAGTCCTGGCTGCAGGCAGCTGCTTCTCCCCGATTCCATTTCTGCCTCCCATGCTCGTTGGCTCACTCTACACACCCTGACAGAGGCTCGCACCCAACAGGCCGGGCCCTGTGCTGGTGACATGGGACGCCCCGGCAGTCTGGCTCCGGCCCTCCCTCCTGGAGTGCCCTGGCCCTCCTCCAGGGAAGCAGGGCACAGCAGGGGCTCTGGCAGGCCCCTGGGAGTGGGCGCACGTGTCGGTGACCGCCCGTGTCCCCACAGTACTTCCAGAGGGTGATCCCCCGGCAGTTCGACAGCTGCCCAGACAAGCTGATCCTGAAGGCTTATCAGGTCAAGTACAACCCCAAGAAGATGAAGAGGTCAGTGCCGGGCGGCCGGGGTGCTGGCGGAAAGGGGGGTCCCTGAGGGTGGGACGGTGACCACCTCGGCCCTGCCCTCTGCAGGCTGGAGAAGGAGTATGCAGCCATGAAGAGCAAGGAGATGGAGGAGCAGATCGAGATCAAAGTAAGTCCCGGCAGAGGTGGGACAGGGCTGGGTGGGCGGCCACTAGGGGGAGCCCGTTCCCAGCATACCCCACACACCGCCTTGTCCTCAGGCTCGGAGGGGTCCTCCCTCCACCCCACCCCCTACCCCGTGCCTTTACTCACCGCCAAGCCAGCCCCACCACGGGGAACAAGGTGGACAGTGACCTAATCAGTATAGAGTGACTCGAGAAAGTTCTCTGGGTAAGATGTGCAAGGGAGGGGGTGGAGCTGACCCAGAAAGAGGGCTGCAGACCCAGGGCGTCAAAAGGCCTGAGCAGCAGCGAGCCTGAGGGGCTGGAGGAAGACCGCCCTCGCCCAGGGCAGGGGCAAATGAGGAGAGCCGAGGTAGGCCGGGGCCAGATGCCAGGGCGTGGAGGCCAGGGTGCGGCTCCCACTCATGGCCCCTGGTTGCCCTGGTGCCTGGCCGCCCGGCCCAGTAGGTTTGGGGGGCACAATTCTGTCACCGACTCCAATGTGGGGTCTCTCTCCACGCCACCAAGCCATTCTCTGACACCAGCTGGGTGTCCTACAATTAGCTCCATTCTGCCACCGCTGCCTGGAGAGAGCGTCACATCCCAGCGTGAGGGCCTCAGTCCCACAAGA
Source organism: Equus asinus (assembly GCF_041296235.1). Taxonomy (NCBI): domain Eukaryota; kingdom Metazoa; phylum Chordata; class Mammalia; order Perissodactyla; family Equidae; genus Equus; species Equus asinus. The sequence goes on from NC_091809.1 coordinate 17,167,975, forward strand.
CTGAGACGCCAATCGTAAGTCCAGGATGTCACCTGTGCTTCTGACCGACTGGCCATAGATCAGAGGTTCCCCCCGTCCCCTCCTGGGGTTTGATTCATTTGTCAGAGCCGAGAAACAGTTTGCTCGCTAGATGCCTGGTTTGTTCCCAAAGGCTGGAACTCGGGACAGCCGGAGGGAGGAGATGTGGAGGGCGAGGTCTGGGCAAAGGGCGGGGAGCTTCCCCTCTCTCCGTGCGCCACCCTCCAAGCCCCTCCACATGCCGACCCACCCGGACGCTCCGAACCAGCCTTTTGGGTTTTCGTGGAGGTTTCATCACACAGGCCTGACTGACGAGATCACTGGCCATGGCGACTGGCTCAGCCTCCAGCCCTCTCCCCTCCGGGACGTCAGGGGGTGGGGCTGAACGGTCCAAACCTCTCCTCACATGGTTGGGTCCCCTGGCAACCAGCCCCCTTCTTGGTGACCTAGGAGCTTTCTAAAGTTTCTGAAGTTCATTTCATTAACATAACAGAAGTCACCTTTATTGCTCTCGTCCCTTAGGAACTTCCCAGGGTTTTAGGAGCTCCGTGCCAGGATGGATGTGGGCAGGGCTGGCACCAAATATGTATTTCTCATTATAAACCACAGTATCACGGGGTTTCCTGAGTGTGCAGAGCCCCTGAACCCAGACTTCCCTCCCTCTCCTTCCCTCTGCTTTCATCCCTCCACATGTGATTTTAGTTATTCACTCAACAAGCATTTATTGAGCACCTACTGTGTGCCAGAGTCACAGCAGAGACTGAGGGCTCCCCAGTCCAGTGGGGGTGAGAAGACAAACACGAGCACAAACCCCAACACAGTCTGGGTCTGTCCTCTTCGAGGCAGAGTCCCACAGCGGCTGGGGCTGGAGTCCTACAGACCAGGGTTCAAATCCCAGCTCTTCCCACAACCCAGCTGTGTGACCCAGGAAGGTGAATTCACCTCTCTGAGCCCCAGTGACCCCTTCTGCAAAATGGGGATGACGCTTGTTCTGCTGTTCAAATTATTATTATTATTGCTACCACATCATCATTATCCCCACCTCCTCTAGAAAGGCAGAGGCGCAGCCCAGATTAGGATCCAGGTCACTGGCCACCCATACCTGAGGGGGCAAAGGGCATCATTGTCCTGGGCCTGTTTGTAGGTTTTCCAGACACAGTTTTGTGTCCTGAATGTTTCAGGGTCTCCCTTTCTCAGGAATGGCAGCTTGACTGATGCACCAGTCCAAACGTATATGTGAGTCTTGCTCATGCACAGACGAGGCCCTGTTCCCATCTGGTGACCACGAGGGCCCAGCAGTCGGTAGGGATGCAGCAGACCCTTGGACCATACACCCAGCCTGGAAATTTCCCACAAGAGGAGCCCAGGCACCCCCCAGGACTTAAAGGATTCAGGCAGATGCCTTCTCCCTCAGCCCTGCCATTTGATATTTCACCTTTAGCCTGTTTTAAAATATACCTGGGATTTGTTTTAATCAGGTCTGGGAAGGTGATAGACGTGGGGACAACTGCCTTTGAAAGGAGAGTTTATTGCTTGGAGTTCCCAAGAGGAGGGGGCACGCCACGCCACGCAGGGCCGCATGGGGAAGCACCAGGGTTGGTCAAGAGGCAGGGAGAGAGGGAAGCAGGGCAGGAGGCTTACTGTGGTTTCCAAGAATAGAAATGGGCAAGGCAGGGGAGGCAAGGTTGAGCAAGGTGTTTTTGAACAATTTCAGGGGCTCGGGGCCACAGGAGTGGCCCCTCGTTGTCCTGGGACAATTTAGGGCCGGGAGAATGTTGGCGTGGTGTGCGAGAGTCAGACACAGGAGGCGGCTGGGGCTGCGGGCTCTGGACTGGCCGGTTTGCGTGTGGAAGGTGCGCTCACAGGCAGGTTATTCACTCTCTCGAGGAATTAGCTAGAACTTCAGGGGCCGTCTTTTCAGGATCAGCAAGGCCACAGGAGGCCCAAGCATCAAAAATTTAGAAAATTAAACAAACAAACAAAAAGCCCGATTAGTACCTGGCCTCTCGTCGTTCTTGTTCGCTCTTTCTCGTTTTCCCTTTGGAGGAAGCAGGAGAGAGGGGAGTCGTGGTCAGGGCACGTCAGCTCCTCCAAGGACGGCTGTGCTGGTGCAGCAGTGGGTTCAGGCCAGAAAGGGGGCAGAGCAATCCAGGGGTCAGGGGTCAGGACTCTGGTTCTGGATCACTATGAGGGACAGAGACCTGTGCTGGGAGGCTCGGGCAAGACACTGCCCACTCCGCCTCGGTTTCCCCACCCACGACATGAGTCAGTGACCATCAAGCAAGCCTGCCATTCTCTCTGACCACAGTTGCTTCCTGGGAGTGTTCTGGATGTTTCCATCGCTTTTTCTCCCCGGAAGAAACCAGGAAATGTTCTGTGTGAGCCACAGGGAGGCAGGACCCTCACTCCTCTGCCGATCACAACTCTTTCCATGGCTAATTCTCAGGGGGGACATAGGTAGAGGGTAGATACAGGGCGTCTGTAAACCTCACCTGCTTCCTAGAAGGCTGTGGGGGAAGCTGAAACGACAGATATCTCACCCAAATCCGTCAGTGCAGGATGGAGACCATCTCCAGCATCCGGCCAGGGGAAGTGACAACTGCTGGGTACAGCTGGCTGGTGGTGGGTCACACAAGGAACCCCAAACTCTGCGAGGAGTCTGTCCTCTGAGAACGTAACCCTGGGGCTCGTGGCAAAGCAGTGAGGGGTGGGGACTTGTGACAGCAGCCCCCCCAAAAACACAGAGGCCTTTGCCCTGTGGTAGGTGTCACACTGGCCCTTGACAGGCAAGCCTGGGGCAGAAACCGACTCTCACAGAGGACATGGGTGCTGTCTGCCCACCCACACACACACACACAGTGCCTATCCATGAAAGCATGCACATTATTTCACTGAACCAAGGTTTGTTTAAAAAAAAAAAATCTAATGGGCCATTCTGAACGGGACCTGGCCCTGATTTCTGGAATCACTGACCCAGAATGTAAGACATTGGCTCTGTCCTGCCTGGAGGTGGCCTGGGCCCTAAGGGGACAGATCTCTGTGTGCACAGGAGCGGGAGGTGGGTTCTGACATGCTCTCCCCTCTCCCCCCATAGAGGCTTCGCACTGAGAACCGGCTCCTGAAACAGCGGATTGAGACCCTGGAGAAGGTGAGGGGCGTGGCACCCAACCCTCCAGGCCCCTAGCAGGACCCAGCACCCAGAGGGCCAGCCAGCCCCCTGCCACGGCCCCACCCTGAGCCAGCGGGCTCCGAGGAGGCTGGCGTGAATCCCACGGGCCCTCCTCCGAGCCCCGCTGAGATCTGAGCTGCCGTATAATCGGGGCCCCGGGGAAACCTGGCTCGCGGCTGGGGGCTGAGTTACAACCCAGTGAACTGCAAACACCACAGTCCATTTGTGTGTCCTTCCAGGCTGCCTGGGGTGGGGAGAAGGAGATAGGACTGTCCGTCTGACGGAGGTGCCCTGGAATTGGGCCACAAGGCACCCCACCCTGTAATTTGCAAGCCTCACCCTCAAAAAAAAGGAGACAGTGGAGGAGGGAGCGGCCTTGCACCAGGCTCCATGGTGGGGTGCCACCGCCATGACCCTGGCCCCTGACGGGTTTTTAAAGATGAGAGTAAAGGTGGAGGCCGCACTTCCTGCCCCTCCCTCCATCTCAGATGACCCTCCACTGACCACAGAGAGCAGGTCATCCACAGGATTTTATTGTCCTTGTCCCAAAGCCTTGATTCTTGTCCCACCTCCACATCAAAAGGCAGCCACCCAGCCGGTGCTGCCACCCCCATCCCGCGCCCTCCGGGGATGGCTCCTCACTTTTCCCAGCCTGGTCAGCCCTGGGGGGTGGCCCTGCCCCGGAGGGTGGCACCCTGCCTCCCCCCTCACGCACGGACCCCTCTCCAGGACGGAGCTGGCTCTGGCTTTGGTCTTCCTCCGGGTCCTCTCCTGCTGGTTCTCCGGTCTCTCTCCTGTCTCCCTGCTTCTAGAGATAGTCTATTGCGTTAGTGACAAGTGGTTCTTGTCTGTCTCTCCCCCTCTCCTGTCCCCGCGCCTTCTGCTCTGCTCCTCCCCCTGTCGCTCGGACCCCCTCCGCCGGGTAGGAGAGCGCTGCTCTGGCTGATAGGTTAATCCAGGTACTGTAGCCTTTCGTCTCCCTCTCCCACCTCTTTCCTGTCCCGCACACTACAGCCAGAAGCCACCTCTTCCCTGGCTGCCACCATCCCTGGGGCAAGGGGGGCAGGCCTGGCACTGTGCATGGGGGCGGCTGGGGACCGCTTCTCAGGGAAGACAGGCCTTCCTCTGGGGGAGGGGGTTGCACGTGTGGGTGCATCTGTGAGTGTGTCTGTGAATGTGTGTGCACGCACGTGTCCGGAAAGCTTCCTCCCTCCGGGGGACACAGGTGGGGACCCAGGAGGGCTCAGGGCCCCTGAGGGTGTATCAGCAGTAGGCCCTGGTGTGTGCGCTGCGCAGAGCCCCCACCACACACACACGCACGCACACACACACAACACCTCTCCTGGCCCCTCAGCTCCTCTCTGCTCCTACCTGCAAGGCCTGCCATCTTCTCTCACTCACCTGCTTCTGCTACTGCCTTATCGTGAATGGCTCTTTCTGGAAGCTTCTGCCTGCCACCTGGTGGCTCCGAGCCTGGAATGGGGGGCCCACATTGGGTGGGGTGAGGGGGCGAGGCTGGTGTGGGGTCCTAGTCCCAGGCAGGTGGAGGCCCCAGGGTCCAGGACTGGAGAAGGCCCTGGGACAGGTGTATTTCACCTCCCAACCCACCCCGGAAGCACCAGCCCTGAGCCTCTGGGACCTGGCTGCCCCCAGAGCCCCACCCTCACCAGCAGAGCCCTGGATAAGGACTCATTTCTCCTCACCTGGGACAGACGGAGAGGGGTGCCCGGAGGAGAAGGCGCTGTCTGCAGCCCCATCCTGGTGCCCCCATTCTCCATTTAAGCCCCGCAGAGCCTGGGCCCCTGTGGGTCTCCTCCAGGCTGCTCGGGTGTCCTGTACCTGCCTGCTCCCCAGCCACATCCCCAGGCCCCGTGGGGCACCCCATCCCAGGCTCTGAGTGCGGGTGGCCTCGCCCTCTCCCTTCTGCCCGGCCTCCACCCGCTCTGGGCCTCTCCCTGAGGTAGGCCCGAGGCAGGGCCTGGGCTGTGAGCAGAGAGTCACCACACCCTGTCCTCGCTGTGCTCAGGGGCAGGTGACACGCGCGCAGGAGGCCGAGGAGAACTACGTCATCAAGCGGGAACTGGCGGTGGTGCGGCAGCAGTGCAGCTCGGCGGCCGAGGACCTGCAGAAGGCGCAGAGCACCATCCGCCAGCTGCAGGAGCAGCAGGTACCAGGCCAGGTGGGCGGGGCCGCCTGGCCGGGGCCACGCCCCTCGCTCTCGCCCCTCGCCACTCGCCCGCCACCTGCAGGGCTCATGCGCAACTGACTCAGGATCAGCCCTCCTGTTACTTCCTGGGGGCGCGGGAAAGGGGAGGAAAAACCGAGCACAGATGCTCCCCAGCCCCACACGAGGAGTGGGGGGAACCCTGTGTCCATTTGCCACCTCCCAGTGGGGTGTCTGGCCTGCTGCATTGAGACCAAGCAGTTGGCCTCCCTGGCCCCCAGCCTCAGCGCAAGGGCCCCAGGAACCAGGGTGTGCCTGCAGGTCTCCTCTCCTGCAGCTCATGGGGCTGATTCCTTGGGGGAACCCTGGCGTCTCCCCAAGGTCTGAAGGACGGTTGGGCTCCCCCGGGGGTCAGCCATGCAGGCTAGGAGGTAGGACCGGGGACAGGGGAGGGGACGCCCTCCTCCCGTGGCCAGGACTTTGCCCTCAATAGAGGCTCTGGTCTGTGCCCCCGGCTCTGAGTTGGCAGGGTCGGGGGAGGGGCGGCCCAAGTATGTTGTGAGGTCGTGAACTCCTGATCAACGGTGGGAGGGCACACCTGCCGGAGCACGGCATGAAGAGTCCGCTTCTCCCAGAGGGAGCTTTGGGGTCTCCTTCAGCGTCCCCAGCAGGCTGCCTCCCTCCTGTGAAGACCTGCCAGCCGCTGAGGCCCCAAGCTCAGCGTGTGGGCCTGAGCGCATGCCCTGGAGGGGCAGGGAAAGATGCTCCAGGGTCCCCCAGCCCCTGCCATCCGGGGCCGACCCCAGCAGGGCCTGGCAGGCAGGTGGGGGGCCCTGATTTGGAGAAGCCACAGAGTGCTCAAGAAACAGTGGGTGGAAAGCAGGAGGGGCATTTGCTGAGGAGGACCCCGATCCAGACTGGGGACTTGGCCCAGGCCTCGGCTGAGGAATTCCGGTGGCTTCTCTGCTCCTGGGGACAGAGAGGCAGCACCTCATCATTTCTCGCAGTGTCCACCTTCTGCCCCCCCACCTGCGAGTGCTGTAGCCCCGCCTCCAGCTGAGGCAGCACAGCTGGTGGGGAAACTGAGGCTGGGCCCATCCCACCCATGGCGTGATGCCCCCACTCAGGCCAGTCAGACAGACAGCCACCTGCCATCCCTGAGCGCCGGCCTTTAAGGGACGCAGAGACGGGTGAGGCAAGGAGGCCACGCAGGCAGAGGGAAGCAGTGCAGGCGATGGCCCTGAGCACCCTCTCTGTCTCTGGGAGAGCCTCCTGGAGGAGGTGCAGCCTGGCAGGGCTGGGGCTCAGCACCCGTCTGACACCCATGGATCTCAGAGACCCACAGGGGTCACGGGCAGCCAGCAAGCCTGGGCAGGAAACCAGGGAAGGAGCCCATCACTGGGGAAGGGGGTTTCTCCCAGAGAGTCCCCAAGATGAGGACTTGGCTCCAGCCTCAGGAGCTGTCCTCACCCACCGGCCAGGCTCCGCTGTTGGGCCCAGGTGGCACCCATCACCCCTGAGCCCCCCACGGGGGTACCTCTGAGAAGCCTCCTGGGCACTGAGCAAGAAAGTGTGCCCAGCAATTTTTCCCCATCCCTTCCTGTTTGGAAAGGGGTTAGAGAGGAGGGGGCAGAGAAAGGGGGGCAGGAGTGCCTAGACCCGCCCCCACCCCACCCCCACCGTGTGGTTAGGCCCCTGACCACACAGCAGGAAGGGCGCCTCCAACAACCCATCTTCCACCCCTACCCCAGCCATCCTGGGAACCAGTCATTGGCGTCCCTCCGGGCACCCAGAGGCCATGGAAGGTCCCCTCCAGAAGGTCCCTCTGTGTGGTGTTACCAGGAAGGAGCCCGGGCTAAGCCAGCTGCGCCGGGATCAGGACCCCTGGACACAGAGCCTCAGGGCCCCCAGGGCATTCAGCTGTCCTCCAGTAGGGCAGACGGCGCAGCAGGGGGACCCAGGGTTCCTCCTCGCTCCCCTCTCCCTCCCCAGCCTGAGCCCTCCTCCCAGCCCAGGGACCCTACAGTGGGGTCCAAGGCCTGGGCCCACAGCCGGCTGGCGGGAAGGCTGCCCCAGTCCTGCCACAGCCCCGGGCCGACGCAGCCATCTGCCTGCCCCAGGATAACCCGCGCCTCACCGAGGACTTCGTGGCCCACCTGGAGACGGAGCTGGAGCAGTCGCGGCTGCGGGAGACGGAGACGCTGGGGGCCCTGCGGGAGATGCAAGACAAGGTCCTCGACATGGAGAAGGTGCGGCAGGGGGCGGGCGGCTGCTGGGACAGCTCAGAGAAGAGGAGCCGGGGGACTGGGCGTGCTTCAGGAGGCGCAAGAAGGGGCGGCCAGGACCAGTGGGACGTGTCCTGGAGTCAGAGCCCCCTGTCCGGCAGTCCCCGGCCCCTCTGTGGCACCCTGGTCCCCTGCTTCCTCCCCATGCTCTCCAAGGGACGGTCTGGGCAGATGGGAAGTTGGGCCCCTCACCCCCAGACCCTCCCAAGCCCTGGAGGTGCACAGGCACACACACACACACGCACGTGCGCGCATGCGTGCACACACACACGAGCACACACGAAGCAGCATGACACCATGAGGGGCACAGCCACCCTCATGTACCAGGCACAGGGCCAACAGTGCGGTGGCTTCCATGGGCTTCCTGACAGGCCAACACACCTGTGTGTGTCTCCCCCTGGCCCCGGGTTCCAGGATGGAGGGAGGGGAGGCAAGACCCAGCCCATCCAGGCTGCCCCGGCCATGGAGACACCACCCAGGGAGCCGACTGGGGCCACCCTCTCCTGCCTGCAGGCCTCAGGGGGTACCAGGCCTCCTGGGTCCCCCCTCACCTGCTTTCCTGCCGACTCGGTAGAGACTCAGCTCCCACGGGGCCACCAGGAGAAGGGAGGGCCTGGGCCACCAGAGGGCAGCAGGACCCACTGCCAGGCTGGCAGGAGCCATTCCCCACCCCCGGGAGCCTGCACTGTTTGGGGTGCCCTCCCAGGTGGGGTGTGTCTGCCACAGCCTTGCTGAGGCCATTGGCCTCTCAGTCCCCATCGGCCAGCCGAGAACAGGGCTTCTCTCCCGCCTCCCTCCATCTCGGAGGGGAATGTGCAGCCAGTCAACCCTCCGCCCTCCCCAACTCCCAGTGCCAAATAGGGGTCATGAGGACCGTGTACAGCAAGCTGGATGGTCACCGAGAGGCTGGAACACAAATCCCTCCTCACTGGGCCCTTGGGAGGCAAGGGCAGGGCCTCAGCTGGCCCTCAGCCTGTCCCGAGGGAGAGGGGCTGCCCGGGGTAGGGTGGGGCCAGGGTTCAGGAATCCACCGTCTCTGAGGGCTGCTGAGGGGGGTCCAGGGTCTGGCCGTGTGCCGGAGCGGCAGAGATCTCGGACTCCCGGGTGGATGAGCACCTGCCCCCCTCCCCCAGCTGGCCTGGTGTGATGGGCAGTGACATTTATGGAGGTCCCCCGGTTATGGGGAGAGAGCAAGTGCTGTTATCACATCCATCTGACCGACAAGGATCTCGGTCTGCTCCCCTCCAGCCTGGCCCACGTTCCCAGTTTATTCCGGGGTCCAGGGTGCACCCTCTCCCATCAGGGCCGCCCAAGGTGGGACTCAGAGGAAACGCGGGGCGCGCATCCGGGCCCTGCGGGAAGGGAGGCGCGGCTGCACATGCCGGGCTCTGACCTCTTCTCTCCCGCAGAGGAACAGCTCGCTGCCTGACGAGAACAACGTGGCGCGGCTGCAGGAGGAGCTGAAGGCGCTCAAGGTGCGGGAGGGCGAGGCCGTGGCCTCGGCGCGGGAGCTGAAGCTGCAGCTGCAGGAGCTCTCGGACACCTGGCAGGTGCGGGCCCAGCCCCCGGGCACCAGGCGGCCGGACGAACGCGAGGTCGGCGGGGCTCCGGCGGAGGCTGACGTCCGCCTGTCCCCCCAGGCCCACCTGTCGCGCGGCGGCCGCTGGAAGGAGTCCCCGCGGAAGCTGGTCCTGGGCGAGCTGCAGGACGAGCTGATGAGCGTGCGTCTGCGCGAGGCCCAGGCTCTGGCCGAAGGCCGCGAGCTGCGGCAGCGCGTGGTGGAGCTCGAGACGCAGGTGGGCTGCGGCCGGCCGGCCGGGCGAGGGGCTGGATGGCCGCGGCCCTGGCTCGGCCGTGACCCGTGTCCGTGGGCCCTCCCTCCTCCCTCAGGACCACATCCACCGCAACCTGCTGAACCGCGTGGAGGCGGAGCGCGCGGCGCTGCAGGAGAAGCTGCAGTACCTGGCGGCCCAGAACAAGGGGCTGCAGACGCAGCTCAGCGAAAGCCGCCGCAAGCAGGCGGAGGCCGAGTGCAAGGTGCGCCCCTCGTCCGCCGGCCCCCCGCCTCGCCCCGCCGCGCCCCTTGAACCGCCCTCTCTCCCCTACCCCCAGAGCAAGGAGGAGGTGATGGCCGTGCGCCTGCGGGAGGCGGACAGCATGGCGGCGGTGGCCGAGATGCGGCAGCGCATCGCCGAGCTGGAGATCCAGGTGAGCGGCCGGGCCGGGGTCGAGGGCGGGCAGCGGGGTGGGGGGGCCCTGCCGTGACGCCGCGCGCCCTGGCCGCCCGCAGAGGGAGGAGGGCCGCATCCAGGGCCAGCTGAACCACTCGGACTCGTCGCAGTACATCCGCGAGCTCAAGGACCAGATCGAGGAGCTGAAGGCCGAGGTGAACGCGGGAGGGGCCCGGGGCCGGGCCGGGCGTCGGGGCCTCGGGGAGCGGGGGAGAGGGGGCCCGGCGGCCGGACTCGGTCCGTGGGAGGGTCGGTGCCCGCCCCCAGCGCGCCGGTCCCGCCCCAGGTGCGGCTGCTGAAGGGCCCGCCGCCCTTCGAGGACCCGCTGGCCTTCGACGGGCTCGGCCTGGCGCGGCACCTGGATGAGGACTCGCTGCCGTCGTCGGACGAGGAGCTGCTGGGCGTGGGCGTGGGCGCCGCGCTGCAGGACTCGCTCTACCCGCTGTCGCCGCGCGACGCGCGCTTCTTCCGCCGTCTGGAGCGGCCGGCCAAGGACAGCGAGGGCAGCTCAGACAGCGACGCCGACGAGCTGGCCGCGCCCTACAGCCAGGGCCTGGACAACTGAGGCCGCGCCCGCGTGCCCGGAGCCAGGGGGCCGCAGGCCGCGCGTCACAAACTCCGCCCGGCCCGAGGGCTAGGCCCAGCGCGCCAGGGCGCAGAGGGCGGGGCCCGAGTCCGAGGATCGTCAGGGTCCCCGGCAGGCCCACCCTCCCCATCAGTGTTTACCCAGCTTGGTCGTGGCCCTTCGGCCCCAGTTCCCCGGAGGGCCCGCCCCTCTTAACAGCGAGGGCCAGGGTCGACCAGGGGTCCCAGGACTGGATGGGCAGGAAGTCCCCTCCCCCCAGCAGACCTCTTTCTGGGACAAGGGTGGCCCTGCTGGGAAGGGCCCAGGAGCTAAAGGAGGCCTGAGGAAGAAAGGGCAGCTCTGGGCTGGACAGTCCCACCCCCCAATGCCCCTGGGGACCCTTGGCCGCTGGGGACAGATGGCCAGGCTGTGCTTTCCTGCCTGGTGCAGGCATCGTGGCCCCTGCAGCAGAAACCAAAGCCCCCCTACTGTGCAGGGCCACCTGGGGTGTGTGGCCAGCAGGAACCAGCCCAGGCCTGGGCACTGGCTGGCCCTGCTGCTCGGGGCCCAGAGCGGCTGGGAGGACGGCATGAGACCCCCTCCCCAGTGCCCCCCTCTCCCTCTGTGAGACATCCCATCACCCCGGCATGGCCAGTGATGGAGGGGCTCCCCCTCCATCTGCCCAGGCCAGCCTCCTCTCCAGGGCGTCCCAGCCTCCACTTCCCTCCTTCCCTGGGTCCCCAGCCCCACCCTCCAGCCCAGGCCAGGCCCCAGGGGAGGAGGCTTGCCAGCCGGGTACCTCCCGGAGCCTCCCCGTGGTGGCCCCGTGGTCTCTGCGGAGCCGGAGCCGAGAACGGTGCCAAAGTCCAGCAATGCCCCCCAGACCCTTGTCCCCGGGCCTCGTGACCCTCGGGGCTGCCCCTCTCGGTGCTCCTGGAGCCTCGAGCCACGTCACGGCAGTCTCCCTGGCACCTCCAGGGTGGGCATCCGCGCTCAGTCCCCATCCCCGGTCGCCCGCTCCTCAGTGTTACAAAGCCTGGGGACCAGTGTGGGCATCTCGGGCTCTCACGTGTGCCCCCCACAATGCCCACCACCATTTTGCACACTGCCTGTTCACACTCCACATGTCGCCCAGGCGGGAAAGATGGAAAATAAAGTGTATTTACACAGTCACGGACAAGGGATGCTGAGCACGCAGGCCTAGGGGTGGGCAAATTGCAAGCAGCTGTGGGTCCCCAGCCCCTTGTGCAGGGAAGCAGTGAGGAGGGGAGTGGGCTGGCCTGGCCGTTGGGAGCCTCCCACAGCCTGAGAGAATCAGGGGTGGAGGTCACAGCAGGCCAGCAGGGGGCCAGAGAGGCCACCGGGTTGGGGTGCAGAGTGGGAGGGGAAAGAAGAGCATTTGTTGGTTCAGTCTGAGCAGAAGTGGGGGGAAAGGGGGAGACAGGATGGGGGCACAAGTCACAGTGGACCTCAGATGTTAGGCTCACAGATGGATCCGGATAGCGTGGCTCTCAAGATAGGGAGGGGTGGGGGGGTCCCGCAGGGTAGTGGGGCAAGTGCCCAATAGATGAATGTGTAGGGAGATCAGGGAAGGCTTCCTGGAGGAGGTGGCAGGTGTCAGCCATCTCCAAGGGCCAACGCTTAAAGGTGAGACAGAGCAGAGACCAGCAGGAGGCACATGTTGCCTGTGAAGAAGGAATAGAAGAGTGGGCGTGGCCAGGCCACAAAGGGGCTTCTCCAGTCCAGAGCCAGAGTTTGCGCTTTGAACTGAGGGCACTGGGGAGCCATGGCAGGCTTAGGTGAGGGGGGCATCATCAGATAGACCACAGTGTAGGGGGTCATGAAGAGGCCAGGGCAGAGACCCACCAGAGCTGGGCAGTGGAGGCAGTGAGTGGGCTGATCTGAGCTGAGGCAGCGTCCTGGCTGGGGTGGTGGGGACACAGCCCGGGATGGCAAAGGAAGGCTTCCTAGGGGAAGCAACTTAATTGGGAGCAGCCAGATGCCAGCTAGGCCCTGCCCTCTGCACCCAATGTGGGCCCACAAAGTGCCCCCAACTCTGCTCAGCCAGCAGGATGCTGGCTATGCACTGGGACACCCAAGTCCTGTGTACTGTCCCATCACGTGACAGCTTCTATGGGCCCATGCACCATTCACATCTCACAGATTGAACACTGAGACCCCGACAGTTGCCACCTGTCTCTCCTGCCCCAGGGAGTAATTCCGTCCCAGCTGGCTCCCCAGGGAGGGGTAGGGTCCTAGGGGGGAACATCTGAGGCTCTGCCCTGCTCCTTCTTGGGGGCTGGCCTTGAGAGCCCGGCTGCCCAGTGTGTCAGGGGTCAACCCGATCCCTTGGGCTTGTCTCAGAGTCTGGAAACAAGGACACCTGGGTCCTCCCCAGGGCCCAACTAGGAAGGGACCCTCTGGATTGCCACCGAACTCGGAGCTGGAGTGAGGGAGCATGCTGTTGCCCCCGCCCCCAGCACCGGCTCCCAGGGTGGAGGTGGCAGTGCCCCCCTGGGACAGGGCTGATTTCGCCCTGGACCCGAGGCTGGGAGGTGGCCGCGTCTGGGTGGGGGCAGGCAAGACTTGGTGATCCGTGTCTGACAGAAACCTGGCTACAGAGTGCACTGCGGGGCCCGGATCTAGGGGCAGTGACAGTGCCGAGGGCCCAGCACCGGGTCCCACTCTGTCCTTTTACCTGCCCTGGTGATCGTGGTCCCTGCCGGGCCTGCATCATTCTTGGTGTGAAGCAGGAGACCCTCGGGGAGCAAGGCCCAGCGGGGGCCCTTGGGGAGGACGGCCCTGGCTGGGGCTTGAGGGTTCCAGGGTCAAGGTGACTGGGCTGTGGGAGGAAGGGCAAGGAATTCTGATACGGGAGACAAGTGACGACATTGGTCGGCTCTAGTGAGGAGCTTGGGGGGGACACCCTAAGTTGAGGGGAGAGGGGAAGCCCATGGGTTGGGAGACACAGAGGGACCTAGAGAGGACACCTGGAGAGGAGGGGGCAATGTGAGGACTTCCTGGTCTCCCACCCAGCCTTGGGAGGGGCTGCTCCTTGTCTACAGGCCTCTCTGGGTGCAGCTGGCCCCCGGGGACAAGGAATCCTGGGAGGACCCTACACCCCACAGCGGGTCCTTCTAACGAGCCTCGGGCCCAGCTGCAGGCCTGCCTTTTGCACTGCAGCCTCCTAGGGGAGCGGAGGGCAGTGTGCGCAGGGTTGGGAGGCTGGGAGGGAACCCAGATCGCCATCGCCGCCCCCGCATCTCAGGGCATGCAAGGTACGGGGGTGGGGGGGGGTGCACTCCGTGAGGAGGGACCTCAGGAAGGGTCCCCACCCTCGCCTCCAACTCAAGCGAGCCCTCCCCACGTGCCTTCCCCCTGCCTCCAGGAGCGCCGGCTCCCCTGGCCCAGTGTGGGAAAAGCTTCGGTCGTTTGTCCACTCGGTCACGCGGCCCCACGGGGAGCCCCTCCTGCGCCTAACGTTTCCACCAGAAGCAGGACGTGAAAACGCCCACGTTCACGCACGGAGATTCGGCAGCGCTCGGTCCCACCCCAGCTCCACCTCACGCGCCCCATCCTCAGTGGAGAAGCCGCACGGCCGGGCGTGCGGAAAGGCCTGCAGCCACAGCTACGATCTGCTCGCGCATAGCCGCCAACTCTGCCTGTGCTTTTCCCCTCGCGCCGCCCTGCCCTCTGCTCGGCCCCCGGGAGGCCCCACAGTCCCGGTCCCCGCGGCAACGGCGAGGACGCACAGGCTGCAGTGTCCCAGCTTTATTGCAAACTCAGGCGTGCGTGGTGGACACTATACTGGACACGGGGCGGGGCCTAAGCCGAGGGGGCGGGGCTCGAGGGGAGGACCGAGGTCAACGGTGTGGGAGGGTCGCGAGCCTGGGCCAAAAGTCTAGGGCTCCAGGGGGCTGAGAGCGATCACCCCGGAGCCGAACTCCAGGAGGGGAGAGGGGTCTAAGACAGGCGTAACCGGAGGGGCGGGCCCTAAGCCAGGGGTGGGTGCGGTGGGCGGGGCTAGGCTCTGGCTCAGTGGAAGGTCTCCACCTCTACCACGGTCCAGTCACCCTGCGGGGAAGCCACATCGTCAGGGGAGAAGCTGGTGACCGAGGTGATGCTGGCACGGGACTCGTCCAGGGGAGACAACAGTTCGGCCCAGCGGCCCAGTTCGGCGTCGCTGAGAGCCGTCCGGGCGCCCCCCGCGACGCCGCCAGCCCCGGCGCCCCCTGGGCCACCGCCGCTGCCTCCCGCGGCGCCCTCGGCGGCCGCCAGCAGCAGCGTCCGGCTCAGCAGGTGCTGCACGACGCTCGCCTGCAGCGCCCCCAGCGGCAGCTCGCCCAGGCGCGCCGGCTTCGCGCCCCGAGAGGCAGCCCCGGCCCCCGGCCCCGCCCCCGCCTTCCCACCCCCGGCGCCAGGCCCCGGCCCCGCGTCCAGGGCGCCTGGGGCGGGGGTCGCCGACTCGGGCCCTTCAGCCTCGTAGATGGTGCACAGGCCGTCGGCGGAGCCCGACCCGGTAGCAGGAGGCCAAGGCAGGGGCGCTCCTGCGGGGAGAGAGGCCAGGCTGGGCCGAGGGAGCCCCGCCCCGCCCCTTAGCTCCGCCCCATACCCAACTGCCCCGCCCCCGGGCTGCGAAGCCTCGCCTCCGACCCCGCCCTCCTGCCATCCCCGCCCTCGCCCCTCCCACAGCTCCGCGGGGTCCTGGGGGCTGCTGACCTTGTGTACCGCGGACGGCCAGGGGCGGAGCGGGCCCTCGGCTCCAGGCGGCCGGGTGGCAGGCGGCGAGCTCCGCGTCGGCGGGCGGGGAGGCCGCGGCGCCGCCCTCGGGCCCGCTGTCGTAGCCGCGCAGCTCCTCGGGCGTGCTCGTGGCGCTGCTGCTGTGGCCCGCGAGGTCCGGGCCGCTCAGCGTACTGGACGGGCTGCGCGAGGGCGGCGGCGGTGGGCCCGGGGCCAGCGCCAGGGTCAGCCGTGGGCCCGGGAGAGGGGCATCGGGGCCTGGGGTCGGGGGACGGCGAAGGGCCTGCAGAGGGGGTGAGGCGGGGGGAGAGGGCGGGGCCTGCAGAGGAGGCAAAGCCAGGGAAGGTGGAGCCTGCGGCGGGGGCGTGGCCATGGAAGAGCGAGGGTCTTGCAGAGGGAGTGAGGCAGGAGAAGGTGGGGCTTGCAGAGGGGGCAAGGCCAGAGAAGGAGGAGCCTGCGGAGGGGGTGTGGCCAGGGGAGAGGGGGGATCTTGCAGAGGGGGTGAGGCAGGGGGAGAGGGAGGGGCCTGCAGAGGAGGCAAGGCCAGAGAAGGTGGAGCCTGAAGAGGGGGCGTGGCCAGGGCAGAGGGCAGGGCCTGCAGAGGAGGTGAGGCAGGGGGAGAGGGAGGGGCCTGCAAGGGTGGCGAGGCTAGAGAAGATGGAGCCTGTGGAGGGGGCGTGGCCAGGGGAGACGGAGGGTCTCGCAGACCGGCGGAGGCCACAGAGGGTTGGGTTTGCAAAGGGGGCATAGCCAGGTAAGAAGGCATGGTCTTCAGAGGGGGAGATGCCAGAGAAGGTGGAGCCTGCGGAGGGGACATGGCCTGAGGAGAGGGTGTGGCCTGCAGAGGCGGTAAGGTCAGAGAAGGTGGGGCCTGTATAGGGGCCAGGGTCAGAGGAGAGGGAGTGGCCTGTAGAGGGGGCGTGGTCCGAGAAGGTGGAGAGTGTGGAAGGGGCATGGCCAATGGAGAGGGCGGGGCCTGCAGAGGTGGCAAGGCCAGGGAAGGTGAGGCCTGTATAGGGGGAAGGGTCAGAGGGGAGGGAGTGGCCTGTAGGGGGGGCGTGGACAGAGGAGAGGGAGGTGGTGATGCCAAGGGAGATGGAGAGCCTAGAGGAGGAGGACACTGCAGAGATAGTGTGGTCAGAGAAGAGGGAGAAGCCTGCGGAGAGTCCTGTGTGGGAGGTGTGGCCAATGTATGGGGCGTGGCCCGAAGAGGGGGCGGAGAGAGGGAAGGACTGGCCCGCGGAGGGGGCGTGGGCAGAGCGGAAAGCCCCTGCAGAGGTGGTGTGGCTAGGGGAGAAGGAGGGTTCCGCAAAGACGTTGCTTGAGAAAGAGAGGTTTGTAGAGGGGGCGCGGCTGGTGGTAGAGGAGCCGAGAAAGAAGGTGTGGCCGAGGGAGAGGGGAGAGTCAGAAGAGGGGGCAAAGCAGGGGAAGCCTGAGTAGGGGGCATACTCTGCAGAGGGGGTGAAACCGATGGAGAGAATGGAGCCTGAACAGTGGCCGTGGCCAAGGCAGAGGTAGATGCCTCCGGAAAGGATGTACCCAGGGGTGTGGGTGGAGCTTGCAAAGGGGGTGTGGCCGGCGGGGAAGGGAGGGTCTGCAGAGAGGGTGGAGCAGAGGGAGAAGGAGGGGCCAGTGGAAGGGGCGTGGCCAAAGGACTGGTAAGGACCTGGGAAGGGGGCGTGGTCGGTGGAGACAGAGGGAGCGCGTCCGGGAGGGGCGTGGCTGTGATATGGGGAGGCGGTGCCAGTTGTGCAGCGGCACAGGCTGGAGTGGGTGTGGCCAGAGGAGGAGAAAGGTCTTGCCCAGGGGCTACGCCCCTCCTTGGGGGCGTGGCCTGTGGGGGGCGCAGAGCCTGCAGCCCTTTCGTCTTGGGTTGCAAGGGATGCACCAGAGCCCGCGGTGTTCCACCCAGCGAGGCCCCGGAGCGGGCTGGGGATGACAGAGGGGTGGCGCTGGAGCCCAGGGGGCGCGAGACTGGCCTCTGGAGTCCTCCGCCGGCGTTGGGTCGCCTCCTGACGGCAGGGCTCGACTCCGCGGTGCTGCGCTCCAGGGCGCTGCTCACTGATTTCCTGGGGGCCTCGGTGGGAGGCCGAGGCCGGGCACTGGGAGCTGCCCGAGGGAGACCCACCTCAGCGCCCGCAGCCCGGGACCGACGGGAGATGGTCGGGGAAGGGGCGCCTGGGGTGGACCCAGAGGAGTCTGGGGACAAAACAGAAGGCCAAAGGGTGACCAATACTTCTGGGCTGGTCCCCCTCACTGCCCAGGAAGCCCACTCCTCTCCAGGTCACGTACCTCTCCGTGCCCCGGCGCTCAGGGCGCTCCTTCTAGGCGTTTCTGGGGCTTTTCCTCTGGCCGCAGGTTCCTCAGCTGGGGGCCGGAGGCCCTTCTGCCCAAGAGGGCCTAGCCTGGGGACAGGAGGGGCCATGCTAAGGGCAGAGCCCCAGCTCCTTGTTTCATCTCCCAATTCTACACTTTCCCATCTGTGAAATGGGACATGTGCCTTCTCTGTGGACCAATAATGGCTTTCATACAATTTGCACCCGGTGATCTTCAAGTGCTCCCACGCCCAAATTGATGTGTGAAATTAAAAGGTTCCAGATAGTGACACTAACCCTGCCTAGGGAAGGGGGGAGGGGGGCATGTTACCTGGTGGTCCCGCTGGTGCGCCCCGGGCTAGAGACAGAGACTGGGCCGGGGGTCTTGGCAGGGGTCCGCTCCCCTCTCCCAGCAGCGGGGGCCCTGGAAGCTGCGGGGAGAAGGCCGAGGCAACATGGTTCCCCGGAAAGAAGGGGGATCCCGGAACCTCAGAAGGATAGGGGGGCAAGAAGATGGGGTCTGAATCGGGGAAAGATGCCGGGGTACCTGGGCTCCGGGGGCCTGTCCCGGCGCTCCGCGCTGGTCCCACGCGGGGAGCAGCCTCGGGGAGAGCGGCTCCCCGGATGCCGGCTCGCTCCGCCAGGGGCCCTCGCCCCACAGCTCCCGCTGCCCCCAGAACTCGGAGGGCCGCGCTGGTTACGGGAGGAGGGGGTCGAGGAGACCCTGGGGGCCTGGGAGTCGGAAGGCCAGGAGGGCGAGAAGCCGGCGTCCGCGCGGCGGCCCCTGCCCTGGCCTTGTCCCTCTTGTCCATTCCGCACCTGATGAAACAGACCGATCAGCATCCGAGGTCTTGGACCGCTATGCTGCCTGCAGGGACCTGGGTCCTGGCACCTCGCGTCCCCTTCCCCAGCGTCGCCACCCACGGGCGCCCAAACCTCGATCCACTTCCCTTTTACCCACACCCGCACCCACTCACCAACCCAGCTGTTCATGGTTGTCCCTAAAGTCCCACCCCCACCGCTCTCCTCCAGGCCCTGCCTGCCCCACCCACCCCCCTCTCCCGCCTCCGCTCCCTTTCAGGACCCCAGATCCACGCCCCTACCCCTCACCCCTTCAGGGACCCAGACGACTAGCCTTGGGGACAAGGGGCTGCCAGAGGCTCCGGATGAGGGGGACGCGAGCGCACGCCCTGGTCCTCTCGCCAGCCCCCAGCGCCCTCCCCGGGCCTTCCCGAGGGATGCCGGCACCTGCCGGGAGGAGGAGCGGCTCCGGCTGCCCGCGAACGGGCTCGGGGAGACAAAGAGCCGCGTCCCGAGCCCGTCCCCCTCCCCCAGCCGGGCCCCGGCCCGCGTCGCCCCCTCCACCTGCTGGCGCCGCGCTCACCTCCGGCTCCGGCTCCCGCCGCTCCACACTGGGTCGCCTGGGGTGGGGCTGGGTGCGAGCGCCGCGGAGGCCGAGAGCGCCGAGAAGGCGAGGGGAGGGGGCTTCGGGCGGCGGCGCCAGGAGCCGAGCCCGCCCCTCGAACGCGGGCTGGGGAGACAGGGGCGCGCGCGCGCGATGCAGACCCGGGAGGAGGCGGGAGCGCGCTGGGAATGGAGGAGCGCGCGTTGGGGGGAGGCGCGGCTTCTCGGCGGTCCGGGGAGGCTTGTGACCGCGGCTGCGCCTGAGGACCTCAGACACCGCACAGGAGGGGGTTCAAGGGAAGTCCTCGGGGTCCCTGACCCGGCCTCCCCCCACCCGCGCACACACACCTGCCCAGCACCCCCCACACACAACCACCTGGCGACCAAGGCCCACCTGGACGCGGATAGGCTGGGCCCTGGCAACCAGGGGGCGGGACCATCGCGCCTCGGGCCCGATCGACCAATCCGGCCGCTCCGGGTCCTGGTCCCTGTCCCCGCCTTCACGACCACGGAAGCCGGGCCCCCCAGGGTCCCTGGTGCCTGTGTCCCTCTCATACCTGAAGGCTTCTCCCAGGCCCGAGGAAACCCTCTACCTGATTGAAGAGGGGACTACTGTGAGAATGCAGCCCTGGGAATTTAGGGGTAGACCCCGGAGTTGAGGGAACATAAAGAAAGGAAGGACGAGAGGGAGGGAGAGAGTATGGTGAGAAGTGACCCCGCGTTCTGCAGGGCAGAGCACCCTCATCCTCCACACCCCCCTGGGTCACAGGAAGAGGTGAGATCAAGCCAGCAAGGCTCCTCGGCAAAGCCTGGCTTTGAGGGGCCAAGATTATGGGGGTCAAAACAGGTGTATGAAGGTGCAGAGGCGATCCCGACCGAGGTTTCCCAGCCCAGCGGGCGCCAGTGGGAGGCGTCATTTTGGTGACTTCGCCAACGCCAACTCGTGCAGGAGCCTCAGGGGAAGAACTCGATAGGGGACTGAGGGGGTGGAAGGGTGAAGAGGGAGATGACCAACCTCGGCTGCCCTGCACCAGCCGAGGGATGCCAGGAGCCCTCCCGCAGCTCCACGTCCCCCCACACGCACTGCTTGCAGCCTCCATGCCTCATCTCTGCAGTCTCTTAGCCACCCCGAGCCCCATCCCGCAGAACCCGCTCCCTCTGCCCCACCCCTTCCCCATTACACACACACAGGGGAGCAGCTCTTCTCCACCTGGAGCCCAGGGGGCTACTACACAGGACAAGGAAGGGTGGCACGTGACACCTGGGTGAACCTGTCCTGGGAGGAAGGAAGAGAAGCTTAACTAGGGTGTGGCTGGAAGCAAGGGTTTGGATCTTCTGCCTTGAGGAGTTGTGCCCACAGTTGAGGTTTCAGGAATGGAAGAGTGAAAAACATGGTGGGGTCAGCCCGGCTTTGCCCAGTGGAGGCCCATCTTCAGATCCCGTCCTCCCCACGAACTCTCCCTTCTGCCAGGGAGAGGTGCCCCCTCACAGCCCCCCAGGGCACTGCCCTCTGGATTGGATCATTCTAGGCCTCACCTCCTCCCCAGGTCTACCCAGTGTCAACTGGGTGAGACACTGGCATGACAGCAGCCTGGGTGCCCTGCCCACCCACCCACCCACCGGCAGCGTCCTCTTGCCTTCTATCGTCCCTCCAAGTCTACACTGAATGCATCCTGCATTTCTTCTGGATCTGGACTCCACCCACTTATAAAAATACTCCTCAAACATCCATCAACAGGGAGGTGGCATACACAAGGCAAAGTGTGTCCTACAATAGAATACCCCCCATCAATAGAAAGCAACCAGCTACCAAGACACGCAAAACAGGCACGAATCTCAAAACCATTCTGCTGAGCAAAAGAAGCCACACACACATACACACGGCATGCACTGTATCATTCCATTTATGTAACATTCTAGAAAACGCAAGTTAATCTATGGTGGGCGAAAGCAAATCAGTGGTTGTTGGGGGGCTGCTGGGGGAGGGAGGTTGTTGACCCACCATTGTAGTCATCATGTGAGGCTATAAGGGCTCATCGTTTTAAGCTGCTGTGTTTTGGGGTAATTTGCTATGCAGCAATAGGTAACCACCTCAGGTTCACAGCGTCTTCAAAGCTGGGTATTAAATTAGTGTTGGCAGGCACGTGGAGAAATCGGAACCCTTGTGCACTGTTGGCGGGAATGGAAAATGGGACAGCCACTCTGGAAGACAGTTTGGTGACTCCTCACAAAATTAAACAGGGAATTACCATATGATCCAGCAATTCCACCCGAAAGAATTGAAATCAGGGACCTGAAGAAATATTTGTACACTCATACTCATAGCAGCATTATCCACAATGGCCAAAAGATGGAAGCAACCCAAGCGTCCATTGATGGATGGATGGATAAATGCAATGTGGTCCATCCATATGATGGAATGTTATTCAACCATAAAAAGGAAGGAAATGCTGACACCTGCTCCAATGTGAGTGAAACACGAAGACATGATGCTCAGGGAAATGAACCAGACACAAAAGGACAAATCCTGTGTGATTCCACTCCTCTGAGGTCCCTAGAGGAGTCAGGTTCATAGAGACAGAAAGTGGCATGGTGGGTACCAAGGGCTCGGAGAGGGGGAGCGAATGTTTAATGGGGACAGAGTTTCAGTTTTGCAAAGTTAAAAGTGTTCTGGAGATGGATGGTGGCAATGGCTGCAAAACGCTGAACGTGCTTAACGCCGCTGAGCTGTACACTTAAAAATGGTTCCGATGGCAAAGTCTACGTTATGTGCATTTTCCCCCAATTTTTTTTAAAGGCTGGGTATTATCGATGAGGGGAGACTCACACGCTACTAAGGGGAATGTAAATTGGGTGGTCTTTCTGGAGAACAAGTGGAAAGCGTTGTATGTGTGTCCTAGGACGCAGCCATTCCACTCAAGCATCTACACCTCGGCAGGTGCCATAGACCCCGCAGTATCCCTGAGCACCCACAGTCCCCGTGTGCAGGGGCAGTCAGAAGGGCCAGGGAGTCACCCTGTCCATCCCCTTTCCCAGAGCAGCCCTCAGCCTGGAAAGACGAGCTGGTACATCAATACTTCCACTCACTCACCTCTTGTTTGGGTGCCCACAGTGAGCTGCTCATCCAACCTCATTAACACACGTTCATTCATGTTCACTGGCTTCGTCTCTTTCCAATCTCACCTCCCCACTGCTCCACCACGCGTGTTTCCTGGGATCACCTTCCAGACAAACTCTTTGCGTGCAATTCCTTGTCTCAGGGTCTGCATCGAGAGGAGCCCAAGGTGGGCCAACAGCTCAATCATCCACCCGTCCATCATCGACTGAAGGCCCACTGTGTGCCCAGGCACCATGCCAAGTGCTGGGGACACAGCAGAGAGCTGAAGTGCCATGTGTCTGGGGCTCCTGGGGCTGCCATCCCAGTGACCTCAGAGCTCTTGCACAAGCACATGCAGTATGCACAGCCCTGTCACAAACTGACGTTATCTTGTTCCTTGATTTGTTTACCTGCTTACTGGCCATCTCTCCAGGCTAGGACAGAAGCTCTGAGAGCGAAGGGGGCCTCGCTTATCTTGTCAGCACAATGAAGGTTTGTCTTCGGGCTGCCTGTGCCTGATCCCAGGACTTCACAGAGGTCGGGTCCCTGAGGGTCGGGCTCATTGACGGGTTTCACAGAGGAACCTAAGCTTAGGGGGTCCCAATCCTCAAGGTTTCAGGTCTGGGGCTGCCTCTCATCTGGAGAATTCGTGGGTTTCTTGTTCCCAGTGGGGGAGGGGTCTCATCCACCCTAATCCAGGTCCCTTGAGTTTTGCAGGCAGAGCGGATTAAGATCCGACCACAGACGCCTCTGGGCTGAATTGAGCAATTTGTTAGTCTAAGACCCAGCCCAGGAGAGGAAAGAGTGGAGGTGGGGAGGCAGAGTCATCGTTTCTAGAAGCCAGCCTCCCAGGCCGGACTCCAGCCCCAGCTCCCAGAGCCCTCTAGCCCGGGGCGCCCCTTCTCCCGAGGACCTGGGAGCAGCTGCTCCTCCTCCTGCTCCAGCGGAGGGCTGGCCTCGAGGCTGGGCAGGGTCAGACAGGAGAGCACCCTCACTCTGCTCCCGGTGGCTGAGTGGTCAGAGCAGGAAGGCGGAAGCCCCTCCCCTTCCCTGGACCCTGGTCACCCGGTTCCTTGGTTGGGCCTGAAGGCCAGGTGGCTGCACCTTGGGGTGGGGGTGGGGATGGGGGGACGTAGCTTTCGCACCTTCCGGACAGTCTATGCAGCCTGGCTCCCAGAAGGGCGCCTGCAGGCTGGTTTTGGGAGCTCAGTGCCTCCAGCCCCCTTCGGCTTCCCCCACCCCGAGTCCGGCTCGCCTGCAGCCGAGCTCAGGGTGCTAAGGCCCCTGCTCCTCCCGCCGGCCGCTGCCCCCCGCCCCCTCGCGATCCCACAGCGCCAGAAGTGGGGGGCGACCTGGGAGCGCCCGGAGGGAGGCGGGGCCGAGATGGCTGGCGGGAGGGGCGGGGAGGGGCGGCTCCCGGGCTCCTGTCCCGCCCCCCTGACTCACCCAGGCTGGCCCGGGAACTCTGCAGGAGTCCCGGCCGCTCCGTTCCCAGGGATCCAGGAGTTGGGCCCAGCGTCTGGCCCCGGAGCGGTGAGTAAGGGGCTCTCCTCCTCTGGGGACTGCGATGGCAGAGTGGGGGTCGGGCCGGAGGGAGGAGCGCTCCACGTGCGGCTGGCACTAGGGCCGAGCCCGCCGGCGTCCGGGGCATACAAGGAGCTGGGGAGGGAGGTGGGGGCAGAGAGAGGCTCGGCCTGGGCCAGCCCAAGGGCGCCTGTCCAGGGAGCCCGGAGGGCCTGGCCAAGGACAAAGTGAAGATCAACAGGCTGGGCGTGACCCTGGGGGTCTTGACCATGCTCCCCTCTCCTTGGCTGCTTAGACGACCGCCACAACTCATCCTTGTGAGCCCCTCAATGTCCCAGAGCCCTACCATGTGGAGTCCTCACCAGGCTGCCCCTCTCTGGGAGTCTTGAGCTTCAAGACTTCTCTCATCCCCAAGTCTTGGCAGGGCAGCTTGAAGAAATACTGGGTTGGGAGTCCCCAGGCCTGGGACCCTACCCAAAATCTGCTACTTAGGTGAGACCGTCCCCCACCCAGGCCTCAGTTTCTCCCTTGTGTAAAAGCCAGAGTTTGGACCTTAGGCTCTCCAGGGGGTCAGAGCTGACAACAGTCGCTGTGTCTTCCTTGCCCCTTAGCATGGGAGGTGGGTGGGGATCGGGGCTGGACCAGGAGCCACCACCACCGCCATGTTTCTGGAGTCAAGCTGGGGGCTTGGGGAAGGTCTCAGAGAGGAGAAGCAGGGCTGAGGCATGGATGGGCGGAGCTAAGCCTGGGTAGGGGGTATGGACCTGATCCTAGGCTGATGAGAACCGCCCCCCTTCCCCCCCAGCCTGGCATGCAGATCAGCCGTCCTCCCATCTCTTCTCTGCCAGAACCCCCGTCTGAGGGGTTCTTTTGACAAAGATGCTGCCTCTCAGCGAGAGGTTCTCGCCCAAGATGGAACAGAGTGGATACAGAGGGGACTTGAGGGTCTCACCTCAAATGCCACCTGTGGCTGTGAAACCTTAAGCAAGTTATTTCACTCCCCGGAGTCTGAGAAAGGAGGTCCTGACACCCACGCTCACACAGTTGGGATAAAGCACTTCGGCATTGAAAGCACTGGGGGCTGTAAGTGGAGCGTGGCCCCGTTGTTGTTTTTCTCTGGACCCCCACCCCAAGAGCCCCTCTTCCTGGATCCTCCCACCATCCCTGCTCAGACAAAAGGGGCCAGTCTTGTGTCTGGGGAAGCTTAATGGCAGGTTCGGGACCATCAAGTTTGAGTCATGGAGACAGATAATGATAACCTCTGTGTCTGCCTCTGAGGGTGCTGTGTGTACACCTTGTTCCATGGGAGCCGCTGGGCCATCCACTGGGGATCCTGGGGGGTCTTTGCCTTCTTGCGTTCGATTGTGAACCCAGGATGCAGGTGGCGAGCTTCCACCGTCATGACATGGGTCCTAAAGGGTGGCATGGACTCACGGAGAAAGTTGGTCCCTGTCGGTCTGTGTGGCATTTCTGCCGCAGCCCCCAGAGTTGCTGTTCTTAGGTTAGGCAGCCGAGCAGGGTCCCTTGCAGGGTCCCAATGGGGTGAGGAGGACAGTGGGTGGCCAGAAGTGGAAGAGGGTGTATGGCTGGCTCCTTTGTCCTGGGTGTCCCTGCATCTCAGTGTGTTCTTGCACTGTGTCTTCACATGCACAAATTACACACTTTAGTGTGACCCCACGTGTCCCTTTTGGTGGCTGCAATGTACATTCAGCCCCCCGGGGGCTGTTGAGCTGTCATTCGGGTGTTGTTATCAGATTCCCTGGTGACTGAGACTGACTATGATGCACTGGGGTCTTTTCACCTGCCTTTTTGTTTGGACAGAGTATAAAGCTGAACGTGAGTGACAGGCCCGTATGTGAGCTAGCCTGTGCTCTGGGTCCCCCCTTTTGTGTGCCTGGTGCTGGGTGAGTCAGGCCTGAGTCAGGGGGCCTGGGAGCCTGGGAGCCTGGGTGTGGGCAGGTGTGTGCCCATCCCTTGCGTGCCATCCCCTCACAGGGTACAGAGGTGGGAGCCTCTGAGGGGATTTAGGGGTGAGGTGCTCTGCCCCGCCCTCAGCCTGGTGGGCGGGGCCTGCATCCTGTAACCCCGCCCACTCCACCTCGTCCTCACCCAGGAGTCACCCCAGGGTCTTCAGGGGACCAAAAAGGGAGGCATGGAGGTGTCAGAGCACTTGGCTGAGATGTAGGACAGGGGCCAGGTTCCCCCCAGGAGATGGAGGGAGTCTCGAGAACCAGCGGGCAGCCCAGACGCCTCCCTCCCTTGCAGAGCCTGGTGCCCAGTGACAGGGTGTCAGGATGAAGACAGCAGGCTCCATCAACCTGCGTGAGAAAGCCAGGGCTATAGATTGGGCAACGTGGATGCTGGGAGGGGGAGCCGGCCTAGGAGCCCCCTGGGAGGCAGTGGGGCTCTTGCTGTCTCTCTTTCCTTCGGCTCCCAGACTCAGGGAGAGGGGAGGACGGAGGCCCCCCGGCTGCCTGCCGGGGAAGGTAATGTCCCAGCTTGTGGCCCACGCCCCCGTGTGACTTGCTCCTGGCCCTCTGTATCCGGAATAATGATACCTTGGTCTAAAATGAAACCCAGGACAGACAGAGTGGGCCGGGCGCCCAGGAGCCTGGGAGCCCAGCCCTGTCCCAGTCGTAGGTGTCAGGCTGGCTTTCTCCCTGAGCGTTTTCCAGTTCCTGATCCTCTGCCTCTCAGAGCTCAGGTCTCTTGTCTGTCTCAGATTCTGGGCACTAGCCCCTTTAGAAAACTCAGGTGTCCTAGTCCCCCTGCAGGGCTGATCAGCCTTCAGCTTCTCAGTTCCCTGCCCCTGGGGCCCCGTAACCAGAGCCAGGCTCCAGCCGGCTTTTCCGGTTAGAGTTTGGAGGTGGTGCCCGGAGCGCCCCTGAAGGGGGTGGGGGGCCCACGCCCCGGAAGTCTCGAGCCTCGGCAGGATCTCTGGTCCCGTGGCTGAGACAGCCGGGACTGGCACCCGGATACCGGGTGTCTGGAGTGCGAGCAACAGAACGAGTGTTTGGGGCCTCGGCGTCACGGTGGGAGGAGATGCCTGGGTTCCGGGAGGAGGCCACACGGGCAGACTGGAGGACAGCGGCCCTGCGGACGGCCCCCCCTGAGCTCTGAGAGGGCAGGCAGAGTCAGATCGGGGCAGGGGTCCCGGGGAGCAGACGCGGTGAGAATGGGGGTGGCTTGGCTCCTGGAAGCAGGAGAGGTCCGGGGAGAGGGGAAGGGGGGCACGCGGCTGCAGGGATCTGCCAGACTTGGGATGGCGCAGCGCAGATTCGGAGCAGAGGTGTGTCTGGCTCCTCTGGGGACCCACTGCCAGGCGCCCCTTCCTGAGTCTCTGCACCCCCTGCCTCCTCCTCTCCCATAGGCAGCATGATTCCGGTGGCCGAGTTCAAGCAGTTCACGGAGCAGCAGCCCGCCCTCAAGGTGCTCAAACCCTGGTGGGACGTGCTGGCCGAGTACCTCACTGTGGCCATGCTCATGATTGGGGTCTTCGGCTGCACCCTCCAGGTAAGGGGCGGGGCCTGGCTGCCGGCTGCTGGATCTGGCAGGGGCTGCAGGGGCGGGGCCTACATGAGAGGCGGAGCCTTAGGCAGATAGAGGGGGCGGGGCCTGGATAAGGTACAGAGCCATAGGGATAGGGCTGGAGGGTCTGAGCCTGGATGAGAGGCAGCACCTTAGGGGCCCGGATAAGGGACAGAGCCAGATGGATAGGGGCTGGAGGGGTGGGGTCTGGTGAGAGGCGGAGCCTTAGGCAGCTGGCAGGGGCGGGGCCTGGATAAGGGACAGAGCCTTAGGGATGGAGGCTGAGGGGCGGGGTCTGGGTAAGAGGTGGAGCCTTAGGGCGGGGCCTGGACGAGAGGGGCGGGGCCCGGGGAATTCCGGAAGTCTTCCTGTTACGCAAAGACGGGGAAGCCTGAGGTCCACTGGCCAACAAATTCTGACCTCTTCCCATTTCCACCACCTCTGGCAGCCGCCCCAGAGTCTTCCGCATGGCTATGGCAGTCTACACTTTTAGAATACTCAGTTTTATCCCTGGAACCTAGAAAGAACTAGTTAACTCTATTAATTTGCTACGGACCGCTGTAACAAAGTAGCACAAAGTGGGGAGCTTAAAGAAAAATTCTTTGTTTCAGATCTGGAGAGTAGAAATCTGAAACCAAAGAGTGGACAGAGTTGTTTCCTTCAAGGCATGTGAGGGAGGATCTGGTCCATGCCTCGCTCCTAGATTCTGGCGGCCGCAGACATTTCTTGGCTTATTGACATTCTCCCTGTATCTTCCTATCATCTTCCCTCTGTGTGCGTGTGTGTCTGCGTCTGTGTCCAAATTTCCCCTTTTGACAAGGACACAGTCGTGTTGGATTAGGGTCCACCCCAACGGCCTCATCTTAACTTGATTACACCTGCTCTGCACAGACATTTCCCAACAAGGCCACATTCACAGGTATTGGGGTTAGGACTTCCATAGCTTTTGCAAGGACACAATTCAACCCAACTCTCTTTTTCAGACAAAGATCGATGCTCAGAGGTTTAGCGACTCTTCCAAAGTCACAGCCAGCCGGGGACAGTCAGGGATCTGAGCCTCCAGCCATCAGCCTGCTCCTCTCTCCCCGACTCCCCAGGCTGTCCCAGCTCCTTCACCCTCTTTTTCATTCTCTCCCCCATCCCCAGGTGACGCAGGACAAGATCATCTGTCTGCCCAGTCATGAACCCCAGGAGAACTCATCAGAGGCCCCGTGCCAGCAGCTGCTCCCGCGGGGGGTCTCGGAGCAGATGGGGGGCCTCCGGGAGGTGAGGGGCCTGAAGAACAACCTGGACCTGCAGCAGTACAGCTTCATCAACCAGCTCTGCTACGAGACGGCCCTCCACTGGTACGCCAAGTACTTCCCCTACCTGGTTGTCATTCACACGCTCATCTTCATGGTCTGCACCAGCTTCTGGTTCAAGTTCCCCGGCACCAGCTCCAAGATCGAGCACTTCATCTCCATCCTGGGCAAGTGTTTCGACTCCCCGTGGACCACGCGGGCCCTGTCCGAGGTCTCCGGGGAGAACAATAAGGGCCCCACCACTGGACGGGCGACGGTGGCCATGGCGGCCACAGCGGGTCCCGGGAAGGCAGGGGAAGGTGAGAAGGAGAAGGTGCTGGCAGAGCCTGAGAAGGTGGTGACTGAGCCACCGGCCGTCACTCTGTTGGACAAGAAGGAGGGTGAGCAGGCCAAGGCCCTGTTCGAGAAGGTCAAGAAGTTCCGCGTGCATGTGGAAGAGGGAGACATCTTGTACACCATGTACATCCGGCAGACGGTGCTCAAAGTCTGCAAGTTCCTTGCCATCCTGGTCTACAATCTCATCTACGTGGAGAAGATCAGCTTCCTGGTGGCCTGCAGGGTGGAGACCTCAGAGGTCACAGGCTATGCCAGCTTCTGTTGCAACCACACCAAGGC
The DNA here is from genome assembly GCF_041296235.1 of Equus asinus. NCBI lineage: Eukaryota > Metazoa > Chordata > Mammalia > Perissodactyla > Equidae > Equus > Equus asinus. The sequence goes on from NC_091809.1 coordinate 17,196,931, forward strand.
CCACCTGTTCTCCAAGCTGGCTTTCTGCTACATCTCCTTCGTGTGCGTCTATGGGCTGACCTGCCTCTATACGCTGTACTGGCTCTTCCACCGGCCCCTCAAGGAGTACTCCTTCCGTTCCGTGCGGGAGGAGACTGGCATGGGTGACATCCCCGACGTCAAGAACGACTTCGCCTTCATGCTGCACCTCATTGACCAGTATGACTCGCTCTACTCCAAGCGCTTCGCTGTCTTCCTCTCTGAGGTCAGCGAGAGCCGCCTGAAGCAGCTCAACCTGAACCACGAGTGGACGCCCGAGAAGCTGCGGCAGAAGCTGCAGCGCAACGCCCGGGGCCGGCTCGAGCTGGCCCTCTGCATGCTCCCGGGCCTGCCCGACACTGTCTTTGAGCTCAGCGAGCTGGAGGCGCTCCGGCTGGAGGCCATCTGCGACATCACCTTCCCCCCGGGCCTCTCGCAGCTGGTGCACCTGCAGGAGCTCAGCCTGCTCCACTCGCCCGCCAGGCTGCCCTTCTCCTCGCAGATCTTCCTGCGGGACCGCCTGAAGGTCATCCGCGTCAAGTGTGAGGAGCTCCGCGAGGTGCCCCTCTGGGTGTTTGGGCTGCGTGGCCTGGAGGAGCTGCACCTTGAAGGGCTCTTCCCCCCGGAGCTGGCTCGGGCGGCGACCCTCGAGAGCCTCCGGGAGCTGAAGCAACTCAAGGTGCTGTCTCTGCGGAGCAACGCCAGCAAGGTGCCAGCCAGTGTGACCGACGTGGCCGGGCACCTGCAGCGGCTTAGCCTGCACAATGACGGGGCCCGCCTGCTGGCCCTTAACAGCCTCAAGAAGTTGGCGGTGCTGCGGGAGCTGGAGCTGGTGGCCTGCGGGCTGGAGCGCATCCCCCACGCCATCTTCAGCCTGGGCGCGCTGCAGGAGCTTGACCTCAAGGACAACCACCTGCGGTCCATTGAGGAGATCCTCAGCTTCCAGCACTGTCGCAAGCTGGTCACGCTCAGGCTGTGGCACAACCAGATCGCCTATGTCCCCGAGCACGTGCGTAAGCTCCGGAGCCTGGAGCAGCTCTACCTCAGCCACAACAAGCTGGAGACCCTGCCCAGCCAGCTCGGCATGTGCTCTGGCCTCCGCCTGCTGGACGTCTCTCACAACGGGCTGCGCTCCCTGCCGCCCGAGCTGGGCCTCCTCCAGAACCTGCAGCACCTGGCTCTCTCCTACAATGCCCTGGAGGCCCTGCCCGATGAACTCTTCTTCTGTCGCAAGCTGCGGACGTTGCTGCTGGACTACAACCATCTGAGCCAGCTCTCGCCCCAGGTGGGGGCCCTCAGGGCCCTCAGCCGCCTGGAGCTCAAGGGCAACCGGTTGGAGGGGCTGCCAGAAGAACTCGGCAACTGTGGGGGGCTCAAGAAGGCGGGGCTCCTGGTGGAGGACACCCTTTATGAGGGCCTGCCGGGAGAGGTGCGGGAGAAGATGGAGGAGGAGTGAAGGTAGGGAGGGGTAGGTGGAGGTACAGCCCTTCCGGATGCTTCCAGCCCCGAATCTCTACCATTGTCTTCCAAAGAAGTGGCCAAATGGGCCCAAGCCAGGAGAGGAGGAGCAGACAAAATCCGGGGACTGGTTTGTCTGGGGAGAGACGGAAGGCTGTGGATTCCGGGTGGAACATAATGGACGGATTAACTCAGTCATAGGATTCTCAGACCAAAACCACACCCATGTCTCTGGGTGGCTGGTTTGCCTCCCAGCCCTGGGCCAGAACTGCTACCCTCCCCCTGGACATTCCAGCTCAATCAGTGCCACCTACTGGGTGGGGGTACATCCCAATGGGATTTCAACCCTCTCCCCTCCCCCCCAACAAAATGGCTTACATCTGGGTTCTCTCCCAAGGAGGGGACACAGACACAAGGGACCAGCACCTCCTCCCCTCCCACACCTTGATGCTAATCCCTTATTTATAAGTTGTTTGCTACGGACATGTGAACACAGAAAAATGGTTCTCCTATTTGGCTATGCATCAAAATCAACATGCCCAAAACAAAACATGTCAGGCCCCACCCTGAAAGACTGACTCAGGATGTTCGGCTGCAGCCAGGAACTTGTTTGTAAGTAAGCATCCCAGGTAATTCCGAGGCAGGTGGTCCTAGGCATGTATGTGGGGAAACGCTGACCGACAGAACAGTTATCTGGATGTCCGGAGCAGGGATCCTGAATGGGTTTCAGGGCCTAGAGCCTTGGAGAATCTACTGAAGCTGGCCACCTCCTTCCTTAGGAAAATGTTCATGTGCACAGAGTTCTGCAAACCACTTCAGGCAGTCGATAGATTCCCTCGGGTCCCCCAGAGGGCCATTCACGGACATCCTAAGGATGGCTGCGGAGGGTGCATTTTTCTGAGGACAGGCAGGGACGTTAGCTTTCGAACGTCCCTGTGGGAGGGAGCATCAGTGGGTGCTCAATAAATAATACTAATCACGAGAACTATAATTCCGAGCTGTGTCCACTCCTGCCATTGTCTAAGCCTTCTACTTCACCAGACCAGTTAAGGCAAGTGGCAACACCAACGTGCCAGAATCAAAGGTATGAGTCTGTCCTGGGAGCAGAGGCTGAGAGAGACCTCAGCTAATCAGAAGGAGAAAGCGGGTGGCATCTTCAGCCTAGCTTTTTTTCTGGAGAACCCTTTTCCCTCTGCCTTCTGTGTTATTCTCCCGGTTTGCATCTGCTCCATCCGTAAGTCATCACCAGAGGAGTCCCCATGAGCCTTCAACGCCATCACTGTTCCGGAACTAGACCAGGAGCCGACAGGGCACTTGGCACAGCTGCCTGACCCTGACCTCCTGGGCTCGGCCACCTCCCACGCGCCCGCAAAATGCGAGCTTCCCCCTGGCACCCAAAAGCAGAGGCAAGGGGCTCTCCGGGACCCAGGGTTCCAGGTGGGGACATTTTCCCAGCACCCTTCAGACCAGTTAAAGGAAATCTGTAGACTGCAGGGGGCGCCAGGCGGAGAGCCTAACCCCAAGCCCTGTCCTCTGCACTGTCCAGGGCCTGGGCTCACATTTCCGGGGCGAGACACATTCGGCAAAGTCTTAAAAATGTCCCACACGGGTCTGACCTGGAACTCTCTGGCCTTGACCTTGGCCCCGTCGCCGAGGTCAGAGGTCACGCCGCTGGATTCCCAGTGGCCCCAGCCCTACCCCGCCCCTCCCGCCTGTCCTCGGCCAACCCCGAGCTTGCTGAAATGGAAAGGGCTCCCCACGGGTGCCTAATTATGGTGAGGAGGCAGCAATTATGCATAACAGGGATCCTAATAAAGCACTGTCCGAGAAGAGAGAGGCAATTCCGAGAGGGCGTGGCTGCAGAGAGGGCCGGGCCGGGAAGAGCGAGGAGACGGAGGACACAAACCCGCGACAGGCACGGGAGACGGCTGCCGAGGAAAGAGCCAAGGCTGCGCACGCGCAGCACACGCCACGCGCGAGATTTCGTCTCCCCCTCTGTGGGCATGCGCGCCACTTTCCCCGCCCACCGCTCTCGGCAGAACGGCGAGTGGGTTTCCACAGGGCTCCTGCCGCCGGAGCGCTCGGGAATTCGCGCATGCGCAACACGGTGGGGGATTTGCACGTTGCCAGCAAAGAGCTCTAGGCGGCGTCATCCCTCTGGCTGCGACGCAGCACGCACGCGCAGAGGTTCTCACGAAGGAAGGGCGGGAGCGCGCCGCGGGCATGCGCCGTGCCGGGGGAGACGGCGGCTCGGCGGGGTCATCCGCGCGCAGGCGCAGTGCGGTGTTTGTCTGCCGGACTGACGGGCGGCCGGGCGGTGCGCGGCGGCGGCGGGGAAGATGGCGGCGTCCTCCCTGGAGCAGAAGCTGTCCCGCCTGGAAGCAAAGCTGAAGCAGGAGAACCGCGAGGCCCGGCGGAGGATCGACCTCAACCTGGATATCAGCCCCCAGCGGCCCAGGCCCAGTAAGCACGGCGGCGTGGGGGAGGGGGCGAGCGGGGCGGGGCGCGCGTCGCGGGAGGCCCCGCCCCCGCCGCCAGGCCCCGCCCCCGCTTCCGGGGCGCGCTCTCTCCTCCCCCCCCCCCCCCCCCCCCCCCCCCCCCGCTGTCGGCTAGCGGGGAGAGGGTCACGGTGCCCCGGGGGGCGTGGGGCAGCCCTCCCCGGCCTGAGGGTTCCCACTGGCGGCACTTGAAGCCCGGTTACCCGGGCCCAGGCCAGGCCCCCCGTCTGTGACCCGCCCCCGTCACCGTGATCCTCGGAGCCTCTGTCACCTGCTCCAGCCGTGCGCCCCCTACTCCACGCGAACGTGACCACGTCCAGGTCCCCGCAAACATGTCCACATTCTATTTGACCAGAGGATCCCACTCCCACCATCTCAGTGACTGTCAAGAGGCCCCATCCCCTCTCCCCGCCTGTGCCCTTGTCATCCGGTTCCGCGGATGATCCGCTCACACACAGGCACACACCTGGCCTGGGGACACTTGAGGTCACATAGAACCCCTGTATTCCTCTGACCAGATGACTCTCCCAGTCCCACCCTGTGACTGTGTCTGGCGATGCCTCCTTACCTGCCTGGCACTTTGTGATTGGGCTCAGCAAACTGCCTTCTGCACACTCTACCCGCATACACCAGGCCTCTTGTCCCCCTTTAGCTTCTCTGCCACCGTCTAGGCGACTCTCTTTAGCCCCTTCAAAAATACTCAACCCCCATCCCGGGGACTCGGTCACCCGGATTCAAGTGACTTCCCCTTTCCCGCACACCCACCTCCACAACCTGGGGACACCTGAGGCTACCCAGGCATTCCAGCAAACATGCACCTCCTTTCTGATCCCACTGTCTCATCTTGTCCTCTGTCCTCTGGACTCCAGAGCCATCCCTCTGGCACCCACACCAGGCCTGGGGTCACCATGAGCACACCTAGCGTCCAGAACCCCCTCCCCAAATTCTCTCAGCTGGAGGGCATCGATTTCCCCCTCCCCACAGACTTGATGGACAGCACCCCCCATACGCGCTTTTTGTGACTCTGACCCAGCAAGTTGCTCTCCTTTATGTTCCTTCCAATGCGATGTGACCTAGTAGCTTAAGTAACTCTTCGGGGGGTCGTCCTGATGGGAGGGGAGGACACCCCCATATTTGGGTACCCCAAGCACTTCCCGCTTACCCAGCCTGCCCCCCACCGCCCCTGTGTACGGTTCACTCCCCATCCCTCCCTCTTCTGACCTGGGTTCCTCCCTGGAGGGGTCTCTTGGGGCCCCAGAGAGAGCCCTGAGGTGGTGATGCTGGCTTGGACACTCCTGGAGCAGGACCTGGCCAGCACTGGAGGGTCCCTGCTGGGCTCTGCAGCGCTGCTACCCCGCCAGCCCCAGCATGGAGGGGACAGTGCGGGGTGCGTTAGGGGGTGGCCGTCCCAGGTGCAGAGAGAGGCATGGCGAGGCCCACGGCGGGCAGGCCCCCCGAGGAGCCCCCCTCCAGGCGTCTGTGTGTGCTCCATCCCATCCTCCCAGTCCTCCATCTCTGTCGGTTTCTCCCCATCTCTGCGGTGTGGTGCCTCGCGCCTCCCCCTCGTTATGATTTGATTTCTTTTCTTTTGGACAGATCGGTGGTTTCTGTTGTGATTTATCGTGGTGTTGTTTTTTTCTTCCTTTTCCCATCCAGTTATTGTGATCACTCTAAGCCCTGCTCCTGCCCCGTCCCAACGAGCAGGTACCAGCCTTTTTATCATCGCCGCTTGGGACGTCTGCACCATTGACCTAACCGCTGCCCCGGCCGCAGAATGCCTTCCCCACCCCCCCATGCTGCGTGTGTGCGCGTGCGCATCTCCTCTTTCTCTCTCTCTCTCTCTCTCTCTCACTTTCGCCCCTTCCACACGGTCCACGTCCGGCCGCCTGGCCTCTTCCTCTGTGTCCTGTCACCTCTCGCCCCTGCCTTCCTCTCGGGCACAGGTTTGGACTCCCTGGAGGAGGAAACGGGCGCCCTCGTTGACTAGGAGTCATGACTAGGGGCATGCGTGTGTGCCAGTGTGTGTATGTGAGAGGGAGGGAAAGTGGGGCCAGTGGGGGGACTGGCCTGTTGAGCCATTTCGACACTTCAGCGAACACCGATGGCCCCTGTGTGCTGGCCTGTTCCAGGCACCAGGGACACAGCAGTGAATACAAGGGACCGGGTCCATGCCATTGTGCGGCTGACACTGGGGGTGGGGCGAGGAACAAGGAGCCCACTCCCAATCAGGGAGCCTGGAGAAGGTGACGGGGCTCGGAGAAGAGGCGGGACAGATCAGGGCTGGGGTCCTGCAGGGGACGGTCGGGGAGCCTCTAGAGTAGGTGGCGTTTGAGCCTCATGGGAGGTGGGGGGACATGTGAACCGTGGCCGAGGGAACAGCCCCACCAAGGCCAAGCGCAGGTCCAGCAGGTCTGGGAGCGGATGAGTGTGGGATGTGCCTGTGTGTGGATGTGCGCGTGTGGGAGACCTGGCCGGCGGTCCTGGTGTGTAAGTGGGACTAGGTTGGCCAACTGTGTGTACACAGTCTTGGCGGGGGCGGGGGGGGGGGGTCGCTGGCTCTGTCAGAGGCTCTGTGGCATGTCGTCTGCCTGTCTGCATGTGTGTGGGAGTTTGTGCCACGCCGGGTGTGCGTGCGTGCGTGCATGTTGGGCTGACAGCCTGGTACATCTGTGGCTCCTGATGGCCACATGCCCCTGTGTCCTCTCTTGTTCTCTCTCTTTCTCTCCCTCCTTCCGTCTCTCTCTCTCTCTCTCTGTGTCCCCCTCTCTCGTGCAGCTGCTGTCCCTCACTCTGCCCTCCCGCCCTGCCGTGTGGTGCATCACCACTCCTGTGACCTCTGTTCACTGGGCCTTCGTGTATCTCCACTGACCCCCACCTTAGTCACCCACACCAGCTCCCTAAGATCCCCATGTGCTTCAGTTTGTGGGGCCAGCTGGAAGCCTCTGTCCCCCGACAGCCTTTTTCCGGGCTCTGGGGCAGCCTCAGGGGCCTGGGAGACTGTGTGAGGGAGGGGACCCATCGGGCACCGGGAGATGTGGAGAGGGCAGTAGTGTGGTCCTCGCCCCAGAGAGCTGACAGTGCAGGGCAGAAAAGGGGCCCAGGTACCCCCAAGGGGCAGGAACCTGGCAGTGTCTCCAGCGAGCCCAGATGCAGGGGGAGCCCCAGAGGTTACCAAGCCAGAGAGTGAGGGCTTAAGACCCTGATTCCGGCCCTGCTGGAGCAGAGATGCAGGGATGGGGCAAAGCGGGGCCGGAGCAGCAGAGAGGGACCGCAAGAGGCGAGGTCACTGGGCCTGGCCATGTCCTCGGGGTCCCCAGAGCTCTTCGTTTGCTCCTGCCAGGCTCTAGCCAGTCCTGCACCCATTCTTGAACTGCAGGCCAGGCTTGTAGACCTGCCCCCTTGCTCTGGCTGCAGTCAGGGGCCAGGGCCAACGGGGCAAGGAGAGTGTCCGGCTGCCAGCAAGTCAAGCCTATTTGTCCTTCCCCGTTGATCACCGGGCCCGTCACCAGGTGCCTGCAGAACTGTGGGAGGGAACGGTGGGCCACAGCAGGGAGGTGTGGAGAGAGAGGAGGGGGCAGTAGCTGAGGGGTAGGCCACAGGCTTCCCTCCACGGACAGGTGAACCTGGGAGAATGTGTGTAGCTGCCGCCTTCCCCAGCCAGGGACCCCTCTCTGGAGTGCCAGGGCCCCTGGGCTATGGGGCGTCACTGGAGCACCGTCTGTCCCCTCCAGGGGCCACACTGGCCTCCACTTCCCTACCCTGTGGCCAGCCCAGCCAGGGAGGCTGCTAGTCCCTCGGGGAACCTGCACTCCTGTCCTGGGCCCCTCTCTGGCCTGTCTCTGCAGCGCCTCCTTTGGGCCCCAAGTCTTGGCTCCCATCTGTCTGTTTGTCTGTCTGTCTCCCACCCACTCTCCCACCCCTTAACGCCGCCTGCCCGTCCTGGGGTTTCCGCTGCCTGCCCGCTGCCTGCCTGCCTGCCTGGAGCATGCCCGAGCTGTCCGCATGCAGGCTGTTGGAAAGAACCAGACCCCCTCGCCTGGCCCAGCCCCCGCCCCCCTAGTCCCACCAGCCCCTGGAGGGGCTGTGCCACCTGGACCCCCTTACCCGAAGGACACAGGCCCAGCCTGGGGTTCTGCCCTGGCCTCCATTGGCCCCAGCTCTACAGGCCAGGCTGGGAGGCTGCCAGAGGGTGGCCCCCCGACCCTGGAATAAAATGTGGGGTGAGGCAGCCAGAAGCCTGGGTCCCTCACCCGCTGTCTCCCCAGGGTGGTCCGCCTCCCTCTGTTGGGCAGCCAGGTTCAGTGCTGCCCACAGGGCCAGAGCCCAGGCTGATCGTGGCGGGCGTTCCCCCCTCACATGGTCCAGAATGTGGGCGCAGTGGCCCTGGGCCTGCTTCCCAGGCAGAGGTGGGGAGGAGACGGACACACCAGGGAGGCCGCCTGGCTGAGCGATGCCATCAGCCTCCAGGCCTCGTTTTTCTGTCAGCATAGACTTGGGGACACACCCTCAGCCTCTGGGGACCAGCCCTCCCCGCCAGCCCACTGCATCTCCTTCCAGGTTGGGGGTAGGAGAAGGCACCCCAAGAGTGGTTTGGGGGTGGGGAGCTCCTCCGGCCCAGCAGGGAGGGGCAGTGCTGGCCTACCTGAGGGATGCCAGGGAGGGGAGGACCAGGGTCCTAAGCCCCCCAGAATGCCAGCCCTGGAGCTGGGGCCAGCTGGGAGCTCACCCCCTCCCCGCCCCTGGTTCTCACCCCCCCAGCCTTGCAGCTCCCGCTGGCTAATGATGGCGGCAGCCGCTCCCCGTCTTCCGAGAGCTCCCCGCAACACCCTACGCCGCCCGCCCGGCCCCGCCACATGCTGGGGCTGCCACCCACCTTGTTCACACCCCGCAGCATGGAGAGGTGAGCTGTCTGAGTGGGGCCGCTGGCCAGTGGGGGGGTCGGGAGGCGCGTGTCAGAGGACGGTGGTTTAATCTGTGGGAACCCCGGTGTGTAGGGGGCCGGGGTGGCCTCGGCTCGGCCAGGATCCCCCGTCCACCAACGCCTACTCCGTGTCCCCCCAGCATTGAGATTGACCAGAAGCTGCAGGAGATCATGAAGCAGACGGGCTACCTGACCATCGGGGGCCAGGTACCGCCCTGCCCTTGGCCCCTGGGGTGCGGGTAGGCCACACCTGGGTAGGTCCTTGGGGGCAGGGGGCAGAGGCCCGACCCCCAACTTGGGCTCTCCTTCCTTCCCAGCGCTACCAGGCAGAAATCAACGACCTGGAGAACCTGGGGGAGATGGGCAGTGGCACTTGCGGCCAGGTATGGAAGATGCGCTTCCGGAAGACAGGGCACGTGATCGCCGTCAAGGTGAGCCCCCTCCTCCCCACCCCCGCCCCGGGTGGCCCCCACCCTGCGTGCTAAGGCTCCCCTCCTCTCCCATCCCATGCAGCAAATGCGGCGCTCGGGGAACAAGGAAGAGAACAAGCGCATCCTCATGGATCTGGACGTGGTGCTCAAGAGCCACGACTGCCCCTACATCGTGCAGTGCTTCGGGACCTTCATCACCAATGTGAGCCCGCACCTGCCCACCTGCGGGCCCCGGGCCCAACTCCCTCCCCGAGGGTGGGAGGGGCTTCCCTGCCAGTTCCGAGCATCGCCCACCCCCCCGGCCCTCCCACCCCCTGCCTGGATGGAACCATCTGGGGTGGGCAGGAGGATGCAGCAGCCCCCAAGCCACTTCCTGCTGCCCCACAGACGGACGTCTTCATTGCCATGGAGCTCATGGGCACGTGCGCCGAGAAGCTCAAGAAGCGGATGCAGGGCCCCATCCCCGAGCGCATCCTGGGCAAGATGACGGTGGCGGTGAGCGGCAGGGCAGGGGCACGGCCGGGCAGGCGGGTGGCCCTCAGGCCCTGGCCCCCCCATCACTGGTGCCCGCCCCATCCCCGCCGCAGATCGTGAAGGCGCTCTACTACCTGAAGGAGAAGCACGGCGTGATCCACCGAGACGTCAAGCCCTCCAACATTCTGCTGGACGAGCGGGGCCAGATCAAGCTGTGCGACTTCGGCATCAGCGGCCGTCTCGTCGACTCCAAAGCCAAGACGCGGAGCGCTGGCTGCGCCGCCTACATGGCAGTAAGTGGGGGCCCAGCAGCGCTGGGCTGGGGGGCTGGGGGACCACCCGGGGGCACGCCTGCCCCAGCCACAGGGGACATCCTCCCCTCTCCCCTCTCCCACTGGCAGCCTGAGCGCATTGACCCTCCAGACCCCACCAAGCCAGACTATGACATCCGGGCCGACGTGTGGAGCCTGGGTATCTCCTTGGTGAGATGGGGCCCTGTTTCCGAGGGCTGGGGGCCAGGTCTTCTCTGGACACGGAGGGAGGGAGCCAGGGCGGGCCAGAAGCCGTCCTCCACCTGGCCAGCTGCCATCTCTGTCCAGGTGGAGCTGGCGACGGGACAGTTTCCGTACAAGAACTGCAAGACGGACTTTGAGGTGCTCACCAAGGTCCTGCAGGAGGAGCCCCCGCTCCTGCCCGGTCACATGGGCTTCTCAGGGGACTTCCAGTCCTTCGTCAAAGACTGGTGAGGAGCCCCCGGCCCGGCCCTCCGCGCTGGGAGGCGGGACGAGGTCAGGTGTGGCCCCGCGCTCCTGGCAGCCAGCCGGGGGATCCGGGGCCCGAGGGAATGGAGGGGGTCCCCCGGGTTGGGGGTGGGATAGCCTTGAGTGAGGAGGGGCTGGTGGCAGGGACTGCACACAGGAGCCGAGCTGAGCCCTGGGGGCCATGAGTTGGGTTTGGACTCGGCCCGAGGGGACAGCTGGCCTTGGGGGCATTTGGCAGGGTGGACCCTGGGCTTCCCCACGGGACAGTGTGAACTAAGGGCTTGGAACAGAATTCTGCGTGCCGAGTGTCTCCCCCAGGGAGCCCCCGCCCCTCTCCCACGGGCACCTCACAACCCAGTTCAGGCTCTCAACTGGTGGGAGGCCCTCCTGCCACTGGGGGCAGGCTTCCCACTTGTCAGCACAGGGCCAGAGGACGCAGTGGCTCCTTCCACGATCCTGCAGCCTCCTGGCTCCGTGGGAGGGCAGCTGAGCACGGGGTGCCGGCCTCTCCCTGACTCTCACCTCTCTTCCCTCCCCTCTCTCCAGCCTTACTAAAGATCACAGGAAGAGACCAAAGTATAATAAGCTACTTGTGAGTACCTGCTCTCCCCTCCTGTCCAGGCCCCCGCCCCGGTCCCCTCCCCACCCGCCCTCAGATGGATGCCCAGGGCCTGAGCGCCAGGCCAGCAGGGAAGCGCCCTGGGCCTAAGCCCCTCCTCGGCCTGCAGGAACACAGTTTCATCAGGCGCTACGAGACGCTGGAGGTGGATGTGGCATCCTGGTTCAAGGACGTCATGGCGAAGACTGAGTCGCCCCGGACTAGCGGAGTCCTGAGCCAGCACCACCTGCCTTTCTTCAGGTAGCCACGTGGTGGCGGCCAGCCCTGCCGGGGGCCAGGGGCATGGCCACAGGCCCCCCTGCCCCACCCGGCCACCCAGCTGCCCGCCAGGGGAGACCTGGGACCTGGACGGCCGCCAAGGGCTGAGGACAGAAAGTAGGGGGCGCCGAGCCACCCCCGACTCCCTGCCCACCAGCCGTGGACAGACGGGCCACCAGGCCCAGCCCTTCCTGACCCGGGCTCAGCCGGCCGTGCGTCCCCCGACAGACACTGTGAACGGAAGACAGCAGGCCGCGAGCAGACTCGCTATTTATTCAGCCGTAACCTCTGGGCTGGGGCGGCCCCCAGGGGCTGGGAGAGAGCCGCCCGTCCTGCACCCTCCCACACTCGCCCCCGCGGGCTCTCCCCTCCGCCTTGTCCCACGCACACGCTTCCTGGCCCCGTGTCCCTCTCTCTGTCACCTCCCTCTCTACCTCTCTGGCTTTCCCATCGCCTTCCCTGCCTCTGCCTCTCTCCTGGCCCAAGCCTGCCCCGCTACCCGCGGGACCCCTGGGGCCACAGGCCACCAGCGAGCAATGAGTGGCGTCCTGGCCGTGGGAAGGCGTGCTGAGCATTGCGACTGCAGCCGGCCCTGGGCCGGTCTCTCTCTGTCTCTCTCTCTCTCTCTTTGATCTCAGGGGGTCCTTTTTGGAGTTTATTGTATTTTATTGTACTTGGTGGGGCGTTTGGGGGTGGGGGGAGGAGAAGAGCTCGTCTCATGGGGTTTGTCGGTACCTTCAGAAACTTTTACCAAAGTCATGTTGAGCTGCTTGTGGGGGAGCCCCCACCTGCCCACCCGTGGGCAGTGGAGGGCTGGGGGCCGAGCCGGGGGGCCTGGGCCGCTGCGCATTATCGGCCCAGCCCAGCCCAGGAGAGACTGGTCCTGAAGGTAGGCTCTGGGGGCTCCTCCTCCCTCAGGGCTGGAGACTGGCCACAGCTTGAGGGGGTGAGTTGAGGACCTCAGGGGGCGCGGAGGGAGCCCAAGGGGCCGTGGCCACCCAGGGTGGCCTTCAGGGAAGGCAGGCGCGGGGCGAGGTGGAGGGCAGGAGACGCCGGTGCAGCAGGGAGGCGGCAGAGGGAAGGGATGGCGGGAGTGGGGGCCGCGGGGCCCAGGGAGGCAGGACGGAGGGTGCAGGGAGTGGATGCGGGGGTTCTAGGACGTGTGACAGGGACAGAGGTGGGCAGGCCGAGGGCTGGGCGTGCGGAGGCAGTCACGCCCTCATGGTGCCCCTGAGCGCCCCTCGACTCACCCAGGGCTGGCCAGTCCCTAGCCCGCCTGGAGGCCAGGCCATGGTCCCCCCAGCCCTCCGCAGCAGCCAGAGCAGGAGGGGGGGGGGTCTTTCTTTTTGTTGGTCATGCATGCAAATCAAGTGGACAACAAACAAAGTAACAAAAAAAAAGAAAAAAAAAACCCCACAAAACCATAAAAACCAACCACGCCAAAGGTGAGGCCCCTCGCTGGATGTAGCCGCCGCGTCTAGACTTAGGCCGCCCTGTAGCCTCTATCCTCTGACTCCTTACTCGCCATAGTCACAAGATGCCGCATGTTTCAGAAGTACTCCAAGTCATCCTCTCTCTGCCCCCCGGGGGCACGGCCACCTTCTCTGGCCCCAAGTCCCCTTTGTGAGGGGATGGGGCAGGGTGGGGGGCCACAAGCCCGGTCTCCGCTCCCTCCCTGGCCGGGCCCACAGCCCCAGGGGCCTGAGCGGGGAGCCCGCGCAGACCCGAGCCCGGCTGCCTCGGTTTCTTTTTATTTAACTTTCTTTTCTGTTTTGTGAGTGTGTGTCCCCCCCCCCTTCAGTGTTAAGTGGAAGTCCTGGGGGAGCCTCTGTTCCCCCTCTCCCACGTCCTCCCCTGCGTCACCGGTCACCAGCCATCCCTCTCAACCAGGCAGAGGGCGGAGCCGGCAGGCAGGGGCCTGGGGCGGCCTGGCCCAGCCCACTGGCCCAAGACCCCTCTCAGGCCGCCAGTATTGCCCTGTCCGTTTTTAAAACGAAACGCCCTCGTTTGTAAATCCTTAGACGCTTGAGAATAAAACCCTTCCCTTTTCTTCCACTGAGTCTGTTGTGTGTCGTGGGCATGGTGGCACCTGGCAGCGAGGGGTGGGAGAGGGCTGGGAGCCCTGGCCTTGAAGGGGTGGCGGCTGGGGGAGCGGTGCCATTGTAGCCAATGAGGCCTCTACATCGGGGGTAAACTGAGGCAGGGTTGGGGCTGGTAGCGGGTGTTTGTCGTGACTTGTCAGGCATCAAGTGGCCAGTGTGAGGGAGCTCCCTCCGCCCCCAGTAGCCTCAGGTCATCGGAGAGAGCCCTTAATCCCCGCAGGCCTTGGGCTCCAGCTCTGATGTCAGCCCCTCAGTGCCCCGCCCCTTGGCCTGCCTCCTGCGGTGGCCACCCAGCCAAGGCCAGGGCTGCCTGCCCACCTGCCGGCCCTGAGTGCTGCCCCGGCTGGTGCCTCTGCTGTGAGCCCTTGCACACTCGCCTCCGCCAGTCCAGCATGCTGGGTGTCACTCTCCTGCTGCTGGCCCTGCTCCCGGGGACGACCACCTTGCCCAGCCGGCCACCTGGTACGTACGGGCTGGGGACGTGGACCGCATCACACTCGGGTTCCCATGTGGCTCTTTCTCAACTTGTCCTCTCGTCCATCCTGCCTGGGGGAGCAGAGGTGGGTGGCAGGTGGGTCTGCCCCTGTCCCCTATTCTAGGTCCTCTGGGACCCCCAGCTGCTTCAAAGCCCCCAGCAACCAGGGTGAGGCCCAGGGCTGTGGGGGGCGCGGAGTGGTGTACAAAGGCTTTAGGAGGTGTGTGCGCATCCTGAATGGCGGAGAACCTCGGTTGACAAGGACCCCAGCCAAGGCCTCCTGAAGCAGACAAGTATGTGTGTGTGCGCCTGCGCGCATGCACCCCTGTGGGAGCTCCCCAGAGCCGCCCCCTGTGCGGCCACTGCTCAGCCTGGGCGTGGGGAACCTGGGCCAGGAGAAGCCCCAGTCCCTTGGGATGGGCCGGGCTCGGGCTGGGCCAGAAGGGCTAGGGAAGAGCACCTTTTCAGCTCCCTGCTGATGGCAACACATCCCTCCCCTTAGAAAGGGAAGGGTGGGCCAGCACCCTCCCCCCAGGCCGGCCCTGCTGCAGCCCCAGAGCCCCTCGCTTGCAGAGCGTCTGGGACAGGAGGACCTCTGAGCCCACCCAGGCTGCCCCTTCACTATGGGGGCCCCTCAATCCCTCCCCGCCATGATTCCTCGCCCCCTGCGTGTGCAGAAATCTAGGCCCTGGAAGCGGGGCTCCTCCCCAGGGGCGCGCAGCTTTGCACCCGGCCTCAGCGTCCGGGCTGTGACGTCCAGAGGTCTCCAGGTGAAGGGGGCATGGAGCCCAGCATGGGGGAATCCTCCACCACGGCTGCACCCGTTTCTCAAAGGAGGCAGCGGAGGCGAGCAGGTTAGGGGACTTGGCCCAATGGCCCAAGGGCAGCGCGTCTTCCCCGCTCTGTGCTACCCTCTCTCCCCGTCAGCGCCCCCGTTTCCCGCGGCGCCTGGGCCCTGGCTGCGCCGACCCCTTTTCAGTCTGGAGCTGTCGGACTCGGAGGACGCCTTCCCGCGCCGCGGGGGGCCGCTCGAGGTCCCGGCCAGCAGCCGCGTGTTCGTGCAGGTGCGGACGCGGGGCGCCCGGGAACCGGGTAGGGGCAGGTAGAGACGGCCTACCCTGACCGCGACCCCGCCCTCAGGCGGCCCTGGCCCGCGCCTCCCCGCGCTGGGGCCTGGCCGTGCACCGCTGCTCGGTGACACCGTCCTCGCGTCCGGCCCCGGGGCCCGCCCTGGCCCTGCTGCGCGGGGGCTGCCCCGCCGACGCCTCGGTCGCCTTCCCGCCGCCACCGCCGCCGCCGCGCCCCGGGGCCGCCCGCCCCGCGCGCTTCAGCTTCCTCCTGCGCCCGGTCTTCAACGCCTCCGTGCAGTTTCTGCACTGCCAGCTGAGCCGCTGCCGCCGCCTCCGGGGAGGCCGCCAAGCGCCTGCGTCTCTGACGCCGCCGCGACCGTCGCCGGTGCGCGAGCGCATGGCTGGGTGGCCAAAGACCGTCGGGGGCTGAGCATAAACGCTTCTGGCATCTGAGGGAGGAGCTCCTTGGGGTTTGGGGATCTGGGGGTCGGGGCGCTTTGGAGCCGGGGGCAGGGGTCCCTCGGAACTGGGGTAGGCACTGGGTCTCTCTCGGGCTGGAGCCTGGGCGCAAGGATCCCCGAGGGGCCCGTGGGGCTCTGCTCAAGGGTTCCTCGGGACAGGGAGTGGTCACTGAGTTCCCTCCTGGGCCGGGCTCTGGGATCCCCTTGGGCAGGGTTCCAGGGTCCCTTGGGCGGGGTTCGGAGGTCCCTCCAGGGCTGGGTGGCTGGATGCAGAAGGTCGCTAAGGGGCTGAATCTCTGGGCTTCACAGGTTAGGTGCTCAGAGAGCTGGGTCGCGTGACCACCTTCAGCCGCTGAAATTTGGGGTCCTTGCGGGCCGGGAGCCTGGCTGCTTGTATATCTCAGGGGCTTGGTTGAGGGACCCCCAAAGGGCCAGACTTCCAGGGGTCTAGTGGCGGGACTCCTGGTTACAAAGGGTACTGGACACTAAGATCTCTTGGGATCCTGGATCCCGGGGCCTGACGTCGCCATCTCTTGCCTCCCCTCCCCCAGTGTCTGCCTCAGGATGAGGCGTGCGCGGGCGCCGGCAGTGGCAGCGGCGAGAGCCCGGGTGCTGACAGCCCGCACCTGCACACGCTGACGCAGCCCATCGTGGTCACCGTGCCGCGGCCGCCCCCCAGTGAGCGCGCAGTCGTCTTCCGCGGGGGTCTCTGGGGCCGGCCAAGGGGGTTTGGGGAGGACCCCTGGGGGGCCTGGACCCAGTGTCAGCGTTGTACTCGCCACAGGGCCCCCCAAGAGCGTCCCCGGCAGAGCCGTGCGCCCCGAGCCTCCCGCGCCGGCCCCGGCGGCCCTGGAGCCCGCGCCGGTGGTGGCGCTGGTGTTGGCCGCCTTCGTGCTGGGCGCCGCGCTGGCCGCCGGGCTCGGCCTCGTCTGCGCGCACTCAGGTACCACCCTCCGCCCGCCGAGACCTCCGCCCGGCCCCTCGCCTGTTCCCGCGCGTCCGCACCCCGGGGCGCCGCGATCCCCGCGTGCCGGGCCCGACCATCCCTAGACTCGCCTCCGCCACGCTCGCAGCAGCCCCCAGGGGGCGCCCTTGCCCCGGCCCCGCGCGCAGCAGCCCCTACCGCTCGGCAGCCAGCCTCTCCCTTCCAGCGCCCGTGCCCCCCGGCCCGCCCCCGAGAGCCTCGCCCAGCGGCCTCCAGCCCAGGAGGCCCCAGTGAGGCAGGTGAGTGTGTGTGTGCGTGTGTGTGTGGGGGGGTGTCACGTGGGGATGGTGGGACAGCTGGAGGAGGGAGATGATGACAATGGCCCTTCAAAGCCCTTTCTGTGCCAGGCAGGGTTCTAAATGTTACGCGTTTTAACTAATTTAATCCTCATAACCTTCAGGTAGATACTATTATAATCCCCGTATGAGAGATGAGAAAAACGAGATACTCTCTCAAATTAAGTGAACTGTCCAAGGTCACAAAATTTGATGAAGCTGAGATTCGAACTCACGCATGAGTCACTCGCGGCCGACTGGGGGCTCTGTGTCGCAAGAGGGGGGTCCTGAAACCTCAGACTCGTACTAGGCGAGGGGAATTCGGCACACAGACTGATGGGGAAGCCAATGATCGGCTGGGAAGGGGGTGGCCTGCCTTGTGTCCTCTTCCTCGCTCAGCCTGGGTCGCCTCCTCACCCCAGGGATGGCGCGCCCCCAGCGGGGTTCGGAGATGTACCAGCCACGGCCTCGGACCAGGCCTGCCAGGACTGGACGGGCTGTCCTGGACCTCGGACTCGATGGGACCACGATCCCTGCGCCCCGCCCCCCTCGCTCCTCCTCCCCCCCTCCCACCTGGGCTCAAAATAAACATCTGGTCTGATCCGCAGAAGTCTGAACTCTGGGTGTGCCTGCGGCGCGGGGGTGGGGCCAGGAAGCAGAGGCCTGGGGCCAGGACTGGGGGATGCGGGATGGAAGAGGTCCAGACTGCAGGGGTGGGGCTTGGGGGCGTGGCTCATAGGCCCACACACACGTGTGCAGATCCGGGCCGGGGGAGAACCAAGGGCGTTTTGTCCCAAACAGAAAGCGACCAACCTCACCGGCTGAAGTTTTAAATAGGCCCCGCCTCCTTCCTCCACCCCTGCACCGGCCCACCCGCCTCCTGCGTGTTTCCAAACCAGGACCCTGCCCCCGCTAGGCCCTCGCTCCCCGGCCTCTGCTCCAGGCTCTTCCACAGTCGAGAGCTTCAAGGTCTCCTGCCCGAGCACCTCCCCGCCCAGAGCACAGACAACAGGGGGACTATTAGCTCCATTTTACAGATGAGGAAACTGAGGCTCAGCACGGCCGCAGGGCTCCATCACCTGCTCAAGGTCCCCAGGGCTGGTCGACCCCCCGAGCCCAGGCTCTTGGCTACGACTGGACAGCTGCCTTCGGCCAGGGCCCACCGCTCTTCGAGAAGCAAAGTACACAGGCGGTTCAAAAGACTCAGTCCAAGAACGGAGGAGGGCGCGAGATCGGAGGGCTCGGCTCCGGGACGCGAAGGGGACGACACGCGGGGTGGGCAGGCTTCTCGTTCGCCCCGCCTCCGTTCGGAGGCCGCTCTGCCCACCATTTCCCATCCAGGCGGCTCCAGTCGGCCCGCCAACGCGGAGCCACGCCCCCACCTGCTTCCGCCTCGGCGCGGTGCTTTCTGGCCCCAGCGGCCTCCGTAGCCCCGCCCACCGGGGAAACGGCCCTGGAGCGCCGACACCGCCTTCCCGCGCCGGCATGAAGCCCCCGCAGCGGCGGCGGGCAGCCCCGGCGCGCTATCTTGGCGAGGTGACCGGCCCCGCGGCCTGGAGCGCCCGTGAGAAGCGGCAGCTGCTACGACTGCTGCAAGCGCGGCGGGGCCAGCCGGAGCCCGACGCCGCCGAGCTGGCGCGGGAGCTGCCGGGCCGCAGCGAGGCCGAGGTGAGGGGTCCCGGGAAGGCCCGAGGCTGGAGGCGGGGCCAGGATGGGTCCCGGGCGGGGCCTGGGTGGGCGGGACGAGGTGAGGCTTAGGGGCGTGGCCTGGGGATAGGCGGGACGAGGTGGGGCGGGGGCGGGGCCTTGGGTGGGCGGGGCGAGATGAGGTCGGGGGCGGGGCGAGGCTGAGGAACCGAGTGCGTGCCGGAGGAGGTCGGGACTCGTGGAAGGCTGGGTGGTGGGTGCGTGTGAGAGGCTGAGGGGCGGGGCGAGGAGGTAAGGCTGCGGGAGGCTGAGGGGCGGGGCGTGGGCGTTGCGAACGCGAGCCTGGGGGCGGGGCGAACTTGGGGGGAAGGCGGGGGAAGTGGGCGGGGCCTACGTGACGCTGAGAGGCGGGGCGAGGAGGAGGCAGTGCTGTGGGAGGCTGAGGGGCGGGCGGGGCGGGGCGAGATGGGGGCAGTGCGTACGAGAGGCTGAGGGGCGGGGCGAGGAGGAGGCGGTGCTGTGGGAGGCTGAGGGGCGGGCAGGGGCGGAGCCTACGTGAGTCTGAAGGGCGGGGCGAAGAGGAGGCAGTGCTGTGAGAGGCTGAAGGGAGGGCCAGGGGCGGGGCCTACGTGAGGATGAGGGGCGGGGCGAGGAGGAGGCAGGGCTGCGGGAAGCCGAGGGGCGGGACGTGGCCGGAGCGAAGCCCACTAATAGGGCGGAAGGCGCAGCGGGAGTGAGGTCGAAGTCAGTCGGGCAATGGGCCGGAGTGACCGTAGCGAGGAAATAAATAGGGCGGTGCTTAGCATGGGGGTGGCCCTGGCTGCGGGGAGGAGCCAGAACCGGCCCAGGCCTTCCATCCTTGTTCGTAGCTGGTCCCACCTGGGGCCTTGGCCTGCGAGCCCCCGAGCGGACTCACTGCGACCCTTCTCACCGGGCTAGCGGGAGGCTAGGGAGCAGTGGCCGACCTGGAGCAGGCAGTGGGCTCCTGCTTCTCTCCCCGAGCCCTGGGCTTACAGAAGGCCGCCTCCTCTCTCCCCAGATCCGGGACTTCCTGCGGCAGCTCAAGGGTCGCGTGGCCCGGGAGGCCATTCAGAGGGTGCACCCAGGTGGCCTCCAGGGCCCAAGGCACCGGCAAACACAGACTCCGGCCCCCATCGAGGTGTGTCAGGGCAAGGAGTTGGGGAGGATAACGCTGTCAGGGGGTCCCTAGGAGGGGCAGGGCTGTGGGGGCCCCTGAGGGTTGGTCCCCAGGCCGACCAGGCCCCTTCTGGTTGCCCCCCCCAGGTGTGGATGGACCTGGCTGAGAAGCTGACAGGCCCGCTGGAAGAAGCCCTGACTGTGGCTTTCTCCCAGGTACAGCAATCCCCCGGGCCGGCCGGCGTGTCCCAGGGACAGGGTCATACCTAGCTAGGAGTCTAGATGATGTGGACCTGGGTCCTGGGCCGTCTTTCCCTCCAGCTCTGTGCCTCTGGCCAGTCCCTGGACACCCTGAGCCTCAGTATCCCCGCTTCTGAGGCCAGCTCCTGGATGTGACCCTTCTTCAGGGTGGCAGGGACGATTCGGTGAGCAGGTGGGGGTCCCAGCCGAGTGCAGGGCCGGGGAGCCGCCGATCAGAGGACTTCCGCCTTTCCCCACTGATCTCTCTGCCTGCCAGGTGCTCACCATCGCGGCCACGGAGCCCATCAGCCTCCTGCACTCCAGGCCCCCCAAACCCACGCAGGCCCGCGGAAAGCTGCTGCTGGTCAGCGCCCCCGGAGGGCAGGAGGCCCTGGGCCCTGAGGCCCCTGGCCCCGCCCCTAAGACACATGGCTCCACCCCTGAGGCTCCTGGCCCCGCCCCTGAGGCCTCTGGCCCCGCTCCTAAGACTGTTGGCCCAGCCCCTGAGGCGTCTTCGGAATCCCTGGCCGGCCCCTCTACTGAGGAAGATTTTGCCGTGGACTTTGAGAAGATCTACAAGTACCTGTCGTCCATCTCCCGCAGCTGCCATGGCCCTGAGCTTTCTGCAGCTGGTGAGAGGAATGGGGGCGGGGCTGTGGGGTGGGGGGCCCAGGCGGCAGGCCCCACCCTCCCCTCACCCCCGCCCTCCCTCCCTCCATCACCAGAGTCCGCTGTGGTCCTCGACCTGCTCATGGCCCTGCCCGACGAGCTGCCTCGCCTGCCCTGCGCTGCCCTGGTTGAACATCTGGCGGAGACGTACCTACGCCTGACGGCCCCCCAGCCCGACCCCGCCAGTGGGGGCCTGGGGCCCGCAGCCGAGGATGGCGGGACAGGCTCCGGGGGGGAAGAGGAGGCCGGCCAGGCCGTGCCCCAGGCTCCTGAGAATGCCGGGCCCAGCGAGCCGAGATCCACTTGGCAAGCAGCTGGGGTCTGTCCCCTGAACCCGTTCCTGGTGCCCCTGGAGCTTCTGGGCCAGGCGGCCACCCCTGCAAGGTGAGGGCCCGGCAGGCAGAGGACACAGCAGACATCTGTGAGGCCCCTGGCCTCAGGCCTGCTCGGGCTGGCACGGGCTTGTCAGGATCCGGTCACGGGGGAAGATCCCTGGCACGATGCAGCACAGAACGGAGTGGCCTTGGAGATGCTCGATACTGCGGGGGTCTCAGAAGGCGAAGCGCAGTGGTACAGGGGTTCGCCCACGAACTCAGTGGGCTGAGGGAGGGGGCGCATGGGGGGGGGCAGGCAGCTGGGTTAAAACCACTGTCAAATACTGCCCCCAGTCCCTTCCTGCGTCCTCTGTTCTATTCCTGTAACTGTCAATAAAGTTCTTGTCAGTACTCTCTTTCTCCTGTGAGTTAAAGATGATGGCAGTGGGGGCCCAAAGTGCCAGAGCTTGGGCTTCTGGGGACCGAGGCGCGGTCATCAGCAAAGGCTGCTGCCTCCCCGTCCAGTCCGATGCTGCCTGCAGTGACCTCAGTGTGGCTGTGAGGGGACTGCTGGTGACAGTGTGCCCTACAGGTGTCAGGGAAAGGTTTTCAGAGTGAAGTGACCTCACATCATACAGATGGAAGGGAGAGGCCAGCAGAGTGAGGGCGGCCAGGTGGGAGGAGCCAGGACCCAGGCCCGGGGCCCTGGGGGTTAGGGGTGGGCTCCCCATGTGGCAGGCGTGGGAAGGGAGGGCAGTGAGTCCCTGAGGTGGCCTTGGGGAAACAAGGGGAGAAGGGAGACAGGGAGGGGGAGCTGGAGGGGCCTTAGGATCAGAGAGGGGCCAGGAGTCCTGGCTGCTGCCAAGGGCCCCAATTCCCCGGGGTGCTGCTGGGTCTCCTGGCACCGGGTCCCTCTCCATCAGCCTCCCTGAGGGTCTGGATTCAGGGGCAGGTGGGAAGGGTGGGGAACCAAGTGTCTCCTCCCCGCGCCACCCTCCCTCGAGCCCAACTAGTCCTCCGAGAGCCAGTAAATTTTCTGCCCGCAGCCTGTGCGTTGACACAGCTTTCCTTTTATAGACGCGCTTGCTTCTCCCCACACACGTTGTACACAGCTCCCCGGGGGCGTGCCACTCATCCCCAAGGCGGGCGGCCGTGGAGCGGAGCCAACCTGCTCCGTGCACGCGGCCCCACAGCACCAGACCCAGGGTCCCCAAAGTGCCCGCGGCAACCATGGGCAGGAGGGACCAGCCTCAGAGATTTGGGGCTGCAGCGGTGGTCACGGCGCCGGGAGGCCGTGCCAGTTCTCGGAGACAACCGCTAGGGCTGGCTGAGGGTGCCTCATCTCAGCTCCCCACGGGGCTAAGGCCATTCGACCGCCCGGAGAGTCTCCCCAAGTCAAAGGAAAGAAGCAGGGGGGGAGGGGGGGTGGGGGGCTCTTGGCTGTGCCTGGAGCTGGGAGGATGGAGACAGGCACGCATCAGTCCCCCCAGAGCGTGGGTCTGGGTGTTCCCGCAGAACTGGACAGCTGTTAAGAGCGTGCAGAAGTCAGACCCAGGTTCAAATGCCAGCCCGGCCAGAATCCAGGCACGTGGCATGGGCAAGTCATTCAAGCTGCCTGGGCCTCAGTCTCCTAGCCTGTGGAACGGGGATGCTAACGGGCTCGCCGTCTGGGCCCTGAAGAGGGCACAGGCCATGCGCCCGAGGCGAGGCACTAACTTAGCACGCTGCTTGGCAGGTAGTAAGCGCTCAATAATAGCTTTTATTGTCACCATCACTCAGAGGCGGGGAATGAGAAGGCATGGGGAGGCCCGTGAGGGGATGGCAAGAGGGATCAGGGTGAAGTGGCAGGAGGGCCAAGGAGGGGCGGAAGCGGTGACAGAGGGAGGGGGCGCTGACCTGAACTGGGGCCCGGGCTGGGGGCGGGAGGGAGCCCGCCACGCTCTCCCCCCACGGAAGGCGCCACGCATCCTGGACACAGCAGCCGCTGTCGCTCTTCAGGCTCGGTCTCCGGGGCAGGCTGCGCAGCGCACATTGGTATGCAGCGTCCACCCGTGGGCCCAGGAGAGCCTGCCCCGCAGGGCCGGAGCCCAGGGAGGGGCTCCACGCTTACGGGGGGCGGGGGAGTGAGGATGGCCAGACGACAGGGCAGGGAGGGGGTACAGGAGGGTCCCCACATCCAGGAACGGCCATGACACTCATGCTCGGCGGCAGGACAATAGCAGAGCCACCTACACGCTGAGGCGGGGCGGGGCGGGTCCTCTTCCCACCCGGGGCCGGTGGGTTACGGAGCGACAACAGGGCGGGACAAAGGCACGAAGTGGGGCTCCGGCCTGGCCAGGAGGGAAGATGGGAGGGTCTGAGCGGGGAGGGGCTGGACTTCTCCTAACGCCCCCGCCCCCTCGGGCCGGGCTCCGAGGCGGGATCCCGAGCGCCCCGGTCGGGCAACCGGGGGAGACCCTGCGGAGGGCAGGCCCGGGTCGCCCCAGCTCAGACCAGCGCGTAGTCGAACTGCCCGCGCTCGAGCGCCTCCTTGTGGTCGGTCCAGGACGAGGCGGGCATGCGGCTGTAGGGGTCGAGCAGGATGCGCACGCAGCGCACCATCAGCAGCACCAGCACCACGAGCAGACACAGCACGAAGGCGAACACGGTGCGCTGCTCCGCGTCCAGGCCCGCGCCCACCGGGGGCCCCGTCGACGGCGGCAGCGGCTCGGGGGACAGTGTCCACGTCGCGCTCATGGCTCACATCGCCGCGCGCCCTGTGGAGGAGGGGGCCCGCCAGGGGCGCGGGGATGAGGCGGCGCCCTCCCGCGGTCCCGCGTCGCCCCCTCCTGCCGCCGCCCCCACCCGCGCCCGCGCCTCCGTCCCCGGGCTACGCCCACGCCCGGCCCGCGGGCACGCCGCCGCCGCCGCCGCCACGCCGGGACCCAACTCCGGCCGTGCGCCCAGGTGGGGCGCCGACAGCGGGGCCGGGAGCCCCGACCGGCCCGGGCCGCGCACAACAGGTGCGAGCGCGCGGCCCGCGGCGCGGCGGGGACGAGGCCCGGCTCCCGCGCCCGCTCCCTTTGTTCTCGGCGGCCCGGGGACCTCCTCCCCCGCCCCCGCCCCGCCGCGCCCCTCACCCTGGCCTCCACCGCGACCGGGACCGAGCGCCCGGCGGCCGCGCTCTCCTCCAGGACCCGCGCCGGCTCCGCTCTCGGCCTCTCCCCGGCGGCGGCGGCGGCGGCGGCGGCGGCGGCCCGGGCTCAGCCCACCCCACCCGCCCCTGGAGCGGCGGAGACCGAGGCCAGCGAGCAGCGCGCGAGCCGGGCCGCCGCGGCTGTTCCCATGGCGACGGGGGCGGGACCGCAGCGGGGGGCGGAGGCTGCGCAGGGAGCGGCGCGCGGCCCGCGACCCCGCCCCGGGCTCCGCGACACCGCAGCCCCCGTCCCGCCCAGCCCCGGGGAGTCCGGGCGGCCAGGAGCCTTCCTCGGCATCCCACCTGCAGCGCCCGCACCCCCATTCTCCTCTGCGATGGACCCCACACCCAGACTCCCCATTTGGGAGACCCCAGTGCCCCTGAGCATCACTCAGGGGCGCCCAAGCTCCCCAGTCCGGGGACCCCGGCGCTCAGGGACACCAGCCAGGTCAGCCTGGATTACTGGGAGTAACCCCCCCAGCTTTTCTTGCCACCGGCCCCCCGCCCACCCCGCCCGGTGGAGGCAGGGTCCTGAGCAGGCAGGGTGCTCCCCTCTAGGGCTGCCGATCCTCCGGTGACCTTGACCGCCTCCCCATGACCACCCGGTGGGCTCCTCCCCCCAAGCCCCAGCTCCCCCTACGCCAGTGACAGACACCTGGGACCACCCAAAGGGCTCTCCTGCACGTTGCCATTTTATTCTTATTTCCATATCTCCGGGTAGGTACAGGATGACCGTAAGGGCACTAGTGAAAACATGGAGCTAAAACGGCCTGGCTGACTGGCCGCAGGCAGGCCACACCGAGGCGGGCCTGGGCCCACCACCCTGCCCCCGAGGGAGTCCGGGGCCGGGCCTCTTGGCACTGTCTCGCCTGTGCTCCTTGGTGACCTGATGGCCAGCAGCCTCGCAGGTCAGAGGGCAGCACAGCAGCTGGCACTGGGGGAGCAGCCCTCAGCAGCACCCCCTCCCCATCCAGCCGGGAGGGAGCAGGGCGAGCCGACAGTCGGGTCCTCAGAGGTCCAGGGGCTGCAGGTGGACGGCGGCACCCCTGTGCATCCGCCACGGGCTGATCCGGCCCCGGAGCGCGGGCGCGTCAGAGGATCTGCTCTGTACTGGAGGCGGAGATGTCCAGCAGCCGCCAGGCCGCGTAGGGGTTGAGCTCGTCCTGGTCCCGGCAGAGCGCCCACACGTACAGCATGCGCAGCACCTTGTCCTGCAGGGGCGTGGGAGTGAGGGCCGCCGCACAGCGGGCAGCACCCACACGGGCGAGGGGCTGTCAAGAGGGGCGGGCCCAGGCTGCCAGGGCAGGACAGGGGGACGCTGGGAGGGACCTGGGAGGGGTATGGGGTGTCAGCCTGGGTCTGGGGCCAGAGCAGAGGCTACAACTCAGGACTTGGTAAAACTGGACAGGCCGGTTGCCCTTTGACCTCCTCACAGCACTGCCCTGCTGTCCCCACACCATCACAGAACCTCCTGGCTCTGAAGGGCCATCAGTGCGGGTTGGCCAGAGGCTGGCGTCCAGCCGGTCCTGCACGGGGCACCCGCCCCGTCCTGCTGCCTCCCTCACTCACCGGGTCGCCCTCCACCACCTCGCCTTTGGGGTTCTTGACAACCATCACCAGCTGGGCCTGGAAGGTGATGATCAGCACGGGGCCCTGCTCCATCATCTTGCCCATGGCCAGCTGCAGGGGGCCGACAGGGCGGGTGGGCCTCAGAGAATGCCCCCAGCCCTTCCCTGCAGCCCCCTGCCTTCGGGGGTGCTCCCAGGAAGTGGCGGCGGCAACTCAACTCATCAGGCCAGGCCCCAAAGGGAGCCAACACTGTCCCCAATGTGATCTGGAGTCTGAAGGGCTGGGACCCTGTGCCGGCTCCCCCGTCGGGCTGTGCGGGGCCCAAAGGCCTCACAGAGCTGGCCCCGCACACAGGCCGGGGAGACGGAGCCAGTGCGGCACATCTTCATCCCTCACAGGGCGGAAATCAGGGCGCCACAGCAGAGCTCACCCTTGGGGGCCTGAGGAGCCCTGAGGGAGCCCTGCCCTGCCGAGGGAAGGAGCAGGGATGGCACTGCCTCAGGGGGCCCCGAGGTCCAGGCAGCAGCACCCCCTGTGCCCACTGCTTGCCTAATAGTCCAACCAGGGGACCACGGAACCCTTTCCCTGAAAAGGAACCCCGGAGGTCACTGAATCCACGCGCCTGCCATGCTGGAACTCCTCCAGGGACAGTGGGCTCACTCCTCCCTGCTGAGTGCCATTCTGATTAGCACACCTTCGCAACCCCGGGGCCGACCTCGTCCCCCGGAGGGGACACTTACGTCAATGTTGTCGATGTCCAGGATGCGGGAGTGGAACTGGAGGCCCAGCGCCTTGGCCTGCTGGATCGGGTGGGCCAGCTGGCTGTAGGTCTGCAACGAGAAGCCGGGAAGCCGACAAGCCGGCACGGATGGCCAGCTGAGTGTGAGCCACGCCACGGTGCCACAGCACAGGCAAGGGCTGCCACCTGCACCCCCAGGGGCCGGGGCAGCGTCCGGGCAGGCTCCCGGCATTGGTTCATGCTCTCAGCTCTTGCCCCTTCCAGAACCAGCTCCTGGCACCTGGGTGAGCCAGGCCAGGCCGGGGGCGGCAGATGCCAGGAGCACGGGTCCGAGCAGGGAGGCTCGTGCCCCTACTGCTGGCCTGGACCATAGACTCCCCTCGTTATAAACAGCACTGTATCCAGAGGACCAAATGCAAGTGTCTCCCTCGGTGAGTGGGGGACCCTCCCGGAACACCACCTGAAATGCACTGCTGAGGTAAGTCGAGGCCTCGGGGTGACCTGAAACGTCCCCACACTCTCCCTGCTCGGCATCTCGCCCTGGAATCACGCGCTTTTTCTAGGATTTGTCCTAACCACGGGCTGCTCTGGAACCAACTGTCTGCTCCGCCTCCTTCCCACCGCCCAGCCCCTCGTGGGCGGCTGTCGGCCACTGGCAGCCTGTCCCTCCCACGGGGCCTGCGGCGCCTCCAATGACACTCTGAAGCCCCCTGGGTCTGCTCCCAGGCCCAGGACACAGCCCCCTGGCCATGTGCAGCCTCGCATCTCGACAACCAGGACGGAAGATATTCCGACAGCATCGAGTTTTTATGGAAAGAACTGATCCGCCAAGAAAAATCAAAATGGTGCCAATCCAATTTCTTGTGCAGTGGCTTAAAGATGACATTTGAAAAACACCTCTGTGAGAGCGGCTGCAGCCTCAGCTGCGTTTCCAGGGGCACCACCAGCTCCCTGGCAGAGATAATCAGCCACATCCTAATGGTCCCCGAGTGAAAAAACCACACTCCTAAATGCCTTCTGGATTAGTCACCGTGCAGGGGAGTAGTTAAAAGAAAACCTGCCATCTCCTCTGCTTTTCCCAAGCTGTTTGTGAGCTGGGTACAGAATAGCATCAGCCGAAAAAGACTCTACAAGGAAGCTGGCAAAAAAAAAAAAACCACGAAGACACAGGCTGGGGAGCGAGCAGGGTGAGGCAAGGTGGTCGGAGAGCGTGGAGCCCTGAGGGCACGGGGAGGCTGCCAGGAGGGGCAGATAGTGTGTGCTCCTGGGGACACCTGACCAGCCTCCACGCAGCCCGTCGCTGACTGTGGCCCTAGGACCCTGAGCCCTGACCCCGGGGAACAGCCGGTCAGGACACATGGCTCCTCTTGGGGCGGGGGGAATCCTTTAATGTCTGTGGTTTTTCGTTTTCAGGTTTTTTTTGGTGAGGAAGATTGGCCCTGAGCTAACATCTGTGCCAGTCTTCCTCTATTTTGTGTGTGGGATGCCGCCACAGCAAGGCCTGGTCAGCAGTGTGTAGGTCCACGCCCGGGATCCAAACCTGCAAACCCGGGGCTGCCAAAGTGGAGTGCACGAACTTAAACCATGATGCCACCAGGCCGGCCCCTCCATGTCTGTTTTCATCTGTGTTTTGGGATCTTGCCCTGAGAACAGCTAATGAAGCCATCCAGCATGTCGTGCATCCCGGAGCACTGCCTCTGTGTTCCAACTCGACCCTCAGGACCCCCGCAAGAGGGCACGATGATGCAGTGCTGGCCCAAGGGAGGGACGTGACAGAGGCTCGTGGGGCCACTCTTTCCAGCACCCACAGTCACCACGCGTGGGACCCATGCACACTCAAGGAGTGTTGTCGAGCGCACCCCAATTATTCGTTGTCCCTTTCAACCTGCTCCCTGACCTCTGGGCCCCCAGCCTGCACCCCAGGCCACCTTGGCCAATGGAGCCTTGCTTTCTGCCACTCAAGGCCACCGGAAGGGGCAGGAATAGGGCCACACGGAAAACGGCTTCCTCAATCCCTCTCTTAGGATCCTTTTTCCTCCCTATGAGCCTTCCAAACCAAATTTATTTTATGATGTGAGGTTTCTAGATGACCGACTATAAGGCAGGAGGAAGGCCCCAGGCTGGGCTTCAGGCCGAGGGAAGAGGGAAGAGGCAGGAAGGAGCTGGAAGGATCCTCCCCGACCAGGAGTTCAGTCTGGGAAGGACCAGCCACCTGGCCCCACGGACAGGGATGTGCCCCACATGTTGGGGGGCGGAAGGAAGAGAGGTGGCTCTGTGCCAGCCGAGCCTCAGACACGAGGATCCCCCTGGCGACCAGGACACCAGGCCCCGGGTGCCCTTCCTGGATCCCACCACCCAAGTGGATTTTCTCCAAACTGTGATTTCCTTTTAAGCCTAAACGAGGGGGGAAAAAAGGGAAAAAAGGCAAGTACTCACAGCCTCATAGCACCAGTCTTTGAGAATATCGAGCTCTCCAGAAATCATGGCCTAAAAAGAGAAAAACAAAAAATCAGCGCTAAGATGAGTGGGCTTTCCCGGCAGGAAGCGTTCTCCAGCGGGAATCTTTCCTCTGTGGCTCCCGGCCCCTCGGGTTCTGGTTGGGGAAAGAGGGGGACCTGGGCCAGGCTGCATCAGTGGGTGCTCCCTTCCCAGGCCCTGGGGGGGCAAAGCCCCTGTGTGGGGGACTGCGGGAGGCCCAGGGTGGGCCCCCAAGGGCCTGGTAGAAGGAACAGGAGGGTGGCAGCCTGGGGGGCTCTCGCCCTGCCGGGGAAGCTGAGCCAAGGGGGCGAGGAGCTGCATTCTGCCTGCCCTGGGAACGAAGCTCTGCAGAGCCAGGCCCAGACCGGGACAGGAAGCCTCCTATCAGTGAGGACAGCCGGGGGGAGGGGTGGGGGCAGAGAGGGAGTCCTGGGGGGGGGGTCCCCAAGGTGCGATGGGGGTGCCTGCACAGACGGCGTGGGGGAAGAAGGGGCCAGGCGCCCTGGGAACCTGCAGGGAGGCTGGGCTGAGGCCTTCCCTCGGAAGGATCGGCCAGTGCTCGGGCTGCTGCTTTTGGGAATCACTCCATTTCTACCTCCTCCCAGCCCTGCCCGAAGGGGCGTGAGGGACCTAGGAAATTGGAGGAGGGAGAGGGGACCACAAAGCGGTGGCAGGAGGAGGGGCTGGGAATCCACATGGGGTCGGAGGGCCTTTCTGGGTTCCCCTCAGGGCCTTCCAGAGGCCTGGCTAGACTGGGCTGGAGGATGCCCAGGCTCTGGCCACATCTTGGGGGCCGCAGAGGGGCAGAGACATAAGTACCAGCCAAGCTCCAGCAGGGGACTTGTGAGGGCGACCTTGAGCAAGCAGCCCCTCCTCATTTATGAGCCAAAAGGAGGGGCGAGGACACCAGATGGGCCTCGGGATTCCCATAGACATAAGACCTCCGAAGAAAGCCCCTTTTCCTGCCTCCCCGCCCAGAGGGTCTGGCCTGAGCCACCAGCTTCTCCCAGGCCTCCTCCTCCCAGGCCTGCAAGGGCCCTGGCACCTGGGACACAGACCCCGGGCCCCTGGCAGCTGCTCAGGACAGGCTCGGGCTTCAGGAAAGGGGAGGGAGGCTCCAGGCCGGGTCTCAGTGGGCGTGAGGGGAGGCGGGCCTTGCTGCCAGGCCTTGAGAAGAAAACTCAGTCCCTGGAGCAGACACACCACGTGGGCGAGGCAAGAAATGTCAGGGCCACTGTCACCGGGACCAGTGGGGGCCACAGGGCCAGACGCCTTCCCAGAGGTGCTCGGCCCTGGCGGAACCCTCACTCAGGCCACAGCCTGCAGGTTTTTGACCTGCACAGCCAGGGCGGGCAGGCTGGAGCCCAGGGAGGCAAGGCAGGGGCAGGGGGCCTGCTGGGCTGGGCACCCACCTCCAGGACGTTGGGGATGATGTCGTTCTCGCACTGCTGCAGGAAGCGGTCCTTGTCGAAGGCGGGGTCCACCCGCAGGATCTCCGTGAGCACCTCCGACATCTCCGTCTTCGAGAACAGGCCCCCTGGGGGCAGCGGGGCCAGGAGTGGGTTGGAGCCAGGAGTGGGTCGAGGGCTGGGACCCCTCCCCGCTGCCGGTCCCGGGGGACGGGATGGTTCTGGGGCAGCCCACTCACCCAGCAAGTCCGTGACCTTGTCTGTCAGCGCCCGGGAGGCCCGGATGAGCGCGTTGTCGCTTTCGTCGTACCTCATCTTCATCTCAAAGAACCCTGGGAGGACAGGGCAGGGATCAGGGCCCCTTCTGG
The DNA here is from genome assembly GCF_041296235.1 of Equus asinus. Taxonomy (NCBI): domain Eukaryota; kingdom Metazoa; phylum Chordata; class Mammalia; order Perissodactyla; family Equidae; genus Equus; species Equus asinus. Next base: position 17,227,482 of record NC_091809.1, read on the forward strand.
GAAGACACCCCCACTCCATGACTCCCAGGGCCCCTCGTGGCCCCTTGAGATCCTCTCTCAATTGTGATCAGGGCTGTGTGAACCATGAGGGGCCACCCCCGCGGGCTGGTGCTGTCACCACACAGGATGTGGTGATCCTTACAGGACAAGGGACAGGGGCGTGTAGCAGGGCCCAGATGAGGGCAGAGGACTCCAGGGCTGTGAGTGGGCGGCGGCTCCATCAGCACAGGGTTCCTGGGCTAGTGTGGAACCCACAGCCACACCCACACGGAGGCGACTATGCCTGGCCGCCCCACTGCTACCACTGGCCCTGGCTTTAGCAATAACAAAGATGGTGACTCAGCCCCTACAGGAGGGCCCCGCCCATCAGCCTGAGATTCCGGGGGCTTCCCCTCGGCCCACGTGGGCAGGGCCGCCTGGAGGCCTGTGTTTTGCCCCCACTGTGCTGCTCACTCCCTGGGTGACCCTGCAGAAGTGACAGGTCCTCTCTGACCCCTGGTCTCCTCCTCTGTGAAACGGGGGTCTGGCTTGCGCTCAGCACACAGGGAGTGCTCTGTGAGTGTCCACTGTCACCACCCCGCGGTCATCGAGTCTGGGGGCCATGCCCACTCACGGTTGAACACCACGTTGTTGTCCCTGAAGTCTTTCCACTGCTGATGCCACTTGGAGTCCTTGTGCAGCACGACCCCCAGAGCCTCCCTGGGGAAGACGTGCTGGTGGTGAGCAGCACCCTGCCCCAGCCCAGGGGCCGCGACCACCCCGGCCTCATCTCTCCCCTTCCCACCACCCCACCCTCTCCCCCAGATCCTCTCGAGGGAGCCAGGGAACCTGGGGCAGGAAAGACACTCCAGAAAGTGACTTGGGGAGGAGCCATTTGCGGGCCCTGGACTTGGACCACAGCGCAGGGGCCGAGAGGGAGGCATAGCGGGCAGCCCCGGCCCGTGGCCTGCTGGTACCTACTCGTTGGGCTCAAACACTTTCTCTTCTTTGAATTTCTCTCCTGCAAACTCTTTCCTTTTCCTGAGCCGCTCGGGCCTCCGGTAGGGCCCAGTCTGCCCAAGAACGCTCTCATCAATCTCCTTCTTCACAGACTCCACGCCCTGGAGGAGAGCACAGCCCGCGCGGTGAGGGAGCTCGGGGACCTTCCCACACCCCCAGACCACTGCCATCGGCCTGTGCAGTTGGGCCCAAAGTCGCGGAGCGCCTGCTCTGAACCTCAACCTCGGGCCTGACGACACTCAGCTCAGAGTGCCCCCAGCCTGGCGCAGGGCAACGACACAGCCAAGCCACGGGGAAGCAGACACGGGGGCCCAGGGAGACCCCAACTCTGCCTGACGCCCGCCCCTCCCTCCAGGAGCAGCCAACATGCCTCTGGCTGCCCCTAGCTGACCCTCAGACTCCAGACTGCCTCCTCTCTCTCCCTGGAACCCCAGGGACATCCCAAGCACTGCCTCTGTCCCTCTCCCCTCATCTGAGCTGACCCAGAGCCTGTGGATTCCACCTCCTCAAACCTCGGGAACCCATTTCCCTCCCATTCCCCCCGCAACAGGCAGCTGTGCCCGGGTCACCCAAGGCAAACTCTGGCCTCCTTTGTTGCACTGCCGGAGTCCTCGCTGGGTGGCTGGGCCTCTCCCACACTCCACAAACTTCCTTGGCTTCTTGTCACCTTCCACAGGAAACCCAACCCCCCTGCAGGGCCCACAGGACCGGTCCTGATGGGCTCTGCTCTCCCTGGGCTCCCTGCAGTGGCTCTGGCCACACCAAGCCACAGGGGGTGCCCCAAGCTGGCTGTGCCCGCCCCCCTCTGCATGGCCTGCTCCCTCCACCCACAGCACCCAACTCCTGCCTCTCTCAGGAGAGGAGGGTCCCCTCCGAGAAGCCTCCCTGGCCCCGTGTTCCTCTGTCACATGTCACTCAGGAACTGCCTGTCCCCATCCCCCGGCACCCTGGAGAACAGGAACTCGGACTTTCTCTCCTGTGCCCCCTTGGCCAGCAGAGGACCCAGCTCACGGTAAGATACAACAGGCATTTATTGAATGAATGCAGGACCTCGAGTCACCCGGGGCCCAGCAGATCTCTGGGTCACGGACACCAGCTAAGGGAGCGAGCAGCTGAGGGTGGCCCAGAGGTTCCTGGTGTGTGGACCTGTAGCTCCCTAGGGGCTGGGCCTTACCGGAGCCCACTCAGCCAGGAGGGGAGGAGGACCTGGCGCCGAGTGGGCCCTCCTGACAGGCCCACTGTGCTGCCCTCGGTGAGCCTGCTCTGTCCGTGACTGAGCTGGGAGAGGGCACTGCGGCTCTCGGATGCGGCGCGGCCTGAGTCCCGGCCGCTCACCTGGGAGAGGGCCTTGAAGGCGGCGGTCCTGCCCAGCTTCTCGCTGCCCCTGGACACCGACTCGGCCGACTGCTTCGCGGTCTTCGCAGCTTCTTCCACACCCTCTTTGATTTTCCGGCCAAAGTCACTTCTACTGACTTCGTCAAGACTCTACTGAGACAGGGCGGGGATGGGGTGGGGGGTGTCAGCACGGCCACCCTCAGGCCCGCAGGAGCTCCCCTGGTGCAAAGGCCAGGCCAGCCCCCCAAGGAAGGAAGAGGCGCTCCAAACGCATCTGACACGGGGACCCTGAGACTCGGCTGCTGGAGAACACTGCATACAATTTCTGGGGTGCTGGACCCTCGGGCTCCCCAGAACAGAGGAGTGCTGAGCCCCCGAGCCGAGAGGTAAGAAGGAGGGTGAGGGTGTGCCCACCCAACATCACGGGCCTCCAGGGGCCCAGAACCAAGCAGAGCCCGGGCCCCTCTCTTCTACCCACAGAACAGCAAAACCAAAACAGACACAACCCGAGAGGCCGCCCAGCCCCGAGGAGCCACACTCTTACCCCAACCCTCACCCGGGGCGGTGTCCCCTCCCCTCCGTTCCCGGGCAGGAGAAGAAATGCCCACTTTCTCTCCTGCCCTTGCTGGTAGCACACACAGCTCTAACTCAGCGGTGACCTGCTGTGAGCCCGCCCATCCCCTTCCTGAGGGGCGGCGTGGATGTGAACGCCAGAAGCTTCCTGACCAGGACGCTCTTCCCTTGCTCGCCACCCACACCTGTCCGTCCGCGGCTGCCAAGTCATGCCTGGCCTGGCACCAGCTCTGCCCACTGCGTCCAGCTCCTCTCCCTGCAGGCGGGTGACACAGGGCCCAGGAGCCCAGAGACCGTTACCTCCTTCACAGTGCCCGTGAGCTCCCCGAGCTTCTTCTTGATCACCTCGCTCGTCCGCACCGTTTCGGATTCGATGGTTTTCTACAGCACAGGACATTGTTGCTTTCGGTTATAATACAGCAATTATCATAAAACCAAAGATCCAAAGAAGCGTTTTCTCAGCAGCCCCTTCCCAGGGCCCCTTGCTGCACCACAGCCTGGGGCTCAGCAGCTGACGGCTCACGGCCTCCGACCCTCCTGAGCACAGAGCCCCCACCCCGCGTCTGTCTCTGGTCTTGCCCATCAGCTGTTCGGCAACGTATCTCGGGGGGCTCTGCTCTCAGCATTATCCTCTTGCCCTGCCCCCTGCCCAGCCGCTGCAATGGCTCCTGAACCCTGGCCACCCTGCCCCGACATGAGCCCTCAGCGCACCTCTCTTACTTAATGAAAAGCAAGGGCGATCTTTCACCAGGTTGAATCCCCCACAGGCGGGACCCACATGGGTAGTTACATCCGAGTGACCTGACCACGGCCTGATACGGGGGCCAAGAGAACAAAAAACCGAGGGACCTGGGGCAGGGGCCCACAGCCTGAGGCTCAGCCGGCCATCGGTGAGATGAGGACGCTGTACCGCCTCACAGAGCCCTTACACGGCGGATGAGTAAAGGACACCAAGCCCACTCATGGTGGCGGGCGCTTCGCAGCTGCTCACTAAGAGACAGCGGCGGCAAGGAACAATTACGCCAGCATCGGACCCCACTTTCCACCCTCTTTGCTCAGAGGGCTACGACCAGAGGCTCTCGGGAGCAGCGCATCTCCAACCCCGGGCTCGAGGGGTCACCAGGGACCTGTGGAAACGCGGCCGCTGATCCAGCAGGTCCAGAGGGCTGTGAGAGCTTGCATTTCTCACAAGCTCCCAGGAGAAGCCGGCGCTGCTGGTCAGCAGACCCACGCCTGTCCCCTCGCCCCCTATCATCAGGGCGGTGACCTCACCTCCACACAAGCCTCCCCTCCCCCAGTGCCCCGGCACTGAGCCCCTCACTGTCTGGGGGCTCTGGAAAGAAGTGTGCCCCCGAGGGAGACCCGGAGCAAAGGGACTCACATATTTCCTTCTGGCTTCCTGGAGCGCATCGGACTCTTCCAACTTCCTGGCCTCATCTCGGAATTTTTTTATACTTTCTTTCATTTCTTTGTTTTTGGCTAATTCTTGTTTGATATTATCTAGCAATCCGGAGAGAAAGCCTTTCCTGTTTCCAGAAGAATAGGATCTGGACTAGAAAGAATGCAAAAGAAATGGAGGATTTTTCAGTTTTCTCCTTTCTGCTGATAGAGGTTTAACGATGAACATCTTTTTTAAAAACAGAGATAAGACACATTTAAAAAGTGGCAGGCAATAAACTGTGGGACATCCAGACCAGGGAATATTAGCGCAAAAAAGAAACGGGCTCTCAAGCCAGGAAAAGACATGGAGGAACCTTAAGTGCGTATGACTGAGTGAAAGAAGCCGATCTGAAAAGGCCACATCCTGGATGATTCCAACTCTATGACATTCTAGAAAAGGCAGAACAATGGAGACAGTAAAAGCCAGGGGTTGGGGTCTGGGATAAACAGGCAGAGTACAGAGAACTTTAAGGGCAGTGGGATGACTCCGCATGATACTGTGATGGCGGTTTGCCAAACTCACAGAATACAGATGGACCCGGAGGGTATGAGGTTAAGCAAAATCAGCCAGACAGAGAAAGACAAACACCATGTGATTTCACTCATATGTGGGAGATAAATGAACACATGGATAAGAACAGATTAGTGGTTACCAGAGGGGAAGGGGGTGGCGGGGAGGCTGAAAGGGGTAAAGGGGCACATACGTACGCTGACAGATAAAAACTAGACTATCGGGGGTGTGCAAGATGCAGTCTACACAGAAACCGATATACAAGAATGTGCACCTGAAATTACACGTTATAAACCAGTATGACCTCAATAAGATATATTTTTTTAAAAAACCTCAGAAGCCGGCCTTGTGGCATAGTGGTTAAGCTCGTGCGCTCAGCTTCGCAGGCCCAAGGTTCACCAGTTTGGATCCTGGGCACGGACCTATGCACCACGCATCAAGCCACGTGGCGGCAGCGTCCCACATAGAAGAACTAGAAGGACTTACAACTGGGATATACAACTATGTGCTGGGGCTTTGGGGAGGAAAAAAAGAGGAAGATGGGCAACAGATGTTAGCTCAGGGCCAATCTTCCCAAAAAACACCACGTCACAGAATAGGATGTACACAGAGAATGAACTCTGACGTCAACTAGGGACTTCAGTTAATAACAATCTATCAGTACGGGCTCCTCAGTTGTAACAAAGGTACCACTTGCTGCAAGGCGATAATGACAGGGAAGGCGGTGTGAGGTGGGAGGAGAGGGGGAGAGGAGGCTGATGGGGACTCTCTGTACTTTGTACTCAATTTTTCCGTAAATCTAAGACTGCGCAAAAAAATAAAAGTCTATTACAAACAAAACCAAATGCCAGGCTCCTTCTCCAACAGAGAAAACACTGGACGAGAAACAGGCACAGCCTGGAACTCTCGTGGAGATGCAAACACCCTCACGTTAACCCAAGGCAAAGGTCAACATCCAAAGGGGCCCCCGCCCCACAGCTGGAGCTGAAAGGACTCTGTGGTCCCTCATCCCAAAGGTGACACACGGCCCTACACCCAGGGCTTCTGGGGCCAGATAACTTCTTCTTTTGGGACCACTCCCAAGTCCTCATTTGGGACTTTTTTTTTTTGGAAGATTAGCCCTGAGCTAACTACTGCCAATCCTCCTCTTTTTGCTGAGGAAGACTGGCCCTGAGCTAACATCCATGCCCATCTTCCTTTACTTTATAGGTGGGACGCCTGCCACAGCATGGCTTTTGCCAAGTGGCCATGTCCACACCTGGGATCCGAAACGGTGAACCCCGGGCCACCGAGAAACGGAACATGCAAACTAAACTTCTGTACCACCGGGCCAGCCCCACCATTTGGGACTTAATGTCACCCAAGGGCCTGGGGACTGGCACAGACCTCTCTCTCGGCCCACAGGGTCCCAGTCACTGAGATTCAAAGCTCAGGGTGTCCCTTCATAGGAAAACCCAACACACCGGGAGGCCAGACCTAGGGAGGCCAGAAGAGAGCCTGAGACTCCGCTCAGGGCACAAGAGCCAGGGTTGGACACTGCCCAAGACACGGGCTCCAGGGTCAGACAGAGCCGGGTGAGACACCAGCTCTGCCACCTGTGTAACTAAGAGCAGCCCCAGAAAAGGGAAAGCATAAAGAATGATTGTGAGAATTCAGGTCACAGGTGGCTGTATGTGCTCAGCTGCTCCCACCCTTTCCCTGGGTGTGCTGGGTATGCTACAGCGGCTGGGGGCTCACTCTACCAGCTTTGGGGAGACTGCCTCCCTGGCCCCCATCACACAGGGAAAGCGGTATCAAACCTGGGTGCCACTCCACAGGTGGGGTGGCCGGGCCTGGCATGGGCAGGCTGCCGTCTCATCTAGCTACGCCCCGGCCAGCCTTTCTCCAGGGGAAGTCCAAGTTCCAAGACTGCTGGGGACAGCAGCACCTAGCAGCAGCCCTGCCACTCACTCCGGGCCCGCAAACTGTGGGTGAAGGGGGCGCTGGACAACTACGGGAAAGGGCCCCAGGGCCTGTGCCACACCCACAATGGCCCCAGGACAGGATGAAGGAGCTAAACCCTGAGTGAGGCAGGGGCCTCACTCACTGCAAGGAGGCGGCCGGCTGAGGGAGAACAGAGGGAAGGGCGGGTGCGGGCTGCCCTGAGCGTGGAGGTTTGGGGGAGAGCGTCAGGTTGTGAGTTTCCCTCCTCATGGTGGGGAGGCACCCACAGAAACATAAGGAGGAGTGACCGGGAAGGCAAAAGCTTTAGAAAATGCCACCAGTGAGGAACAACATCAAGGATGGGGGCGATGCAGCCGGGGGAAACTGAGCCCCAGGAGCTGATGGGCGACTGCTCAAATGCCTAGAGGACTGTCACCCAGAAAAGGAACAACCTTGCCTGGTGAAGGACTCCCGGGCAGAAGCCACAGTGGGTGGATTTCAGCCCAGTATGGGGGATGCCTTTTCTAGCCATCAGAGCTGACACAACGTGCGACTTTGTGAGGCAGGAGCCCCAGCCCTAACGACGTTGGGAACTTCCCAGGATACCAAGAGGACCAGGCATGCCGGGCTCTGTAAATCCAAAGGCTTTGGATGTGGAGCATCTGCCAATCAGATGCCACTGGCAGTGTGGGCAACATCCCGCAGCCCTCTGTCCTGTCAACCAGGTCAGAGTTTTCAGACCTCCCCCTACGGTCTGCTTGCTCTTGTCCCCAGCCACTCACCAGAGGCAGCTGTCCACCCGGCCGGCGTACCTGATAGGTACCCTGGGGTAGTGGCACTAGGTTGTGGCTGGACAGAAACTGGACTCCACTGCCGAGGCATCTCTAAGTGGGGAGAAAAGAGAAAGCTCCATTCAGAAAAGTGGGCGACAAGGAAGGAAGCTGGCCACACTAAGAAAGCACCGGTCGCCTGAGAAGCGTCCACTGATTTTTACTGCATGTCTGCCACATGGTGGGTGCCCCGGGATCCTCCCATCTTCTGAGAAGCCAGTGGAATCTGCTGGAAGGAGAAAACACTAGATCTGCACCTCCAGGGTTATCTCCCTTCCCACCTCTGAACCGGAGGGGAAACCTGATGGGTCCCAAGAAATGCCAACCTAAAGGGGAAGAAGCCTGAATGTGCCAGTCCGATTTAATCCCTCAGTCTGAAAACGGGCATGCTGAGCTTTGATGCTGGTGACAAGCGGTCTTCTCTCACCAGCCCACCCTACTTCTGCCGGCCTTGGAAGACAAGACACTTGAGCTTTCAGAGGTAAACACTAATGACTTATTGCCCCAGGAGCAACCCTGGAATGAACCTACAATGTCGTGGTCCAGGGTTGGGCTGCAAACAGGACAACTTAGGGGAGTCGCTTGGGCAAAGAGCCAGCTAACCTGAAGTGAAAGGCATTTCTTCTACCAAATGATGAACTTAAGCTCCAGGAGGAAGGGCCTGTGTGGGTCCTATTTGATGCTGCACCCTAGTACCCAGCACGGAGCCAGGTGTACTGATGTCAACGACCCGACAGAACCACTCCTCCATTTCCACATTCCCTGGGCCCTTCCTGTCCCTGTCCCATGCCTCCTGTCTCCAGGACCCCTAAGCAACATCCCAGACTTATACAGATGCCACCACCTCCTACAGGTACTTGAGAGTAACTCTCTGGAGTTTAAATAACTGACTTTACTTCTCTATCTGCCTTCAGCCATTGATCCTGGAGCCACTGGCTTCAGCATCTTAACGAGAGGTGGATGGCTGTCTGACTGGGTTGAGAAATCCCACAGCAGGACCAAACTTGAAGCTGGCTCCCCCTGGTCTTGCACCCAAATGTAAACACGTGTCAGTTCAACCTCTAAAACTTGACTCAAAGGGGCCAAGAAAAATCAGTGGTGAGTCAAAGACACCATTCTCCGGACACTCCGAATCCTATGAGATCTTTGGACCAGGCTGACCTGGTCCAAAGCCGCCACTAGCTCTGAAACTGTGGGCAGGCTGCTTAACCTGAGTCTCCAGTTTCCTAACCTGGGAGACAGCGACAAGCAGCAGCAACAGACCTATTTTCTCAGCGCGCTTCACACGCCTTGACTCCCGCCGCCCCTAGGAGCCCAAGCTCTGAGCCGGGGTGAGAACTACCTCCGGCATTCTCACGCGAAGGATTAGGAGAGGCGATGCAGGAGATGCCCTCGGCACAGGACCTGGCACACAAATGTGAGCAGTGACTGTCACGGATTTTTGCCTTCTCTTCCCTACTTTTTCTGCACTGGGCGCCGAGGCCACCATGCACTCCCCGGTGCACGTGGAGTCTGATCAGGAGGGGAGGGGCGATCCGCTCTCCGCCCGGTTCCGCGCATTGCCGCCCCCGGCCGGGCCAGCTCGGCCCCCGCCCTCAGGCCTCGCTCCGGGCCCCCCGCCCAGGCCTCGGCTGACTCAACGAGCCAACCCCAAGCGTCTCGCCGAGCCTAGGGAAGGGCCGCGAGGGCCAAGCGCCTGAGGAGAGGAAGAGCCTGGAGGTCGAGAGCCCAGAGCCCTCGAGGCCCGCCCCGTGCGGCCCCGCACGTCCGCTCACCCGCGGGCAGCGGCACCAGCCTCCCCGCAGCGCCGCCGCTGCCGCCATGTTGGAAGAGCCCCTGTGACCTTCTCGCGGCGCGCCCCGATGGCGTCATCCACCGCCTCTGCCTGGAGCGGCGTGGGTCTGGGAAAAGCCGGCCCCGGGGGGGCGGGGCATCGTGGATGGAAAGCCCTCTGATTGGACAGGGCTTCCCAAGGGGGCGTGGCCCTGGGGAGAGGTCGGCAATGGGGCGGGGCTCGATACGGGGCGGAAATTCCGAGAGAACTAGGCCTCTGATAGGGCAGAATTTCTGAAGAGCGGGGTCCGTGATGAGACCCGGGGGGCGGGCACTCCTCTGAGGCGGAGACGTATGGTTGGATAAGACTACGAAGGGGCGGAGCCTGAGGGCGCGGATTCTGTCTGCAGCAGCAATTTCCCTACACGTGGCGTGGCGTTCGGTGGAGAGAAGGACAGGTAGGCTGTCCACAAGGACCGACTCAGGTGGATCCTGATTTTCTGACTGATGGACTGAACGGCGGACCAGCCGGATAATGACTGACTCTGGCTCTCACTGACAAGGAATGACTGACAGTGACCGACAGACGGACCAGTGGGATGCTGCCGGAGCAAGAGCGGAGGAGCCCACATTTACGTAGCACTTTGGGAAAGGCGCCTGTTGGTTTTGGTCCAGGACAGGAAAGGGAAGCTGAGATCAGGCTGGATATGTGGGCCAGTCCTCCATCGATTCAGTGTGAATGGACACCCCTCGCGCTGGAGAAGCTCAGGGCTCTGGCGTTTCAGTGCTTCCATACTGTTTACCTATTTCGAGAATGCCGCCACCAAGTGGTGGCACCTTGACATGTCCGTGCAATCTAAGGCTAGGGAGAGGTGGGGATCTGGTCCCTTGGGGGAGTTAATGCCTATTGCATTTGCTTATTGAAGCCATTTCCATTATTAAACATGCTAGGGTCTGTGGGACTCGAAAGGGAGGCAACATACACTCCCTGGCTTCAGAGTTGGATAGACCTGCATTCTCTGTCCGTCAGGAGCTGCACCTCGAGGTGGTAGCAAGAGATGAAGATTTCCACTCTAGCTTTGTTTGAAATGCCTTTACTCCAAGAGGAGCAAACTGGTTGAGCGATTTGGATATACAGGTTTGAGAAGAAATCTGGCTTCTTAGCTGTAGTTGAAACCATGGAGGGGGACACACCCAGGGAGAGTGTGTCAAATGGGCACATCAAAGACCCAAAGGTAAATAGAGGAAGAAGAGCCCTGAGACTGAGTAGGGCTGGTCGGCAGGTCGGGCGAGGACCCGGAGGGCCTTGGAAAAGGCAGCTGGAGTAGGCAGTGCTGAATCCTTCCGAGAACTGAGGCACGGCGGGAACTTTACCCATCGTCCTTTATGTTTTGCAACATGGAGGTGCCTGGCGAGACGAGCAAGAGAGTTTTGGTTGAATGAACACTGTAGAAGCCAGATTTCAGTGGGGTGACATTTTTTTTACAGAGGTGTGCTGGAGCCAGCATGTAGCAGCTGGTGACAGGCAACTGTCAAATTTCCAGGAAATTTGGAACCAGTTGTTAAACACAGCCATTGTTTAAAAGTCGATTATATATGCACCCCAGTGTTCATCACAGCATTATTCACAATAGCTGAGATGACGGAGCAACCCAAGTGCCCATCAAAGGATGATTGGATAAAGAAGATGTGGTATATATATATATATAATGGAATACTACTCAGCCATAAAAAAGACAAAATCATCCCATTTGCAACAACATGGAAGGACCTGGAGGGTATGATGTTAAGCGAAATAGGCCAGACAGAGAAAGACAAACATGGTGTGATTTCACTCATATGTGGAAGATAAACAAACACATGGACAAAGAGAACAGATTAGTGGTGACCAGAGGAGAAGGGGACCAGGGGTGGGGGAAAGGGGTAAAGGGGCACATATGTATGGTGATCGATGAAAACTAGACTATTGGTGGTGAACACAATGCAGTCTACACAAAACTGATGTGTAATAATGTACAGCTGGAATTACACAATGTTATAAACCAATATGCCCTCAATAAAATAATTTTTAAAAATTCCTTGTGTAAACTTCTAACCAAATGGATTCTATTAAAACGAAGGTAATAAATACTCAAAACTCATTCTTTTTTTTTTTTTTTTTTGAGGAAGGTTAGCCCTGAGCTAACATCTGCTGCCAATCCTCCTCTTTTTTGCTGAGGAAGACTGGCCCTGAGCTCACATCCGTGCCCATCTTCCTCTACTTTATACGTGGGACGCCTACCACAGCATGACTTGCCGAGCAGTGCCGTGTCCGCACCCGGGATCCAAACTGGCAAATCCCAGGCCGCTGAAGCGGAACCTGCAAACTTAACCTCTGTGCCACCAGGCCGGCGCCAATCAAAACTCATTCTTAATTATTTTGCTACATGTTACTATCTGTGCTGCTGAGGCTGTTTGGTTATATCGTATCTGCATGCTGGAAATACTACATTGTGTGTGCTGCTGGTTGCTTACCAATTCCGTGTTTAACGACCCCACCTGAGTAGCTTGAAATCAGCCGTCGTGGGATATTTACACTGCAGGAATTGGCAAACACTACAGATCAGGAGCTTTTCGGTTTGCTTGAAGGCCAGTTATTCAGCATTTAACCAGCACATAGTGAGAGCGAGCACAGACTCCTCTGAGTTCTCTTTGCTGGGAGTAGAAGGTGAAATGATGACAGCTGGGGGGACATCCGGGCAGGAGTGAGGCTGGCTGGTTTGTTTTTCCCATCTTTTTATTTTGAAACATTTCAAAGGTACCAAAACGTTGTAAGAATAGTATAATGCACACTCCTATTTCCTTCACCTAGCTTCATTTCACCCCGCTGGTTGTAACATTCTGTCTATTATATATACAAACAAATGTATACAAACGAAGTTACTTGTTTCATTAAAGCATTTGAAAGAGAGTTGCAGACAGCATGACACTTCCCCTTCAATACTTAAACTTGTATCTCCTAAGGGCATTCTCCTCAAGGCCACAAGGCTGTTGTTACCCCAAGACATTTATCGTTGATTAAATAATTCAAATTCAATCAAGTAAAACTTGATTTTCTTTCCCCAATTTGATCACTTTTTTAAAACAAATCTAGGATTCATCAAGTTTCATTTATTGCACTTGGTTGCCACCACTCTTTCAGCCTCCTTTAACTTAGAAAAGTCCCCTTGCTTGTTTTGCACTGGAGTGGGGGGAGGAGTGTGGGGGTGGCGAGGAGCCTTTAACAATTTTGAAGGCCTGTTGTCTTGTAAAAACAGCCCACATTCTAAAGTGGACCGATCGATTGGGCATGATTGGGTTCCAATTTGGCCAAGAGCATTCCACTGGGAATGGTGTGGACTTCCCACTCCATCCCAGGAGGCGGCCCGTGATGTAAGCTTCTGATGCCTGGTTTGACGGTGATGCTGAGCCTGCTGGCTTGGTTAAGGGTTGGGTTGTTTTTAACAGGAGAGGCAGGAGTGTATTTACACGCAGAGCTGCTGGGCATAAAGAGCTAGAGGGAGGAAGAAGTTGAAGAGATCCAAGGGGAGGAGAGACGGCGGTGCCTAAGGGAACCAGTGTCTGAGAAGATGGGTTCGCCCTGCACCTCTTTCCCTGGGAGGGACAGGGGAGGGTGGGAGCCGGTGGCTGGGAGGTCTGCTGCTGGCCCAGGATGACATCAGAGGGATGGCCATCAGTGCTTTGTTCCAGCCTGTGAGGAGCGGGGAGAGAGCCCTGCTCTGCATCTGCCACCCTGGTCCCCAGTGGGGAGGGCCAGGGTGTGAGGCTGGCGCGGGCAGAGGATGCTCTTCAGGCGGCCCCAGGCAATGACTTCTGGGTCTCTACCCCTCTCCCCAGTGTGTAAGCCCTTTGGGGATTGGACCCGCACGTCCTGATGCGTAGCGCAGTGCCTGACACACAGTAGATGTCAATGAATCTGTGTACTGACAAAGTGAATGAAAGAAAGAGCTCCTGCAGGACGTTATGTGAATGTCCTAGAAGACAGAAGACTTTATTTATAGTGAAAGTTTCCAGGCTGGCAATGGGCTCCAAGTGGTTTTTACTGGGTGGGTGTGGGGTGGGGGGTCAGTGATATCAATACCAGCTAACATTTTGCTTGTTTTGTTTTTTTTGAGGAAGATTAGCCCTGAGCTAACATCTGCTGCCAATCCTCCTCTTTTTGCTGAGGAAGACTGGCCCTGAGCTCACATCTGTGCCCATCTTCCTCTACTTTGTATGTGGGACGCCTACCACAGCTTGCCAAGAGGTGCCATATCCGCACCTGGGATCCAAACCTGCGAACCCCAGGCCACCTAAGTGGAATGTGTGAACTTAACCACTGAGCCACCAGGCCGGCCCCCCAGCTAAGGTATAATAGCACTGACCAGATACCAGGCTCTGTGCTAAAAGCAGTCCGAGCATTTTCCCATTTAAGTCTTCCAACGGTCTTTTGTGAGTAGAGTCTTACTTTCCTATTTCTGCAGAACAAGTCACCACAAACTTAGCAGCTTAAATTAACACCTATTTAGCATCTCACAGTTCTGGAGGCCAGAAGTCTGGCTGGGTGCTCGCTTCGGCGACACATACACTGACATTGGAACAAGACAGAGAAGATTAGGACAGCCCCCTGCATAAAGATGACACGCAAATTTACGAAGCGTTCCGTAGTTTTATGACAATGGGCATATGATTGACAAAAGTGTACTGAACACTTAAAAATTGGTTAAGAGCTCCCCTCTGTCTTTCCAAGCTGGGAAGAGAGCCCTCACCAAGGACCGAATCTGCTGGCACCTTGGTCTTGGACCTCCCAGCCTCCAGAACTGTGAGAAACAGATGTCTGTGATTAAGCCACTCGGTCTATGGTGTTCTGTTAGCGCAGCCCGAACTGCCTAAGACAGTCGGTCCTACCCCATCAGTGGACCAAGCTGCGTGCCCAACGCTGCCCGGCGTGGTGGCAGGGTGCAGGGACCCCTCCACCACTGTTCAGTGAGTGTGCACTGGATGGGCTGGGCATTGTCCCTGGCAAGGCCAGGAGCAGCATACGGATGGAGACGCTCCAGGAGCCGCCCTCTGGAGAAGCATCCAGAAAGCTGGGAGTGAATCTGTGGTGCTCATCCAGGAAGGGCAAGATTTGGGGTTAGAATGATCACAAATTGGCCCAAAACATAATGGCTTGACAGAGAGCAGAGTGGGGGTTGCTGGGGATCCCAGCAGGGAGATATTGGTCAATGGGTGTAAAGTCTTAGATGGCAAGATAAACAAGTTCAAGGGCTCTGCCATGCAACACAACACCTCTAGTTAATAAGACTGTATTGTGTACTTGAAAAATTTGTAAAGAGGGTAGATCTCATGTTGGGTGTTCTTACCTCCGCCCAGAAACCCCCCCAAAATGAAGGCACACGAGGAAACCTTGGAAGTGATGGATGTGTTTATTACCTCGATTGTGGCGATGGTGCCGCGGGTGTATATGGATGTCCAAACTCGCCTGATTGTACCCATTCAATATGCGCAGGTTTTGTATATCAGTTATACCTTGTTAAAGCTGTTTTAAAAATGTAACGGCTTCAGGCAACAAATATGTACACTCTCACAGTTTCTGTGGCTCAGGAATCCGGGTGGGCCCCAGCTGGTCCTCTGGTCCCAGGTGTCCTACAAGTTTGTGGTCAAGCTGTGGGTGGGGCTGTAATCGTCTCGAGGCCCAGCTGGGGAGGTTCTGCTCCAAGACCACTCAGTGGCCGTTGGCTGCATTCAGTCCTTTCCGGGCTGTCGCATGAAGGGCCTCAGTTTCTTACAGTCCGCTGACTAGCGGCTCTCGTCAGTTTTTGCCACGCGTGCCTATGGCAGCTTCCAACATGGCAGCCAGCTTCTACCCGAGGGTGCAGGAGAGGACCAGCAAGACAGAAGGGGCAGTCTTTGGTAACCCGGTCTCGGCTGTGACATCCATCACATTTGTCATATTCTGTTAGTTAAAATGGACTAGGTCCTGCCCACACTCAAGGGGAGAGGCTCCGACGAGAGCATAAATATAGGAGGTGGGGGTTATGGTGACCACTTTAAAGGCTGCCCTGCCCCCCACCCACGTCCCTCGGGCAATCAGGGATAACTCAAGCTTTATCCGTTATAATTGCACCATAGCAGAACCTGGGACGTAGGCAGTTTCCATCTTTTTGTACTTAGAGATATCCTTCTTGAACTATGTAGTTAGCATTTTTTGTTCCTGTTCCTTGAAAACTGGAAGCAAAAAAGGCTCATATGAGCCATGACTAGTTATGTTGATGGCTTGTGCTCTTAACAGGATGTAATATGATGAGAAGGGCCCTTCTCCTCTGTGGGCCTGCTCCCCATCACCCCAGGCTAACCGGGAGAAAACCATCAGACAAAACCAACTGACAGAGAATTTATAAAATTCCCACCCAGGCCTCCTTAAAACTGTCAAGGTCATCAAAAATAAGGAAAGTCTGAGAAACCATCCCTGCCCAGAGGAGCCTAAGGACACATGACAGTGAAATGTTACATGGGCTCCTGGGGTAGAAAAAGGACACTAGAGGAAATTCAAGAAAATCTGAATAAAGCCTGGACTTTAGTGAATTATAATGTATCAGCATTGGTTCATTAATTGTAACAAATGTCCCATACTAATCAAGGTATTGCTAATAGGGGGAATGCTGTGGGGGACACGAGAATTCTCTATATCATCTTTGCAATTTTTCTATAAATCTAAGTGTTCTAAAATAGAAAGCTAATTTTTAAAAAAACCTACTTGCTATTTGTACGGTGTAAACTTTGGTATACAAATCAATTATTTCATTAATCACAACATTCACATCCTCTGTGTCATTTTTTATGAATAGATGCATAAATTTAATATATTGATCTTCACTAAACGGTACTGTATTCTCAACATAGAATTGATTAAAAAACAATTAGCGACTCTTTTTTTTGTTGTTGAGGAAGATTAGCCCTGAGCTAACATCTGCTGCCAATCCTCCTCTTTTTGCTGAGGAAGACTGGCCCTGAGCTAACATCCATGCCCATCTTCCTCTACTTTATATGTGGGACGCCTACCACAGCATGGCTTGTCAAGCGGTGCCATGTCCGCAGCTGGGATCCGAACCAGTGAACCCCGGGGCCACCAAGGCAGAATGTGTGCACTTAACTGCTGCGCCACCGGCCTGGCCCCAACTTCTTTCTTTTTTTTAATATAAAACTATTTTTTAGAGCAGTTTTAGGTTCATGGCAAAATTGAGTGAAAAGTACAGGGAGTTCCCATATACTATCCCCCCCCCCCAGCATTCCTCACGATCAACATGGTGCCAGAGTGGGACATTTGTTACAACCGATGAACCTATGTGGACACGTCATTGTCACCTGAGTCCATAGCTGACATTGGGGTTCACTCTTATTTTATTCTTTTTTTTTTTTTAAAGATAGGCACCTGAGCTAACAACTGTTGCCAATCTTCTTTTTTTCCTGCTTTTTTCCTCCCCTAATCTCCCCAGTACATAGTTGTATATTTTTTAGTGGGACACTGTCTCAACCTGGTCTGCACCCAGGATCTGAACCGGTGAAACCCTGGGCCACCGCAGCGGAGCGCGCAAACTTAACCACTTGGCCTCGGGGCCGGCCCCAATATTCCTTTTTTTTTTTTTTTTAAGATACGCTTTTTGGGGGTGGGGTGGGGAGGAAGATTGGCCCTGAGCTGACATCTGGTGCCAATCTTCCTCTTTTCTTTTTTCCTCCCCAGAGCCCCAGTATATAGTTGTATATCCTAGTTGTAGGTCCTTTTAATTTTTCTAAGTGGCATGCCACCACAGCCTGGCTTGATGAGCCGTGTGTACGTCCACACCCAGGATCCGAACCAGCAAACCCCAGGCTGCCGAAGCAGAGTGCACGAACTTAACCACTAGGCAACCGGGCCAGCCCCTAGGGCTCACTCTTGGTGTTGTACATTCTAGGGTTTGGATGAGTGTATAATGACACGTGTTCATCATTACTGTATCATAGAGAGTATTTTCACTGCCCTGAAAATCCTCTGTGCCCCACCTGTTCCTCCCTCCCCCAGCCCCTGGCAGCCACTGATCTTTCACTGTCTCCGTCGTTCTGCCTTTTCCAGAATGTCATAGAATTGGAATCATCCAGGATGTGGCCTCTTCAGATCGGCTTCTTTCACTCAGTCATACACATTTAAGGTTCCTCCATGTCTTTTCATGGCTTGAGAGCTCATTTCTTTTTAGCGCTGACCAAAATCCCATTGCCTGGGTGTCCCACAGTCTGTCCGCTCACCTGCTGAAGGGCATCTTGGGTGCTTCCACGTTTTGGTGATTATGACTAAAGCTGCTAGAAACATCCATGTGCAGGTGTTCGTGTGGCTGTAAACTTCATCTGGATACGTACTGAGGAGCGCGATCCTGGACCGCTCATCTCTTTTTCTGACATTCAATTTACCAAAGGATGATATTCAATTCTCATTGCAATTACATTTCTGTCAATTTCTGCCATTCCTAACATAATGTTTTTCATTTTGTCTTTTTGTGAAGCATATAGGTTTCGTAATGCCACATCTCCAATGTCATTGTAATGTTTACCCTTATATAACCTAGTTCATCTTTTTTGACCTAAATGATATTTATTCTAGTATTAAGATTGCCAACCAGATAATCTTCATAACAATAACAGCTGCGACTTATTGAGCTCTCACTGGGCCGGGCAGGATGCCAACTGTCCACAGACTGGCTTAGTTAGGCCCTTTTTGACTATAAAGAACTGGAATGAGGGAGACGGGCGTCTAACCAGCCCTTGTGGGCAGAAATGGACACTCCCTCTGGCCTCACGGAGACTAGACCAGGTCGTGGGCACATCCTTAGCAAGACTGCTGCCTCCGGCTGACTCTTCTTCCTGCTCCCTTTCTCCCGGGGACCCCCTTAACAGCCCTTATGGGCTGAATGGTGTCCCCAAGTCCATATGTTGAAGCACTAACCCCCCGCACCTCAGAATGTGACTGCCTTTGGAGATGCGCCTTGAAAGTGGTAATTAAGTTAAAATCAGGTCGTTAGGGTGGGCCCCTATGTGGTATGACCGGTGTCCTTATAAGAAGAGGAGATGAGGACACAGACACGCTCGGAGGAAAGCCCATGTGTGGACACAGGAAGGAGATGGCCGGCTACACACCAAGGAGAGAGGCCTCAGGAGACACCGACCCTGCCGACACCTTGATCGTGGATGTCCAGCCTCCGGAGCCATTATTGTGTAAGCGACCCAGTCTGTGGGACTTTGTGGGGGCAGCCCCTGCAGAGTCACACAGCAGACCCTCTGCTTCATCCCTCGGGCTTGGAGCCCCGGCCCACGCCCAGTTTCGGCTGCCCACAGGCCTCCGCCATCTGTCGGCCTTCTGTGTGGCTTCCTGCCCACTCCGCTGCCTCCTCTCCCTGGCTGACTCTCCTCCATCTCCTGTTCTCTCTCTCGAGGGATATTAATAGCTGCTGGCACCGGTGGCGCACCTCCTCTCTTCCAGACAGTGGGCTCGGCTCTGGGGAGCGGTGTCTTATTTAGCGCCATCCCACAAGCCTCTGGGGCGGATGCTATCATTAGCCCTCTCACACAGACAGGTGCCCAAAGCTTGTAGAGGGGAAGGAAGTTGCCCACAGCCATGCGACCAGTGCTGAAAAGAGAATCTGGCTGACCCGGCCAGGGCAGGACCTGTGTCCCGGCCACAGCACAGACCTCTGGCCTGTTGGCCATGTGTGGGCAGGGCCACCTGGCAGAAAGGCTGGGCATATGGCAGGCCTTGAATGTTTCTTAAAATCTGTGAAGCTGGGGGCCGGCCCAGTGGCTCAGCGGTTAAGTTCACACATTCTGATTTGGTGGCCCAGGGTTCGCTGGTTCAGATCCCAGGTGTGGACCTACACACCACTCATCAAGCCATGCTGTGGCAGGTGTCCCACATATAAAGTAGAGGAAGATGGGCATGAGTGTTAGCTCAGGGCCAGTCTTCCTCAGCAAAAAAAAAAAAAAAAAAAAAAAGAGGAGGATTGGCAGCAAATGTTAGCTTTAGGCTAATCTTCCTCAAAAGATAAAAAATAAAAAAAAAATCTGTGAAGCTGGTGGTATTAGTCCCTATTTTCTGGGCAAGGAAGCAAAGGACTCCAGAAGCTAAGGAACTCAAATGCTATGACGGGCGAAATCGGAGGTGTTTTCCAGAAGCTGTAAGGGCAGCTAGACTCTTGGAAGCCTGCCTCAGGAAGGGATGACACAAGCCGGGGGTGCCGCCGGAATGTTTCAGGGCGAGGGAACGGCCTGTGGAAATGCTTGGGTGGGGACCAGACCTTGGGGGTCGCACAAGCCGGGAGCTGTTGGAGACCTTGAAACGGGGCGTGAGGGGTGTTGTTGAAGCCTTACAGACAATTCTGTTTTGCAGCAGTGAGGGGCCACTCTGGGCGTTAGGAGAGAGACCACGGCGTCCTGAACTAGGGGACTTGGCAGGTGGGCCCACTGGGAAGCCAGGGGGCCGAGTGGCCAGGACTCAGCGACTGCGTCATGTGGAAATCTGCTTGTCATGGGGCAGGGCGGGCGGCACAGCCCATCCTTGAACCACCCGGCTTTCGGCCTCCAGGAGCACAGAGCAGTTGCCCACCGCGCAGGGCCCACAGCAGGTGGCGATCAGGAGGGGCTTCCAGCTTCTCTGCTGGTCCTCTGTCCCCCACTCCCTGGGGGCCTCCTTCTCCTAGCCAGTGGGACCCGCTCCCACTTTGGGACCTCATCTCTCTTCTCAAGCTTATTCGTGCTCATCGGAACCCAGGTGGGACCCGAGTGGAATAGTCAGTAAGCACCAATGCAGCCCCTCGAAGGAAATCAAGGCTTTGCAAGACCAGGCTGGGCCTCTCAGCAGTCAGCAGGGCTGACTTCGGGGGCCCTTTCAAACGTTTCCATTTCTTTTAAAATTAGATGGAAAAACCCCCATCATCCAGCTGGATTATATTCATCTTTACGCCAACGCAGTTGTACAATATCATTTTTAATTTGTTTTTCTTCAAAAGATGGGCCCTGAGCTAACCTCTGTTGCCAACCTTTTTTTTTTTCTTCTTCTCCCCAAAGCCCCCCAGCACATAGCTGTATATTCTAGTTGTAGGTCCTTCTGGCTCTGCCATGTGGGACGCCGCCTCAGCATGGCCTGACGAGCGGTGCTAGGTCCACATCCAGGATCTGAACCAGTGAAGCTGAAGCTGGTGGCATTAGTCCCCACTTTCTAGGCAAGGCAGCACAGGACTCCAGAAGCTAAGGAACTCAAATGCTATGACGGGCGAAATCGGAGGTGTTTTCCAGAAGCTGTAAGGGCAGCTAGACTCTTGAATGTTTGCTTCAGGAAGGGATGACACAAGCCGGGGGTGACGTTGGAATGTTTCAGTGCGTGGGGGTGACGCCGGAATGTTTCAGTGGAGGGAACGGGGGCGCCAGTGTGGGGCACAAACTTAACCACTCAGCCACGGGCCCGGCCCTCTAATTTTTTTTTTTTTTTTTTTTTTGAGGAAGATCAGCCCTGAGCTAACTGCTGCCAATCCTCCTCTTTTTGCTGAGGAAGACTGGCCCTGAGCTAACATCCATGCCCATCTTCCTCCACTTTATATGTGGGATGCCTGCCACAGCATGGCTTGCCAAGCAGTGCCGTGTCCGCACCCGGGATCCAAACCGGTGAACCCTGGGCCGCCGAAGCAGAATGTGCGCACTTAACTGCTGTGCCACTGGGCCGGCTCTCTAATTTGTTTTTTATATGGAGGATGAGACCCATGAAGGCAAAGCCTGGGGCCCATGAAAGGCACAATGGGGTGTGTTTTTAGCTTATTTCTTGGGCCTTATCAAGCTAGGGTCCGTCTCTTCAGTCTTGGGTGCAATTATCAACCCCCTGTCTGTTACCATGAGCTTTTCAGAAAGGGAAGATGGGGCGGGGAGAAGAGAGAACAAACAGTGGGACGGAAGAGATGTCTGCACACCCACGTTCATAGCCGCGTGATTCACAATATCCGAAAGGTGGAAGCAACCCAAGTGTCCATCAACAGATGAATGGATAAACAAAATGTGGTCCATCCATACAACAGAATATTTATTCAGCCATAACAAAGAAGGAGATTCTGTTTTTTTGTTTTTGTCTTTGGTGAGGAAGACTGGCCCTGAGCTAACATCTGTGCCAATCTTCCTCTATTTTGTAAGTGGGATGCTGCCACAGCACGGCTTGACAAGTGGTGCGTGGGATCCGAACCCACAAACCCCAGGCTTCTGAAGCAAAGTGTGTGAACTTAACCACTATGCCATTGGGCCGGCGCCCGGAAGAGTGAAGTTCTGCAACATGGATGATCCTGAAAACATTTGCTAAGTGAAATAAGCCAACAGTTTCTGAAACGCATGGAGCCCCACACGCAGAGGGCCATTCCCCTCCCAGCGTGTGAGTGGGCTTCACACACAGATGTGACGGCCTCGCCCCCGCTGCTGAAAATACCTTATGATACACAGATCCACAGGTTTTCTTGAATGTGCACAGAGGACTCTGAAGGGACGCCCACAGGCAGCTCGAGGAAGGAGAGCTGGGTGGCTGGGAAACCTGAGACGGGGGGGTGTTTCATTCAAGGGTCTCTGCACCTTGTAGGTTCTGAACACGACTATTAAAAATAAACATGGCGGGGGCTATCCTTGTGGCTCAGCGGTTAAGTTCGCATGTTCTGCTTTGGCGGCCTGGGGATCGCCGGTTCGGATCCCGGGTACAGACATGGCACCACTCGGCACGCCATGCTGTGGTAGGCGTCCCACTTATAAAGTGGAGGAAGATGGGCACGGATGTGAGCTCAGGGCCAGTCTTCCTCAGCAAAAAGAGGAGGATTGGCCACAGATGTTAGCTAAGGGCTAATCTTCCTCAGACACACACAAAATGGTTAAAGTGACAAATTTTATGTCTTACCACAATAAAAAATTAATAAGTGTGATTATAATAATAAAAAAAAGACCCAGGGGCCAGATGGGCCCTATGACCCTGGGCAAAGCATTTCACCTCTGGGTGCCCCAGGCTGCAGACCTGTAAACTGGGCATACTAGGCCCCGGGTGTGGCTGGCCCAGCTGCGTTGTGCTCTGCATTTGGAGCAGGGTGACGGGAGCATCTTCTCGAGCTGCCCTGTCCCTGGGGGTGGGGAAGGGAAGCACGTTCCAAGGGGTTTTAAAACGTCGGTTTATTATTATTTGGTTATGATGAGGACAACAGATCAGGAGACCATGGCCATTGAAAAGACACTTTGTTACTCACAGATCCCAAGAAGTGGGGGCACACACACCAGGCAGGGCCACACGGGGAAGCACCAGGGTGGGTCAGGGGGCAGAGGGAGGGGGGAGGTGGGCAGGGGACTTTTCTGTGGTTTTCGTAGGAAGGAACAGGCGAGGCAGGGTAAGCAGGCTTGGGATGGGCTAGTCTGAACGATCCCAGTGGCTCTGGGGTGTGGACTCTGTCCGTGGTTGTCTGGCACCTGGCCCTGGGTGATCAGGGCATGGGAGGGCAGCCCTGAGTGTGAGAGTCCCATAAAGGAGTGCCTTGGGGTGTGGGCTCTGGATTGGTTGGTTTGCCCATGAAAGGCACACTTTTTGGCAAACCGCTGTCTCTAGAAATTAGCCAGTTCTGGGAGGGTCGCTCTGCCAGATCAGCAAGGTCCCCGGATGTCAAAGCATCAGGAGACAGACAATAAAGGACACGGCTAATACGCAAGGAAAAGGAGTGGCGTGGCCAAAGGGCAGAGACGGCAAGGCTGGAGCAGGACCGGGGGCTGGGAGTCACCCTCCCATCGGGAAACGGCCGATTCCAAGACACGGATGAAGTGGGAGGTTGCGTCCTCAATGCCAGGCCCCCTCTCTCCCTCCCACGCCCCCCACCTTTGAGCCTTCTCTGGAATGGAAGGGTGGAGGGCATTGTTAGGACCAAGCTTGGGGGCCTGGATGACCATACCAGCACTGCGGGAGCTCTGTCTTCCTTAGGCTTCTGGCACATTCAGCCACATCTGCCGATGGAGCCGCCCCAGGAGCCCTGCCCCCCTGCCCTCAGCTCCTCCCGTCCTGCTCCGCCAGTGGCTTCTCACTCCTCGTCCCTCCTCATGCCACGAAATCCCCGATGTCCCTTGACCACATCCATCCAGACTCGGCCCGTCTGCTGTGCCTTCTCGTGGCTCCCCGTTCTTCACGGGCGTCGACCTCGCTGGCGGGTCTTCGCACGTTTGGTTGTTTCTCGTGTCTTTCCTACGAGGCCAGCGCCCCTCTAACGATCCGTCGTGAAGGGTCAAGCTTTCGTCTTTGCCTCTTTCAAAATTTCCAACCTGCTGTGGTTCCGCTGTGCGTGGCAGGGACGCAGCCGGGAGGACGCTGAGTGACTCTGATGACACCAAAATTGGTTTAGACCCTGGCCGAGGGGCCGCGTCCATTGAGTATGCCCTTGGATGTCGCGACAACGTCAAACTGCTTCACACCTTTCTAAACAGTTCTGCTCGAATCCCGCGCCTGCCTTGTGGGTCGAGCTTGACCAGTGTCGCGTGTGCTCAGTGAGGACAGGGACTGCCCTTTGGGCTCATCTTTGGACCCTCAGGACTCGCACACAGGAGGCTGCTGTGGGGGGAGTGGTGTTCCCCACAAATTACATGTTTGCAGTCCTGACCCGCAGCCCCTCAGAGTGGGACCTTCCTGGGAAGTAGGGTCATTGCAGATGTAATGAGTTAAGATGAGGTCACACTGGAGCAGGGTGGCCTCAAATCCAGTGTGACTGGTGTCCTTATAAAAAGGGGAATTGGACGCAGAGGCGCACAGGGAGAATGCCACGTGAAGATGAAGGCAGAGATCCATGGGAGGCTACGAGAAGCCAGGGACCGCCAATGATGGCCAGCAACCGCGAAAGGCTGGGGGACAGACATGGAACAGATTCTCCCTCACGCCCTCAGAAGGAGCCAACCCTGCAGGGACCTTCCTCCGGGACTTCCAGACTCCAGAGCTGCGAGATGAGAAATGTCCATTGTTTGAGCCACGCTAGCAACGAACACACGGATCTTCAGTTCATATCTGCTGGAAGTGTGCCAGCCGACCCATTGAAGTGCTGAGGGGGACACCCCTGTGGGCTGAGCACCCACGATCAGGTCAGCTGGTCTATCGCACGTGTCCAACTCTCGGCAGCTGAAAGTCCTAAGAGGATTTCTGTTTTTCAATTGAGGTGAAATTCACATAACAGAAAATTCACCATTTTCAAGTGAATGAATCAGTGGTATTTTGATTAATTTTTTTTTTTTTTGAGGAAGATTAGCCCTGAGCTAACATCTGCTGCCAATCCTCCTCTTTTTGCTGAGGAAGACTGGCTCTGAGCTAACATCCGTGCCCATTTTCCTCTACTTTATATGTGGGACGCCTACCACAACATGGCTTGCCAAGCAGTGCCATGTCCGCACCTGGGATCCGAACCGGCGAACCTCGGTCCGCCGAAACGAAACGTGTGCACTTAACCACTGCGCCACCGGGCCAGCCCCTCAGTGGTATTTCGTGCATTCACATTGTTGTGTAACCACCACTTCTATCTAGTTCTAAAACATTTTCATCAACCCAAAAGGAGACCCTGGGCTCACTGATCAGTTGCACCCAGTCCTTCCCCTCCAGCCTCTGGCAACAACTTAACTTTCTGTGGATTTACCTGTTCTGGACATTTCATATAAATCGAATCCTGCAACATGTGATGTTTTGTGTCTGGCTTCTTTCCTTTAACATATTTTCTAGGTTCCTCCGTGCATGTATCAGGACTCAGTTCCTTTTGATGGCTGAATAATATTCCATTGTATGGATACACCACAATCTGCTTACATTCATGTGTTAATGGACTGACTGCTCTAAAATGTTTCACGTGGTGAATATGTGTGGATTGAATAAAAGAATGGTTGGGGGGCCGGCCCCGTTGCTGAGTGGTTAAGTTCGTGCGCTCTGCTTCAGTGGTCCAGGGTTTCGCCGGTTCGGATCCTAGGCGTGGACATGGCATTGCTCAACAGGCCACACTGAGGTGGCGTCCCACATAGCACAACCAGAAGCACCTACAAGTAGAATATATAACTATGTACCAGGGGGCTTTGGGGAGAAGAAGGAAAAAAAAAGAAGATTGGCCACAGTTGCTAGATTAGGTGCCAACCTTTAACAAAAAAAAAGAGTGGTTGGAAGGGTAGAGACCAAGGCTGAGTGAACTGGGGGGCAGAGGCCCAGGCCCGGCTGCCCTCTGTAGGGGCCAGGAGTCCAGTGGGGAGTCTGGATCAGCCGTGGGAGCGTGGGAGTGGAGGGGCGTGGGGTCGGTGATGGGGGGTGCGATGGGGAAAGAAGCAACTTCATCCTGAGGGTGGGAGCATGTGGGAGAGTATGGGGCTGGGGTTGCTGGCGGGCAGTACCCAGGTGGCAGAGAAGACAGACAGACAGCCACCCAGAAACCCTCCGACGTGATGAGAGAGTGGATCCCAGCTGGGAGCAGACCCGGACACACCGTCCAAAGGGAACGGCTCCTTCTCTAGCCGAGGGAGCTGCGCTGGGCTGCGGGCTTCCTGCCTCCAGGGGCGCAGGGCCGGGGCTGACGGCGGCAGAGGCCCCCAGGTTGGGTTGGGACCCCAGAAGGGGCAGCGCTCCACTGTGACACTTGGATCAGGTGAGGGTGGAGGCCAGAGTTCTGCCCTTGGAACCACATGCCACTGCCCTTGCTCCTCTTTGCACCCAGTACCGTCCGCCAGCAAACACACTGTGGACCGGATCCGTGCAGCTGTGTCAACACCAGCTGTGGGGAGCAGGTTTCTCCCCACCTGGGCACCGGGGGCGAGGGAGTCTTGGCTGCCCAGGGAGGCCTGCCGGCTGCATGCAGCAGGTGGCGCGAGATGCAGCCAAGGAGGGCAGTGTCTGGCCCCGGGGGCCGGCCTCATGGGCAAGTGACCCATGAAGACACACATGGCCCCATGCTCAGTCTCATGCTCTGCTGTTGCTGTCCTGAAATTTTTTTTTTGCTTGAGGAAGATTAGCTCTGAGCTAACATCTGTGCCAATCTTCCTCTATTTTGTACGCAGGATGCTGCCACAGCGTGGCTAAGTGGGGTGGGTTTGCACCCAGGATCTGAACCCACGAACCCCAGTCGCTGAAGCAGAGCACGTGTAACCTTAACCACTCGGCCACGGGCCCGGCCCTCTAATTTTTTTTTTTTTGAGGAAGATTAGCCCTGAGCTAACATCTGCCGCCAATCCTCCTCTTTTCACTGAGGAAGACTGGCCCTGAGCTAACATCCGTGCCCATCTTCCTCTGCTTTATATGTGGGACGCCTGCCACAGCATGGCTTGCCAAGCGGTGCCATGTCTACACCCGGGATCTGAACTGGTGAACCCTGGGCTGCTGAAGCTGAACATGTGCACTTAACCACTGCGCCACTGGGCTGGCCCCCATTGTAATAATTTTTAAGTGCACAGTTCAGTGGCATTAAGCACATTCACATTGTTGTGCAACCATCCCCATCATCCATCTCCGGAGCTTTTTTATCGTCCCAAACTGAGACTCTGTCCCCATGAAACACTGGCTCCCCACCCCTCCCCCAGCCCCTGGCACCACCATCTACTTCCTGTCTCTGTGGATGTGACTCCTCTGGGGACCTCCTGTGAGTGGGATCACACAGTGTTTGTCCTTCTGTGTCTGGCTCATGTCACTGAGCATCACGTCCTCAAGGTTCATCCACATTGTAGCAGGTGTCAGGATCTCCTTCCTTTTCAGGGCTGAATAATATTCCATTGTATGGCTATAATATATTTTGTTCATCTGAAGTTCTTAACAATTTTCGAACAAGGGGTCCCTCATTTGCATTCTGCACCGGCCCCCCAAAATTATGTAGCCCATCCTGCTGGCCAGTAAATCCAGCAGGAGAAATCCTCCTAGGCCATGTGACAGCGTGCTCTGTCTCCTCCTCTCTGAAACTCACTCCGGGGAACTCAGGGGCGGGCGTGGGGGGCAAACGACGAACCCCCCCATGCACTGCTCTGGGGAAGAACTCAAGACCCAACGACAAACCCTCTTATGGGTTGAATTGTGTCCCCTGAGAAAGAGGCGTTGGAGTCCTAGACCCCAGGACCTCAGAGTGTGGCCTGATTTGCAAATGGGGTCTTTACAGAGGTGATGGAGAGGAGGTCGTTAGGGTGGGCCCCAATCCAACAGGACCAGTGTCATAAAAAGGAGAAATGTGGACCCAGACAGACATGCACGGAGGGGAGACGGCCGCATGGCTGGATAGATGCACATACAAGCCAAGGAATGCCACCCCTTCCTCTGAGAGTCACACGGGGCGGGCACAGGGTCACTAGGGCTGTCAGCCTCAGAGCCCCCAGGGCCGTGTGAATCCATCTGCCTGCCTGCAGGATGCTGGGGGCGGCTAGGATGTCCTTGGCCTCCTCCTCCCTCTGTCCCCAGCCTCCACCATCCTCCCGACGTGCTGCCCACTGCTTCCAGGCTGATGCCTGGCTTTTTAAGGATCTAACCCGTGCCAGGCACGGAGAAATTTAAAGGGCCTGGAACGGCGGGAAGGAGAGAGAGGAGAGAAGGGGCGGGGGTCCACACACATCCTCTCTTTAAATTCAAAATGATTAAGATGGCATCTTCCTGAGGCAAAGGGTTTAAAAACAACCTGCTAAACCCTGAAATTTTCTTTTTTTTCTTCGGTCACAAAAGCAGATGAATGGAATGTTTTAAGATGAAAAAAAATTACCAAAACAAAAAACAAAAAACAAAAAAACCCAGGGGCCAGCCCCGGTGGCGTAGTGGTAAAGTTCACGTGCTCTGCTTTGGTGGCCCGGGGTTCACAGGTTCGGATCCGGGTGTGGACATGGCATCGCTTATCAAGCCATGCTGTGGTGGCGTCCCACATATAAAGTAGAGGACGATTGGGACAGATGTTAGCTCAGGGCCAATCTTCCTCACCAAAAAAATAAATAAAAATCAGAAAGCCTATTTAAGGTCTATATCTTTCTTTTTCTGTGGGTCTGGGCCCTGGCTGCCTCCACAATCAATCAATCGTCTTCCTCCTATTTCATCTTCGCTATCCACGCAGTATTTTGATATCTCCATCTTGGATGTATCATTTTCTAAGATCCCCTTTATCTATTCACTTTTTATTTTCTCCTTGAAACGCCACACTGCGGTCCATTGCTCATCAGCCGCAGCCTCCTCTGTCAGAGGACGTACACCACCGCCAGATGCCCCACGAAAACCCTTTTAGTGGCCTTGTCCCTGCACAGGTCCTGGCCCAGCGCATGGGACCAATAAGACATGGTGGCCCAGGAGGTGGAATTTAAGCTGAGGAGACCATAAAGGGGGCAAAGCCACTCCCAGCACGGGGAACAGCACGGGCGAGGGCCCAGCATCCCAGACACACGGGCACCAGTCCCCCTTGCCTGCTGGCCTGACCTTGGCGTTCGAGGCCTCCACCGCCTTCCCCAGGCCAGCCTGCTGGGGAGACTAATGAACCTTCGAGAGACAGACACACCCCTGTCCCTTCCCCAGAGAGGCCTGTGTGCTCACCTACACCTGCTTTCAGAGCATCTGCCCTGAGATTCTCGTTCCAGCCTGTGTGGCTCTCCCAGGGGAGTCTGTGGCCCCAAGGCAGTGCTCCGGATCCCTGAGGGGTCCCCGTGTGAACTTTCTGGTTGTCACATGTTCTGTATGTCAGGTCTGACCATCCTGATCATGCTGTCCGCCTGGGATGCGGCCATTTTATTTATACGGATGAAGGAGAAAGCTTCCACTCACTGTGGGTGAGAGCTGGCTTAGCAAGCCCCCTATGCTGGATCCAGAGTCCTCCCCGAGGGGCCCTGGTGCTCCAGACCCTGCACAGACTGATTCTGGGGCCTCGCTCCCCCTGGCCGTCTGCACCCCGCAGTGGCTGGCCATTTGGCATGGGTCGGGGGTGCGTGGTTTGCACTGTGGTGCCACAAGCCCTCCCGTGCGGCTTGACTGACAGAGAGAGGGGTCTTTGCGCCTGAGACACCACACTGGCTCCCCTCCCAATGCCTCAGCGCTGTGCCCACCCCCACCTTTTGCCCTGGGTCCCTCCAACTGGAAAGGACCCTTCAGCAGCCCGTCCCGAGCCCTGGTCCCTCCATGCCCAAGCAGCGGCTCTGCTCTCTGAGCCTCGGTTTCCTCTGCGACCCCAGCCCTCGCGCCCCAGGACCCAGATGCTGCCACCTTCAGACTCTCCGGGCCCCTCACCAGCTCCTTCAACTGGGGAAAATCCATCAGACAGAATGCAGCCCTTGGAGTGAAGGGGGAAGGCAGAGTGTGAAATTCCAGAGTCTTCGAGAAGCCCAAAGGCAACCTGAACACTCCCGACCAGGGGTGGGTGGCAGGCAGGGCTGGCGCGGTGGGCGTGCGACCATGCAGTCACACGGGGCCCTGAGCTGGGTCTAATGCTCTGCTGTCGCCGTCTTCAAGTTCTCAATACTTTTTAGGACACGAGGCCTACAAATTCCGTCCCAGTTCTGGTGGCAGGTTACGGGGAGCCCTCAGGCTCTTGGGGGACACTGTCCCAGGAGGTCCCAGAGGGAGGGAGCTGGCTGTCTGCTCCCTCTGCGGGGGCTCGAGAGGGATTCCCTTGCTCCCTTGCTCTGGGTGGCTGAACCATCCCCAGAGAACCTGGGGCTGGGTCCTGGCCCCCTGGACTGTGCCCACGGGCACCTGAGTGCCTCCCCACCCCTGTGTGCTTCTGCAGGCAGAGCTCCCCACCTCGAGGAAGCATCGTGCCTCCTCTGTACCTCCAAATTCCCATCCCCGACGGAACCCCAAAATGGACAGTTCAGAAGCACAAAACTAAGCGGCAGCCCAAACCTAGGACGCTCTATACCAAAATGGTAAAGAAAAAAAAAATCACCAGCACTGAATGGCACCCGTTTTCCAACTGGCTAAGCTTCTGTTGTATCATCTGTAAAATGGGTACATGGACAAGGACAATAACAGTGACACCTTCCTTACAGGGCTAGCAGAACGCGAAGTGCTCTGTAAAGCAAACAGCACGGCTAATAAGGGATGGGAGCTGGCATTTCCCACCAGTACTTTCTAGCGACTTCGGGAGCCCCTGGTTAGCTGACTCCCGCTCAGAGGCTGCTGGCCCGAGGCCCTCCCCTGCGGCCCCACATGCCCCAGCCCTCAGCACACCCACGCGGGGGTCTTTGGTCTCTTCTCTTGGACCCCCAGCTGGGTGCTGGGGGAAAGCAAGCTGTTAACTCGGGATCAAGGCTCCCCGCCAGCTTCGGTTTTGCTGGTGGGTTTCCGAGGGCTTCACAGAGCTGGTGGGACAGAAAGCCCGGGGCTGCCAGAGGCTCGCAGCCGCACGCCACCACCGTCTGTCCTGCTCCGAGGGGGCTCCAGGCCAGGGGCAGAGGGTAAGGGGTCAGTCAGCGTGCTCCCCAGTCCCCAGGAAAAAACACGCTCATGTCACAGCTCGGTTCTTCTTAACTAAATGCAACCTGTGGCTCTCCAGGACAACACTGCTGTCCATGATTTTTCTCTTTCTCTTCCAGAAATCTTTTTAAGTTGAGCTAAGAAATTATTGAGGTCAAGCAAAGGTAAGGCGTTGTTAAGCACACCCCTGCTTATAGCACCCTCTTAAACCTCTTGCTTTTCAAAGTAGGTCCCTGGACTCTTGGGCTCACCCAGACCTGCCGGAGACCACCCTGCTTTTTCACAAGGCCCCAGGGAGGGGGATGCACACTCCGATCTGCTCCGAGAAGCCCTGCTCTCCGATGCACGGGAAGGGCTGACACCCAGGACCCCTCTCCTCCGGCACAGGTGCAGACGGTGCCTGGGACTGCCCGGGCTCCAGGAGCCCTTGCTGGAGGCCCTGCGTGGGACCCCAGGTCTGAGCACCCGAGGGACACCCCTGGAGCCACCTGCGGCTGGCGTGTGGCCCTTCTTCGTCTTCTCTACGAGGGACACGGGCTGGATACGCTGAGGCCTCTGGGGAAGTTGTGGGCTCTTGAGCCACATCTGGGACAGAGGGAGATGAACACAGAACTACAAGACCCCCACACACAAGGAGGAAAACCCGGTGACTTCAGAAGAGGCTACGGAAGCACCCGGTGGAGGGAACCATCCACAGGTCCCAGCTGAGCCCGCCAGGGGCAGGGAGCGTCGGGGGCTGCTCTCTCTGTGGACCCCAATCTCGCTCCTTGGATGCTTCTGGAATGCCAAGTGGCCTATCTGATCTGCTCTCCTTGACACGAGGATCCTACGGGGTGGGTGTCAGGGACCCCATTTCACAGAGGGGGACTCTGAGGCTTGGAGAGTCAGTGGCTTGGCCGCATCTCACACTGGGTAGTGATAGAGCCGGGATTCAGACCTAAGACTCTGACACTCAGACCTGTGCGCTCCAACCTGCCTCCAGGTGACTGAGAACTCGCTTTCCCATCCCCAAAGGAGATTAGTGTCAGAAGACCCTCGGAACGGCCACAGGGCTCAGGTGTGGGGAGCAGATGGACAGGCAACAAGCAGGGACAACACACAAGGCCCACAAACCTTTGAACTTGGAGAAGCAGGGGGGCTCTGGGTCTCCAAGGGGAGGGGCTGGCTCATGAGTGCATCCAGGGAACGGGCAACATCTGGGCAGGGGCAGAGGGCCGCGGGGAAGCGTGTCCCGGTGTCTTCCCCCCTATACTCTGGGCTGGGCTGTCCGGGGCTCCCTCTCTCCCCGCGTGGGTCAAGACCGTGGCCTGGAACGCAGGGGACAGCTTGGTGGAGGGCGGCCCATGCTCACCTGGGGAGAAGGGAGCCGCGCTTTCCTCAGCGTGGGCTGCGCGTAAGGCACACACCATCACCCCCACACCACCACAGCTCAATGATCCCACTTCATTTATTACCAAAATAGCACACAGTTCCAATCACAGTGAACATACAGTGTTTAACACAAACCTGATACCTGTGGAAAGAAGTCAGGATTCGGACAATCGAGTCGTTTGGAATCGTAAGCGACACCCCAAACCGTCAGCACTCCATACTCCAAAAATACGCTTTTGAGAGGTTTGGAAACTGAATTAAAATGTCTACACAGCTATGAACAATTGTTTAATAAAACTTTTTCATGTTTCCATTACATGTAAATATATCAATTTGGCATCTCTATAAAAACTCTGAAAATGGTGCAAAAGTTTCATTCTCTTTGAGAAAGCCATTGACAAAAAATATTCACACTTCACTAAAATTTTGAAAAATGGTCTTCTTTCAAAGCTTCTTTATTAATCTGAAATCTTCTGGATTATCAAAATCTAGGTTTGCTTTTTCCTCCTAAAACACTAAAGAACATTTATTCACAAGGATAAAAAGGCAAATGGGGGGATGGAAAACTGAGAAGGGCTTTTTTTTTTCCTGAAAATCATTAAAAAAAAAAAAAGCTAGTTACATAAACATCCTCCAAAGAACACAATGAGATTCATTTTATTGGTGACTTTTGGACAGCAGTGTCATACTTTATTGAAAACAAACCCATGTAAAAACAAAGTTAAAATGAAAAATGGTACCTGAAAAATAAATTATTTCATATAAAACAAATCAATAACTTAAAACACACTAATATACAAAACGTCTACCATCTATCGTACAACACGGGAACCGGTTGGTGAAGCGGCCCCCCAGAGCAAGTCACTGTAAACGGAACATCACGCGGTAAAGAGATGGCCCCCCCGACGGACAGGCCTTCCCTTCTGGTGGAAGGAAATGTCACTGCTCAAACCATCGGTCCCCCTCACTTAGGTCTTTGCGGTGACTTACAAGTAATTTATTTTTAAAAAAATGACCAAGCAGAAAACTGAACTATGTCATGAAAAGGCTGTGGGAAAATAGAGGATACAGTCATCAGAAGTCAGAGGCGAATGAGAAAGGCTGGAAATGTGGCCCTCGCCTGAGGTCTGGGATTCAAGTTCCGCCGCCACTGTAAGGAAGTGTCTGTTATCCCTGCCACGCGCCAGAAAGCACTGTGACTTCAGCTGGGACCCGGACCTGGGAAGCTGATGAACAGCGGGGCTGCCTCAGGTCCCAAAAGGTGCCTTAAGTCCTGGGAAGATGGAAGAATTTCGGGGGGAGGGTGGGGCTGGGGGATGGGGAACAGAGGCCCTCGGCAGCTCATTCTTAGCGTCTCCTATGTAACCAGGAGGGCTGCAGAAAGCACAGAGAAATAAACTCAGGCTGAATCCCATGTGAAATGGAACAGCGGGGTGATGCCAACTCTGATTTTCAAGGTCGACAGCGGACTGGGGTAAGTCACGTCTTTGCGACAACTTAGACACAAACGGCCCTCGTTTGGAGGCAAAACCAGGATAAGTTATTGCCAATAACAGTCTTCGGATTCGCCTACTTGTCTGGTCCAGCAGGGACCGCCCTGCAGACCCCGGATGCTGGCCGTCCAGCACCAACACCAAGTGCAGACTCTCAAAGGTTAAGGCAGCTGCCCTTGGCCAGGGAACGACTCACCTTCGGGGAAGAAAGAAGGCAGAACGCACCCAGCGCCATCTGCCCACGGGCTGAGAGAGCCCAGCTTTCAGCTATTCTGGCGAGACGGTGGCCGTGTGACTAGAGGCACAGCCAGCGCAGAGAACCTCAGCGTGGCATGTTGCCCAGAAAAGCTAAGGAAGGCAGAGCCAAGGGGAGGAGAAGGGCTAAGTCAACTGGAACCAGGTTCACAGATGCGGAGCGGCTCAGCGAGCAGCTCCCAGGGGAAGCGACACAGGTCAAAAGAGAACTCGATCAAAGCCTCTTTGGCATTTATGTACCAAATCAAACCTCTGACAAATCAACATTATCTACTCTTCATTCATTTTCATCAAAACCCCCAACTAAAAGGACAGCACTCATTTTGCGAAATACAGATACGACTGATAGATGCAAAAGACTTTTAAGAAGTTTCTTTTGGATTGTGACTAGAAAAAAATGGGGTCTTCCTTTTGCAAACAAGCCTAGAGAAGATGTCAGGAGCTTTCTGGACACAGGGCCAGCATCTGGTACCCCGATGGGAGTGACATTGCCTAGCGGGAGTAACAGGTCAAAAGCGGAATCCTTCCACACAGTTCGGCTAATTAAAACTCCCAGAGAAACGCGTCGGGGTTTTTAGCTAGAAGGCTGCTCAAAGAGTGGAGACCACGTAAAAAGAGAATTTTACGGAACTGAGAAACTTCAGGCAACGTCCACAGGTTCATATACACTTCATGTCTCCTTCTCGCCTGCGCCAGCAGCAGAATAATCAATATGGTTCAGACAAAAGGCAGGGGAGGGAGGCAGCCCCAGCGCTGGCGGCAGGCCCACCGCACTTCACAGCTTACGTTTCCGACAGATTTCTCGTTAAGAAACCGAACACTAGCGGGGGCTGGCAGGGCTGTGGGTCAACGAGGAGACTTAAAGGTCGCCTTCAGGATTGGGAACCTCATCTTCATGGAGACGTTGGCCCGAGGCGAGCGCAACCCGAAAGCGTGTTCTCTCAGGAAAACACCTTGGTCCCGGGGTAACAGCGCTCTGGGGCGGACAGAGTGGGGACCCCCTTGGTGTCGGATCCAGGCAAACAGGCCTTGGCTCTGGGTTCCAGGAGGAGGCACGTAAGCTGGCTTTGACTTAGGATCTGGAAACTTCTGCGGGAGGGCAGAGGTCCTCCGGGGCACTTGGCCAACTGAGGAGACCAGGCCTCCAGGTACGAACCTGGCCTTTAGTGGGAAAAGAGCACGGCAGCCTCTTAAATTTGGGGGGCTCATGCAAGCAGCTGGCAGCCCCTCCACGAAGCACGAGAGACACGGGGTGGGGACGGGCAGCCTCGAACCGTCCAAGGGCTTCTCAGAACACTGACCTGCTCTGGAGAAGGCTGCGCCCAGGGCCCACTTTTTTTTCCATTTAAATAAATAAATAAATAGATATAGATAAACAGATAGATAGATAAATAATACCGCAATTCCATGACATCGATAACCAAGAAAGAGCCTATGGTTACACGTTTTTAGTCTCACGTCGAGGTTAAAAACTGCTGGTACTAGGCTGTCCGGGTCTGGACCCTCTCTGTACATTAGGACACCTGGCCTGACCTACTCCCCAGGCCCTCTCTCTTCGCCTCTTCCTACCGGCTCCCTGTTTGACAAAACGCCATCTGTGACCACACGTTCTCAAGCCACAGACTCGTAAATGCTTTGTCTCCAGGCAGGGCTTTGTTTCTTAAGATCTCATGAACCCTCCCTGAATGCTGGGCTGTCTGGACCTTCCCTAGCCAAAAAGAAAGAAAAGGTAAAATAAAAAACAAAACAAAATTCGAGCAAAACAAAATCAAATTTAATGGTCTTAAATGCAAGAGTAAAAACAAACAAAAAACACAAAAAAGCAAAAGAAAATTAACAGAACAGAACAACCCCAAATGTCAAGGCAGTTATGAAGAGAACTTGCAGGGTTAATCTTTAAAACTACAAATCAAAGGCTTTTTAGTTAATAGATACTGGCAAGAAGTAAGTACTTTTCTGCTGAGTGTTCATACGAAAGCGGAGATTCCAAACAGAGTCTGGCTAAAGTAGAAAAAGGTCTAGCGCTCACGAGAAGGGATGCGAGAGATACAATGCTCAAATGTTTCCGGGTTCTTAAAAAATAGAGCGATCTGAACGCATTCGAGCCGTGTTCGATGCTCTGGGAAACTGGAGAGAGGATCGTGAACCACAGTTATCCGACGTGTGTGGCACAGCATGCAGTGTGTGGACAGGGATTCGGGTGGCACAGTGGCAACCCGTCTTCAGGCGTGCCTGCGGCTTAGATCTGACTCTGGAATATACTGGAGTTTCCCTGAAACTCTTTGGTCCATTCCCATTGGCGCCTGGGCTCACAAAATACGTTCGTGTCCTTCTCTGGAGGGCCCGGCCCAGCCCGGCGTGTGGGCCCCCTCCCCGGTGGTGGCCCACGTCGGTCGGGCCCGCTGCCGCTGCCAGGACCACTGGGCAGAGCCCGGGGGGCTGAGTGGGCAGGAGGTGGCAATGGAACCTGCTTGGGAGAGCCATTTCCTGTCAACCAAAGCAGAAATCGCTTAAAATGGTGAAGCGGTGGAACGCACACCCAGCATCTGTCTAACGGCTTTAGTCTCAAAACTCAAACTAGAACTAAAAGATCATTTCGTTTGGTTTTTTGTGTCCAGTTTGTGGCGAGAGCGAATGAAACGGGTGTTAGACAGTCTCAGAAGTTAAAGCATGCTTCAGTTTCACCACCATCCCGAGGGACTGGCTAGTCAACAGTCTACTTAGATTTCTGTTTAATATATATTTTAAAGGAAATAACTTAAGAAACTTAAAATTGGTCTAACATGGTGGGATTTCAAACATTTGAACATGTCGGTTGCATCCCAGAGTATAAAAACCTTTTCACTTCTCATTTAGACTAAGACAAACACTTGTGAGAATTGGCGCAAAATGAGTTGTACACTAACAAAAAAGGTTCAACTTCTTCACTCTTAATTAGCTACTCCGTACAAAAAAAAGCATGAGCGAGTTATTTGTGGGACTTGTTGGTTTTGAAGGAAACCTGTAAGATTTTGTCCCCCAGGCGGTAGCCGTTCAGACTTGCTATGGCCATCGCGGCTTCTTCATAGTTTGTCATGGTCACAAAGCCAAAGCCTTTGCACTTGTTGGTGTTGAAGTCGCGAATCACTTTCACGTTAGTGACGGCGCCAAAGGGGCCGAACATCTGCCAAAGGATCCCCTCATCGGCATCCTGGCCGAGGTTGTAGATGAAGATGCACCAGCCCGAGGAAGCGTTGCCTGGGACATTGACCCCAGAAAGCCCGCTCATGTGATCTACACCCATAGGGGAGAACCTAGCAAACAGAGAGCACAGCATTCAGGTCAAGGTCAGTGCCGGCCAGCACGCCACCGCGGGGGACGGCTCGGGCCCTGGCCTCTACACAGCCCGGTGTGAGGTGCTCGGGCCTGGCACCCCCACCAGTCACAAACCAAGAGGACTTCAATATGGTGGCGGGGGGAGGGGTGGGCTCCCTGCAGGGTCGAGAGCCTTCTCTTGGAGCAGCGGCCTGTTAGTGGCCTCCGACCAGCCACTCCCTCCACCCCTGCCACCACAGAGGTGGGGAGGGCCCTGTTTAGCCATTCCGTGCCCCCCAAATTTTAAATGATGGAAGCTTCTCCGCATCCTCCCAGCTGCTGTGACATCCTCAGATCTTCCTGGAGGAAACTGCTCATACCCTATGTCTGTGTATGTGCGTATGTGTGGGGGGGACTAGATTTTTTCTTTTCTTTCCTCCAATTTTGCACGTTCCCCTCGTGACGACCCTCCCTCTTTGAGGGTTCAGCAGTGTCTGGTTGCCATACACCCCTGGGGAGGGCCACTGCAGGGTGCAAGGGAATTCCCTCTCACAGTTCCGGGCAACCTTCTGTTGCTGGCTCAGAACATCCCAGAAGGGCCAGGGGCAGAACTGAGGGCTGGGAACTACAAGTTCACCCAGCTTTACTAAACATGTGGGACCCTTTCCAAAGCGACACTTTCAGTGACATCACAAATAAGCCTTCTACAACTGTGCGGCCGTTGCAATAAGGAGTAAGGGAGGTGACAAAATTGTTTCTGAAGCCACGTGACCCTCTAGATATTTCACAAATTAAAAAGTAACAGTCTTCAGGTCAATTTAAGAATATCTGAGCACGACACAGCATCTGTGAAGCCACACAATGCAATCAGAGAAATACCACCTGCTCCAAAATAAAATCGGGCTTCGAGCTGTGGGGCTGATTGGGGTAAGTGGGTGCCTTCTAGCACCATTCAACAGATTCACTCTCAGGGGCCGGCCCAGTGGCACAGCGGTTAAGTGCGCATGTTCCGCTTCGGCAGCCCAGGGTTCACCAGTTTGGATCCCGGGTGTTGACATGGCACCGCTTGGCAAGCCATGCTGTGGCAGGCATCCCACATATAAAGTAGAGAAAGATGGGCACGGATGTTAGCTCAGGGCCAGTCTTCCTCAGCGAAAAGAGGAGGATTGGCAGTAGTTAGCTCAGCGCTAATCTTCCTCAAAAAAAAAAAATAGATTCACTCTCTCCACAGATGTGAGAGAAGAGTGATCAGCCTCAGGTTGCAGCCCACGGATCCAAGGGCTATTTTTCATGCAGTTATGGAAGAATCAAGACACATTATTGGCCATGGTTTTGAATCTTCGAGAATACTTTTAAACAGCCCCAGCCGGGATGTCTGAGTTGGTTAAACGACTCAGGTGGCTTGTCAGTGGTACTGAGTCTGTCTGGACGACTGTGAGACCACAGCACCACCAAAATGCGGGTGGGAAAGGGAACCCGAGCACCTGTGTGACATTAAGCCAAGCTGGTTCTCAATGAGAATGGAAAGAGGCTCCAACTTGGAGAAAGACCTCCTTCCCTCCATGTTTCGTAGGATATCGAATGCAGACCCGAGCTATTACAGTGAAGTCTTTATAGAGCGACTATGCTGAAAAGAACCTGCGGGGACACGGTACTGTCTTCATTGACATGACTCATCCTCATTAACCACTGTTGGCTGGCCTTTCCCCTCTAACTGGAGCTGACTTCCTTCATCGTGACTGTCGTGAAACCCACCCTTCCTTTTCTCTGATGGTACAAAAGGAGAACTGACTCTTCCTTTATTTGGGCCTTTTTCCGACGTGATAAGAACTGACTGCAAACTCCTCTCCTGGGTGTCTCTTCTTCTCCTCTCTCTGCCTCTGGTGGTGGCTTTGCCCTCCCTCCCCTTCTTCCTCCCACCTCTCCTCACTGTGTCCCTCTGGCCATCTCGATCCCTTTCCTGCCTGACCAGCACTTGCTCCTGCTCGTCTCCCTTTGTTCCCCACTCCATGTTACTGTGTCTTCTCCTCCTCCAAGCTTCCCTGGTTTTCCAGAGTTCCTGGGGAACTCACTGAACGCTGCCGTCCACACATCCCGCCTGGTCGGTGGTGATGCTCACGGCGTCACCTGATTTTCAAAAGCGGATTTAGCTCGCTTCTGTGCAAAGCCCTTCCCCCGCCTGTGTCTTTAAATTAGAAACGCCAGGGAAGGAAGGCCAGCTTTGGAAGCTGGGCTGGGCTGAGAACTCTGGATCGCTGGCCTGGGAAAATAACAGCTCGCAAATCGGCATCTGTGGAAATGGGCAGGGTTTTACCCACCCCCACTGCTTAAAACAAAGATGGGACACCTGAAAAGGTGCGGAGAAAAATCCTTAACACACCCGAGATAAGCCCTCAGGCCACTTCTTGAAGTTTTGACAGAAACAAAACAAAACGGCCCCGAAATTGGGGTCTCCGCTCTTCGAGAGGTGGTTCACCCGGGATCCTGGAGTCCAGGTTACTGACTGTCAGTGTCTCTGTTCTACTAGATCCTGGCAACCAGAATCACTTTCAATAGGGAAAGACTCAGGACTCTGGGAAGACTGTTCACCTCTAGGACAGGGCTTCTAAACAGAAGGTGTGTAATATTCAGATCCCAACACGACTCCACAAGCCAGGTGACGGGAAAGGTCTGCCTTGGGCCCGCCTGTTCAAACACTCTGGCAGGACAGCTCTCGCTGTCACATAGAACCATCTTTCAAACTCACGGCTCCACTGTGGTGTCACTAGAAACTGGACACCGGAGCGCTAGGCACGCCCTCCCTGGGGCCTGGTTGGAGCTGGCACCCACTTTTTGATGGCAATTAAAAACTACATGCCCGTGGAAACAAACAGCTGTCACACAGACACCTTCTGGATGCAGGTGGAAATGATTCTGAACATGGCTTTCTGACGCGATCGGCCTGGCATGCCCAGCGGTCCCCATTGCACATGGTCACCCAGCCAGCCGGGCTGGGACCGCCCTAAGGAGCAGAGCCGGTCTGCTGGGAACGGCTGGACAGGGGAGCGTGCCGCCGCCTGACCCACCTGAATCTCTGCGCCTGGTGATGGACGGGGCCTCCGAACCGTCTGGCCGGCGAGTGGTAGAGCTGGGAGAGCAGCGCCACGTTTTTGTTCTGGTTGGGGTTGGCGGCAAACTTCACTGTAATGGGCTCAGAGGAACCTGGGGGTTTATGACCATTGAAACTGGTAATTGCCTCTTCCGCTTCCGACCGTTTGTCAAACCGGATAAACGCAACCCCTCTGGACAAACCTTTTTAACAAACCAACAAAAATGGAGTTAGGGGGAAAAAATGCAAGGAGTTTTCAAACTGAAAAGCAAAAGTCAAGTCAGTCAGTCTACTGTGGTTCAGACTGGATGCTTGCTTAATGAGATAAACAAAAATGAAACCTAAATATGGACGCTAATGAATTTAAAAAAACCCAAACAATGACTAATAAAAGATTAAGGTTTCAGACTTTCTTTTGAGTTGAGGCACCAACTCCACAGTCTCGGTGCCAAAAGGTATCTTGGCGACAGACATCCCAAACAGACACCCAAACCTGTTTCTTGAAAAAAGCCACGTTAGAGGAGATTACATCCTTCACCACTATTTCGATGCCAGGTGCCCACCACAGCATGGGCACACAGACGTGCTGAGAAGCAGGCGGATGACGAGGGCCGGGTGAGGGATCTGCCAGGGCTCTGGTGTCCCCCGAGACTCCCTCGGGCCATGGAGTCCTGCTATCAAGTCTCTCCGGACACCTGCTGCCGAACTCTCACTCATCTCTTGCATGAGGTCCTGAGACCCCCTGCGGGCCCCAAATTGCCACTCACTCTTGCCCCAGAAAACTGCCCCAGCACACACAGCAGTGCTGACACCTGCCCACAGACCCTGGGCGGGTTGGGAGCCCTGCCGTAGGCCCACTCCATACCTGGTCCTGTTCCTGCGTGGGAAGGGCCAGGCCCCCCCGGCTCGGCCTCCGGCTGCCTTGGGAGGGCGCCTTCTCTTGGCAGTTAGACTGAGCCACCTGAAGGCCATCCCTGGGTCCCTGCTGTAACCCAATCCCTCGACAGAGCGAGAACGTGACCCTGGACCTGGCTGCCTGAGAGCAGGGCCCAAGGGCAGAAGGCAGCATTGGGTCAGCCTGGTAGGAGTGAGATCCGAGCAAACTGGATGCGAGAGGGCTCAGCCACTCTCCACCCCATCCATCCACATTCTGGGCCTGGCGGAGCGATGAGGACACCTCGAGGAATGGGGTGGGGCTAGGGTGAGGGAATGCAGAGCCATGGTGAGGCCTGGCTCCTCCTCCTGGGGAAAAGAAACTGGGGTCAAGCGTGAAGGGCAAAGTATAGTGGGGAGGTGACAGCTGAGGGCCAGAGGAGGGCGACGTCACTGGGCTGGAGTCACAGGAGTGCCCTGGCAGGGGAGGCAACAGGGACAGCCCTATCCTGGACACTCAAGTTCTCGACTGCCAGTCACAGGCCATCCTAAGTCACACTCTCTTCTCTGGACAAAGGCTTTGAGCACGCGGTGAATGACAGTTATCAAAGCATGACAGCCCTGGGCTAAGGCCACCGG
Organism: Equus asinus; assembly: GCF_041296235.1. Taxonomy (NCBI): domain Eukaryota; kingdom Metazoa; phylum Chordata; class Mammalia; order Perissodactyla; family Equidae; genus Equus; species Equus asinus. Next base: position 17,269,345 of record NC_091809.1, read on the forward strand.
CTAAGTGAGCACAGGGACGTCCCCCAGTCAGCTATGTCCCAGCACTGTTTCCCACAGGGTCTCACCAACTGTCCCCATGATGGGCACAGGGCATGGGTCTCCCCAGTTGGCCCACAGGCCATGGAGGGACATGCAGAGATGCAGGCACCCCAGGTGGGGCACTGAGATGACAAGCATCAGTGCAAGGCACGGTCACCCCCTCTGGGCCTAGAATTCCACCTCAGGCCTGACGTGGATGCGACACTGTGGGCCCTGTTTGAGGCGACAGCAGTCAGGGACCCTGAGGCCAAGGATTCTTTCTTTACAATGATCACCGACCGTGGACGCCCCAGGCTGAGCCCTAAGGCCCACACCCCAACTCTCCAACTGGGAAACTCCTTCTGGGGGGTCCCCCCAGCCCAGCAGCTCCTAGTGGCCTCAAGGCTGCCCCCGCACTGGCTCCACGACTGTTTACATATAAACGTCAAATTCACACAGCCAGAGACACTGGCTGACTCAGTGAGCTCAGACCTAGCAATTCCCACCTGTGCCAGGAAAGTTCCAGAGCCTGAGCTCATGCTAAAATTTCAGTTCAGAAGGAACACCTGAAAACACGTACTTGGCACACACTGTTTTTATTGACTCTTCAACGCGTGAACAGCAGCTTAGACGGGAAAACTGAAGAGAAACCTAACTCGAGGCTAATGGGACTGAAAGCATAGTCGGTGGGCTCCCCGAGAGCTGCCCCGGGGCGGCGGCTCCATTCGATGCAGCAGGACCTTGCGACCAAGCAGAGAGAAAGTGTGCGTGCAAGCGGGGCTCCCGTTTGCTTGTGTAAAACGACTTTCAAAGGAAAACTGCCCAAGCGAAATGAAGAAAACCCCAGAAAGAGAAAGAGAACGTTATTGAACATCAGGGAATGTAAATTCACTAAACGATCTGATGAATGTCTACTTTTTCAAGATGGTTCTGTTTTTCTTCTAGTGTTTTTTAGAATTAAGAGCAGAGACTAATAAATGGCACGATCTCCCGATGAGTAAAGTATAAAGTTTACAATTAAAATGAAGGAGGAAAGAAATTAAAAAAAAAAATTAAGTTCCATCAGCTTGGGAGGTTAGGAGCTTCCTCGTTTCTTTAACCCTCAAAGGCACGTCATCTGGGGGCAAACTCGACACGGAAGTCTGTCTGCCACGCTCTCCTCTGTCCCAGCCCCTCGTGGGCTCCATGGGGTGCCAGCACCGAGCAGCCTGGCCCAGCAGAGGAGCCCTGGGCTGGTGGCCTCCTCTAGAGCAGAGGGAGGGCCTGGAAGCTCACAGTCCCGGGGGCTCAGCCTTCTGCCTTCCGATCCTACTCCCCAGGCCGGGGGAGAGCTGTGAAGAGGGAGCCCCTGGGACCCCCTCATCTCTGCCTTCCCTCTGCCTCCCTCCCGCCCACCTGCAAGGATTCCACAACAGACAGAGGTGTGGGGTGGGGGTCCCAGGCCCTTCGTGCAAGTGGCAGAGGCTGGCAGGGAGGCCTGAGGGAGAGCGAGGGTCCTGTGCAGCAGGCTGAGTCTTGGGGGCAATCCTGAGGTGCCCCAACCCTCTAGGAGACAGTGGCCTTGCAGAGGGAAGTGAGGCCAAATCCCCAGCAGACAGACAAGGGGAGCTGTCTGCAGAAGTGGCCTCCCTCGGGATGGTGGGTACAAAAGCTGGGTGGCCGGGTGCGTTCCCGGGGTGGGTGGACTCTGACCCAAGAGAGCCAGGTGCTGCTCAGCAGCGCTGGGCTCTGGCTGAACAGAGACAAGCAGAGGCACAGCAGTCCTCGGGGAATCTAAAAAGGATGTGGAGGCAGAACGTGGCCCAGCACAGTCACCCTCTCTGGGTCCCCAGGCGGCCCAGTAGATGCTCTTATGCAGGTGGGGCTGGGAAGAAATACGTGCAGCCAACTGGACGGTTCTTGCTCAACTGGTACCTGAAGGTACGTAAGGGGGGCTTTAGGGACCACAGGAAACTATTCTGGTGCGGATGAGGGGGTTTACACCAAGGAAACGGCGTCCCCACCCCACAGCCCAGAGCGAAGGTGTGAATGGAGGAGGAGGCTTGGGTGGAGCCCACATCCCTCCAGTCTAGCCTGGTGTTGGAGCTGGGGTCTGGGCCAGGCCACGGGGGCTGGGGGGAGGCAGAGCTCCCACGAAATGCCAATGACCTGTGCCTTCGGACCAGGCTCCAGAAGCCGCGTCTCCTCCTCAGGCTCCTGGGGGACATGTTGTGTCCAGTCCTTTCAAGGCCAGGTCCTGGCCTAGTCCTGGAGCCGGACGGCAGGCAAGGCCAGCACATGTCCAGCTGGGCTGCCACAGCTGCGGCGGGAGAAGGAAGGGCAAGTGACAAGGCCACCCGCCTCAGAGCACAGGGCTGAGGGGACGGGGGAAACGTGTGCACCTGCAACCCCTGTCTGTCACAGGACAGGAAGGCCCTGCCTGTCTGCGCCAAGGGCAAAGGCCGCTCTGCTCCCAGGGGTGTGGCTGGTCTCTGGGAAAGGAGGTTGCCTCAGAGCTACGACTTCCTGTGACCCAACGACCCAGGGTCTCCTTTGATGCCACAGCCAAGGGACTGCTGAGCACGCTGTGTGCTGTGTGAACATAAAAATCCCCTGCAGACAATTCCGCTGGCTTCCCTGAGCTCTGCGAGCACAAATCCTCCTTTCTAGCTGTCAGCAGATTCCCACTCCAGCTGGGCCGGAACTGAGGAGTCGGAAGCAGGGATGGCCCAGACGGAGCGACGCTCAGGGCTTGGCAGGGGGCATCCCGGGCCCAGGCCCTGGGCCTACAGGGCAGGCGGGCAACCTGATCAGGGCTGGACTGCGCGTCTCCTGCCCCGCTGGGGCTGCTTCTGCAGGCATGCGTGGGTCCCCGGCTCAGCTGTGCCTGACTGCTTCATGCAAAGCCCAGAGCCCAAGCTGCTCATGTCCTGAACTGAGATGACCCAAAAGGGGCCAGCCAAGTGGCCGGGACTGTCAGCGAAAGGAGGTCACTGCTCTGAGCTCTGTGCGGGGGAGGATGGAAGAACACTCATCGGAAGCAGTCACCCCTGAAGCTGCGGGGCCTCTGGACCCTGAGTGAGGACAGTCTCATGCCGCACGCTGTCGTCTGCAGCAAGAACAGCGGCGAGCGGCTGAGCAGTGGCCTTGTCACCCCCTTCACAGGCCAGGCTGGATATGCGGGCACCTGAGGGAAGGTGCCAGAATCTCTTGTTCTCATCATAAAATGCTGGCCTAACACATGGGCTGCTTTCATGCTCTTTATCTTCCCAGACTCGTACAACAAAAGCCAGCGCCTTCTCATTTCGCTTCTGTCCTCAATGGTGGAATAACTAATGACACTGAAAATCTAACAGTGGTGTGTCTTCCCCAGGAAACCTGGCCCCCCAGCTAGAGGAGAACCTCACCGTGTGACCCAGGCCACCCGCCGTACCTGTGGTCTGATCCACAAGGACCCGGGAGTTGATGATGCGCCCGAACCGAGAGAACATGTCCTCCACGTCCTTCTGGGTCATGGTCCTCGGGAGTCCGCTGATGTACAAGTTGGCGTCTTTGATGACCTCTGAGCTTGGGCGAGCGTACGACACCTTAAAACAAAACCGCTTGCTGGAGTCTGGGCAAGTGCGTGGGCCGAGCATCGAGGGAGGGTGTCAAACTTTCGGGTGAGAAAAAGCTGCCCTATGGTAGGAAATCACGCACAGGACTATTTGTCCTCCTCGGGACATCTATCGCTCGCAGCAGCGCGTGTTGGCAGCTCACAGCGGCCGGGGAGAGAGCTGGGCACTCGGCAGCGTCTTCTCGCCCAGCCCTCCCAGCCCCTGGCGAGGGGCCGTGGGCCGAGTTCCCGACCTCAGGGAGCGCACGACACATCCTGTGCCTGCACGGCACAAGGTGGGCCTGGCAAATCTGCCGATGAGCAAGTGTCTTCCTGTCCAGGGATGTTAAGACACCGAGCACTCAAGATCATGAAGAGTTTAACGGCAGGAACGGACAACCAGCCTCTGAGCTGAACATGCGCCGCCACAGCCAGACTGTAAGACCTCCCTGGCAGGTGAGTGGAAGTTCGGGTTCCCAGCCCACTCTGCAGAATGGAACTCGGGAGGCCCAGCCGCAGCCTCGGGACCTGGAGTGCACAGGCACACAAGTGGCTCTGAGCTCAGATGAGCCGAGGAAGCCCTGCCACTGAGCAGGTCCCAGGAGAGACCCTTCTGGGTGCCCAAGTGAATCAGAGGGGCAGCTTCCTGGGGGGGGACGGGGTGGGAGGATCTGGCAGGTCCAAAGGCTCAGGTAGGACAGTCGCATTCCAAGTGGCTTCAGGTGGACACTGGCAGGCACGCGTCTCAGGAACAAGAGCTAACTTGCCAGGTCTGTGGGTAAGGGGTAGTGGGCACAGCAGCTGCAGGCTGCTGCAGGAAGCAGGTCGGGGGTGCGGCCGGGACAGCGGGAGGTGGCATATTCCAAACGAGGGCTGAGTGGGGAGTGAAGGGTGAGAAAACATAAGGTTTGCCTGCGGGAGGAGCTGTCCCAGATCACGGGAGCCTGAAGACTGACACCTGGGGACAGGAGGTGGGGCCCCGGGCCGACAAAAGGAGGGTAGGTGGCAGCAGGTTGACAAGAACAAGAAGGCAGAGGAAAGCTGCCCTGTGAGACCTGGAGGACTCACCGACTCGGCCCAGGAGCCAGCACAGCCCTTGCACTGTGAGTGACACTGCCGACGCTCTGCCCAAGACACCCCCTCCGGTCACTCCACAGCTCCGTCTCTTCCCTCAAGTCAACATGAAGTCTCCCACAGACACGTCACCTCCCCCCAAGCACCTCCGTGACACTTACCTCTGCCACACGTGGCTTCCATATTCCCACTTATTGTTTGCATGCGTGCACACGGCTCCATGAGGGCGCGGGATTTGTCTGCATTGTTCACTGTCCAGCACACAGTAGGTGCTCAATAAACATTTGCTACGTGAGTGTTGAATGAACTGGCTGGGATGGGGCATGAAGGGAGACCTGGGCAGGGAGGCCGGGGGAACGAGACGGCCGCCACTGCAGGAAGCCGGGAGCGGGCAGGAGGGCCGGGCTCGGCACGGGATGGAAACATCGCGGCCAGGAGAGGAGACAGGCCCCTGTGTAAGTGCACTGCATGGGGACCCTCCCTTCACGGAGGGGGCTGAGAAGGCCATGAGCCACCAGCATAAGGCCGTGGACCGGCACCACATTGCATGCATCTGACCCGCAATGCCTTGACTCCGAGCAGATGGGAGCCCCCTCCGATGCTCTGACAGCATCGTGCTGACGATGCCTTCGGCAGCGACGGGACCAAGGGGGCCACGCATCCAGGCCAGGGCTCGGCATACACTCCACCCGGGAGAGGCATGACCGAGGAGTGAGTGCAGCCTCTCACCTTAATGGTCTTTGACTGGAGCCGCAGGCCGTTCAGCGTGTTTACCGCTCTCTCGGCGTCCTTTGCAGTCACGTAGTTCACAAAGCCATAGCCCAAGCTGTGTCCTGTGCCGGGGAAGAGGCGGACATCGGTAAACCGACCGAGAGCGAGCGAGAGCGCCCGGGGGACGAACAGGAAGATGTCCCGCTGGGCTCACAAGGACGAGTCAGCAAAGACAACGAAGACAATGCACTGAAACGCTGGAGCCACGGCCGCCAGGAAGCAGGGCTAGAGACGGTGCTGACAAGCCATATGATGGTTTATTTGTCACATTCTCTGCAATCAACAAACGCTACTTTTCTAACTAAAAAAAAGTCATCTATAAACAAACACTGTGATACTTGACAGCACCCTGGGGACCCCATCACTGAAGCAATGACAATGAACGGTCCCACTGGTGGTGGGTGCCCTGTGGGGCTCCAAGGGGGCCTTGTAGGGGTACGAGGAGGATGGTCGCAGTGAGGAGGAAGACCGGCAGGTGGGGAGAGCCTCGTGACGACCAGCTGCCTGTGTGTAGGCATTGCTCTGCCACTTGCGTCCCCAGAGCGGGAAGGCTTGCTGGGCTCCGGCGCCACCCAGCGTCAGTTCCCCTTCCTTTCCTGAATCTGTGACCCAGCTGGGGAGCACAAGGAGAAGCCCGAGCCGAGAGAAGTCCCCGCCCTCACAGCCTAGCCAGGCTTCCAGGGCTCCCCAGGGCAGCAGCCTCCACTGTGACAGCATCATCAGCTACAGTCTGGGGGAGCCTTAGCAGATGCGAAAACCTGAGTTCTTCCCAAAGACATCCAGGGCGACAGGTAGGGTGTCCCCATCCCTGTGTGTGAAAAGTGCAGAAGCAGTGGGAGCGACCACCCACTGGACACATGGGAGGGACGCAGCCCAGCAGGGGAGGGGCTGTGGGGTCTCAGAGGGAAGCATCGGCGGGGGGTCGGAGGCGGAAGGAGCCTTACAGAGGCCTCGTCAAACACTTTCACTGCAGGAGGAGCAGGGGGAGGCTTGGAGAACAATCAACACCCACACCCACACCCACGTTGGTGGGCACTGCTCTGCGCACAGAGCGAGCGAGCGGTGAGCGAGACAAAGGCCCCCCGCACGGAGCTTTGCTCCACTCCTCTGGGTGGCGGAGGGCGACAACGAGCAGGTGAGAAACAAGAGCAGGTCTTGAGCCACACTGAACACTGGCTCAGCCCACCGTGCCAGCCACACCCAGGCCCTCCGGCTGAAGATGAGACCTGGAACCCGGGGGAAAGCCTAACCCAGTTTTGCCACTTAAAAAAAAATAAATCAATACACTTTATTTGTTGGATTTAAAGAAAAATGACAAAGATAACACAAAGCGTTCCCATAAACCCCACACCAGTCTCCCCATTAGTAACATCTTAGACTACGATGCTGCATTTGTTACAACTAACGAACCAGCACTGATAGATTATCAACTACAGTCCATACTTGATTCAAATGACCTTAGCTTCCCCCAATGTCCTTTTCTGTCCCAGGATGCCACCCAGGACCCCGCGTGACATTTAGCTGTCATGTCTCCTTAGGCTCCGCTGGGCTGGGTCAGTTTCTCAGACTTGCCTTGTTTTCGATGACCTTGACAGCAAGGAGGCGGCTTGGGTGGGAATTTCATAGAATCTCCCTCAATCTGGGCCCGCCAGATGTTTTGCTCGCGGTTAGACCTGGGAGACAGGTTTGGGGAGGACCCTCTTCTCATGACATCACATCAGGGGTGCATGCACGGGCCTTACCATGCTCAGGCTGACCTGACCGCGGGCTGACGCAGCAGGTCGCCAGGTTTCTGGGGTCATGTTTCCCCACCCCTTCCGTCCGGAGCCTTTGGAGGGAGTCCCTCTGCGCAGCCCATGCTTAAGGAGGCCTTGAGGAGTTGGCTCTCCCTCCTTCAGGCGCAGCAGCTAGAGATTATCTGCAATTCTGCACGGGCCATTTTCTTCTTTTAAAAAAAACCTGACCCTCCAAACCCAAATTTCTAACAAAGCTCCACGGGTCTCAGAGACTCCAGTCCTGAGCTGTAGACAGTGGGGACCCCCGGAGGAGCAGTGCCATGGGGCCCAGGGCTCATCCAGCAGGAGGGTCAGACTCGCAGCTCGGAAAATGACAGTGGGCTCCAGGTCGGGACCCTCAGGGTCCCTGCAGATGGGCCAAGCAGCAATATGAAGCTGAGAATGCAGACTGCCCGCGGCACGATTCCCGACCCAGCTCCAGACTCCCAGCCCCGTCCTCCTAGGCCCAGGCCCTACGACTCCTCCACCTCTCTGGCTGGCACCAGTGCACTTGGGTCTCCTTGTCTTTCTGCTCTGCCCACAAAGCCCAGCCCAACTGGGACCACCTGTCTCACTGGGGACCTAAGCGCCGCTGGGAAAAGCAGATGCCGACGAGGACCCAGGCCCAGGCCCTGTGCCATGTCTTCAGCCGCAGCCGGTTCCCCTCAGCTTATCAACACGGCCCTGCCCAGCCCCAGTTCCCAGTTCCTCACCACTCTGGTGCTTGGGGCCCCAGCTGGCCTCCTGGGGTGGTCACTGCTGACTGCCAGCACGCTCCTCACCAAGGCTGCCCACGCGCTCGAGGGCCACCCCACTGACAGTCTCAGGCTGCTGCCCCTGAGCTCTCAGCACTGGGCACTGCTGACTGGCTGAGATGTTGCCTCCTCCAGGATGTGACAAAATGCCAGGTTTTCTTTCTCTCCAGGTGTTCCTTCTCAACGGTCCCTCCTCAGGCTCCTCGTCCTCTGCCTATTCCATCGAGAAAGTCCCCAAGTTTCTGCCTTTGGCCCTTGTATCCGTGATACACTCTTCCAGGGTGACCTCCTTGATCACCAGTAGCTGCCAATGGCACCTAGGAAGTCACACACTCCAGATGGCCACTGTCTCTTTCCCAGCCCTGCTGCCCCTCCTGTCCTCCCCAAGGAGCCGACGCATATTAACTGAGCACGTACTGCATGCCAGGCCCTGGGCTTGGCTGGCTAAGGCTTTCATGGGGATCAGGAAGGACGACGGTTGTGCCTTAACGAAACATACATCCCACGGGGCAAGGCGGACACACCAGCAAGAAACAATGAACAAAGCTGGCGCACAGGCGCTATGAGGAGTCTCCGCTGTGGCGTGAGAGGGACTGACAGACGGGCTCTTGGTAGGCAGGGTCAGGAGCGCCCTCTGAGGAGGAGAGATGTGAAGTATGAGCTCGGGATGGCCAGGGTGAGCATTCCGGACAGAAGAGCACGTGCCAAGTCTCTGAGGGGGAGAGGCCTCTGGTGTGTTCCAGGAAATGAAGGGTGGTCAGCGCGGCTGAACGAGATGAGCCAGGGGACCACCCCGGAGGGGACTGCCGGGCAGAGAGCGAACACGGTGGGCCCGAGGCTGGTGCAGAGCCCTGGGGAAGCCTGTGAGCGGGACCAGGGCAGGGGACGGCATGCACCAGGGCACAACCGGCAGAAGAAAGACACACCAAGGGGACCTCTGGATGGGCCAACGTGGGAGGGAGCTCCAGAGGGGCCCAAGTTCCCTACAGCACCAGGCAGCAGCTGTGCACACCCCCATTCCTGGGGCTGGCTCTGTCCCTCAGAGTCTGTTGTCCCCTGAGGTGGGCACCCGATGGTGGCCAGAGGGAAGGCAGGTGAGGCACGAAGGGCAGCCCCAAGTTTTCACCCACCAGATGGGGCCGTGGACTAAAGTGCTAACACGTGGCTGAGCGCCCAACTCCATCCTCGCCATCACTAGACACCAATGGCTCTCCAACTCGGCTGCTAGCTAGCATCACAGGGCGGCCTCTGAAAACTATCATGGCCCGGCCACATCCCGGACCAATTAAAGTGCACTGAGGGTCGGGTGGCAGGAGTGGGGTGGCTTCCAAGGTCCAGCCCAGGTTGAGACCTGCTGCCGGAAGTACACGAGGAGAGGAGGGTCTGCCAGTCGGTGGTCAGAGCAGGTGCCTGGCAGAGGGCCCTCACCTCCCAAAGCACCCTCTAAGCCACGGTTTCTCCGCATTTCCCTTTCTCCAGGCTGGGGCAATGACTCAGGGCCCAGGATGTCAGGCAGGGGTGGGATTGTGCATCTCTAAGCTCCTTCCAGATGATTCTCCTGCCCCCTCCCCTGTAGGCGCGATGGAAGATCAGCCCTGAAAGAGGGAGGTCGGGGGTCTGGTGGGGGGGTAGAGCGTGGATCCCGCCCAGGCTGCTGGGGCTGAGGAAGGTCGGGCCTGCCTGGAGTGGGGGCTGGGGTGTAGGGGGCAGCCAGAGCCCCAGATGGGAGATGGGGTAGAGGGGGAGGGGTGCGAGATGAAGGAGGAAGGCAGCAGAAGTGAAAGGCATCAAGGATGAGCAAACCCGGGGCTGAGGCCTAGGGCTGTCCAGAGGCGGCACGACCCCCAGCTCTCACTTCCCCACCTTGGAGAGCGACCCCCACCCGCCCTTCTGGCCACAGGGCAGTGCTTCTCAGTCCCGGTTCTCTGACTTGCCTGGGCATCGCCCTCCCGCTGGGAAGGTAAAACCAGATGTTCCAACACCCCAGGCTGACTGATGCCGTGGGCCTGGGTGGGGCCTGGGTCTTGTGTTTCTGCTGCTCCCCAGCTGCTGCTGTTGGTCAGGGCCGGCACCCCGAGAGGCGCTGGCTGGAGAACACTGAGGCTGCCTGGGCGCCGAGCAGCCCTCACGCGGTGTCAGGCGACCCCTGGGCGAACGCGGGCCAGTGCTCCTCCATCTCCAAATATATTCTTCTCTCTTTAGGGTTAAGACCAAGAGATGACTCCAGGGCAGACCAGAGCAGCCAGCTGTAATGTTTTAATACCTTCAAGGGGAGGACGCAGGAGAATCATCTGGAAGGAGCTGAGAAATGCACACTTCCACCCCTGCCCGACAGCCTGGCTGCGCAGGGCCCTGGGGGCTGCGTCACTGCTCAGCGTGGCCTGTGGAAATGTGGAGGGACAGGAGCCTGCTTCTCTGACTGGGGTACAGGGCTGAGGGAGGTGAGTGCCCCACGGACAAGGTGCTCCTCTGCCATGTGGGAGGGGAGGCGCAGCGGGTGCTTCCTTCAAAGGTCTGTGGGGGCTCAAGAGAAGACTTCACCGGGGGAGAGATGGGCCTGGCGGACAAGTGAATGAATCAGGCGATGAATGAGAAACAGGAAGGAGTTTGGGCAAAGGAGAAGAAAGGGACTTTATAAAAGAAGTACAAAAAGCCAGTAAACCTGTGGAAACAGATGAACTTTACTAGAAATGCGAATCATCATCAGGATCAGGTGTCATTTTCCACCCAGGCTGGCCAAGATGAGAAATCTCGCCAGGCCTAGGGGAAGGCAGGGCCAGGTGGAAGGGCATGGAAAGGGTGGAAGGGCATGGAAACAGGAGACACCCTGGAGGGCAGCTGGAGATGCGGCTCAGGAGCTTTTAAAGGTACACGCTCTCCCATCTGCTGGTTCACTTATAGGGAGATTTTCCACAGAAGTAACAGCGAGCAAAGATTTGTGCCAGGATATTTATCTCACTAGGGCTTATGAATATGGGAAAGTGGTTACAACCTATTGAAGACTCAGAACCTCGACATGGGCCAGCCCTGGTGGCCTAGTGGTTAAGTTCAGTGTGCTCTGCTTCAGTGGCTTTGGCAGTGTTCCCAGGTGTGGACCTACACCACTCATCTGTCAGTGGCCATGCTGTGGTGGCAGCTTATATACAAAAAGAGGGAAGGTTGGTAGCGGATGTTAGCTCAGGGCGAATCTTCCTCAGGGAAAAAAAAAAAAACCTCCACACAACAGAATACTATGTCACCGTTATGATGATGAGAAAGCTGTGGTCAGTGATGGAGAAAAATGGTCACAGATACAGGAAGAAACATTTCCCGCACAGCTTGGGTGGGGCGAACCCATTTTTGTAAAAGCACATGATTGCTTACGACCATGAATATGCAAAGAAAAAAGCCTGGAAGGACACGAACCGTGGTGAAATTGTGGGAAATCTGAACTTTCCTTCCTGCTTATCTCATATGAAATTTCTTATTTTTAAGGAACAAAGGTGATTCACATTATGAACAAAAAAGTGGTCAGGCTGGCTAGGTGTGGAAGGGCATTCCTGCAGAGGGAACAGTATCTGCGAAATCACAGGAGTGGAGAGTAGGGCATGTCTGGGAAATGACAAGCAGCTCGGTCCAGCCCCTGGAGGGTGAGTGGGAGTGCAGTGGCTGAAGGGAGGGGACAGTCCCCAGGAGACCTGGGTACACAGACAGCGGTATGGGCTTTATCCTGACCAGAGATGCATGGCAATGTGACAGAGCTGAGCAAATGGGCTGGAGGCTGGGGACTGAGTGGCCAGCATGACAGTCCGGGAGGGTGGAGGCTGGCTCCTGGTCCCCCGTGGGCCATATGGCATCTGGAGAGGGACCAGACAGCAGGACAGAGAGCAGGGCAGAGCTGCACAGTAAGGCTGGCTAATGATTGTGGACGGAACAGGCAGCAACAAATGCACGTCCCCAATGCGGGGGCTGGGGCCGGGATGGCAGGAAACACTCTGAATCTTGAGGCCAGCATGTCACACATTTCTGGCATCCCAGCCACTACCCAGGCCCTCATTCCCCCTGTTGCCAGTGCCTGGCCCATGGTCGGCACTCAATAACTATTTGCTGAGTAAATCAATGTCCAAGCTGATCTCCATTTTCCTCCAATCCCTACATTCATTCACTCACTCATTCAACAAACACTGATTATGGTCACATCTAGGGGATACAACAGGGCCTCTGTCTCTGAGAACCATACAGACCTACTGGACTAAAAAGTTCCAACTTCAGTGCAGTGTAGAAACCCAGGTGCAGGTCTGCCCAGTTGCTATGGGAACCAGGAAGAGAAGCATCTAACACTGACCAGGTCAGGCCAAGGGAGGCTCCTAAAGCAGGTGAGTGACAGGGTCACCTCTGGAGGGCTAGAGACTCCTCCGTGGTGAAGAGAGCAGTCTGGAGGGAGCACAGGCGGCCAGTTAAGAGGCTAGAGCGCTGTGCAGGCAGAAGACAATGTGGCCTGGTCTAGGATGGTGGTAAGGGACATGCAGGAAAAGGGATGGAAGCATCCAGAAGGATGAATGCCAGGGACACACGGCAGAGGTCATGCTCTGATTTCTGACTGGAGCCACAGAGTGCACAGTGGTGCCATCTGCGAGGATGGGGCTGCTGGGAAACAAGTGGCTGGCTCGTGGGAGAGTCAAGGTCAGTTTGGAAAACATTGCATTTGGGGGCTGAGGAGTCGCAGGAGGGCTGGCTGGAGGAGAGGCGGCAAACCGAGGGTAACTGTAAGCGGTGGCGCTGCATCCGCTCACCCCTGTCTAGGCTGAGGAAGGAGAGGCCTGGAATAACCGTGAGGACCGCCTAAGTCATGGCTGGGAAAGAGCTGCAAGAGAGGCAGAGTGAGGCCTCTGAGGTGGGAGAAAGCCAGGGAGGGTGGTTCATGGAAGCCACGGGAAGGAAGCTTCTAGAAGGAAGATAAGAGAGTCGATTTGACAGCTCTGCGAATGGCAGGAGAGGAAGGACAACAGCTAGAGCAGTGGTTCTCCCTGAGGGGTGATTCTGTCCCCCAGGGGACACTTGGCAATGTCTGGGGTCATTTTCTGGTTTTCACAACTCGGAAGGTGCCATTGGCATCTAGTGGGTGGAGGCCAGGGGTGTTGCTGCTCCATCCTACAACACACAGGACACGCCCCGCCAAAGATTAGCCAGCCCCAAATGTCAACAGTGCTCCAGTGGAGAAACCCTGAGCTAGAGGAAGTCGGGAATCTCAGCAAGGATTCTTTACAGAGACTGGAGCACGTCTGAACGCTGGCGGGGCCATCTCGGAGAGACCCAGAGAAGTGGGTACTTGCATAGCTTGAGGTTCCTAGGACGCCAAGAAGGGAAGGGATCCAGGACAGAGGTGGAGATGGCTGTTATTTCCCTGTGAAGTAGCAGGCGGTCATCAGCTGAGAGCGAAGGGGGCCTGAGGGAGAAAAGGCACAGAAAAGGTTGTTGTGGGGCCGGGGAGAGCCCGGGCTGCGAGCTGAGCTTGGCTGGGGAGCTGACGCGACGGGACACCTGCCAGGATGTGCGACCCTCTCTGGGGAGGGCAGCCTGAGCTCGGCCAAGAGACAGCCGTTGGACGAACGCATCCACAATCCAGGGTCCACCAGGGCAGTGGACTAAAGGACAAAGGGGCGGTGAAACATAAGGCTGTGGTCCCAGGACCAGCCAGCGAAGCTTCTAGACACTGGTGGCAGGAGGGAAAAAGAGAGAAGGCAGTAAGCTTGTCACAAAACTACATTCACTAAATTTAAGAACTGCTAGCAAGATGCCGAGCTGAAATGTGAGGCCAGGCCCACCTACTCCACAACTCCTGGTGCGCCACGCTTATCCTGCCCGAAGATAAGAAAAAGTTTGTTTCTGAACTGAAATAATTTCCAAATGACACTTTTGTTGCTTTTACAGGTTCTCAAAACCAGTTGTCTCCCGGCCAATCTCCCCAATCCAGGTGTTCCTGTCAACAGAGCTCACATTCCTCTGACAATCACAACAAGTGAACAGACAAAGACTCGGGTACCGTGACAATGCCTGCGAACCCAGACTGCAATGCTCAGGAAGATGGAGGGTGCTGAAAATTCCCTTCCGCCAGAACGTAAAAGGACAAAGGCAAGACTTGTTAGCAGCACCGGAGAATTTCAAAACCTCTCTGAACAAGGCCTCTCTTATTCAGGATAGTCTCCCAGAACAGGAGAGAGAGAGTGGCTTCGAAAACATTCTAACGCTGCTCAATTTTGTGTATGATTGCAAGTCCCTCTTTAGAAGACGTTTATGAAATCAGCCTCTCAGAATTGGAAGGGTCCCTAAAAGACTTCTGAGTTCAAAGCCACCCTCAGATGAACGAATCCCTGTACAGCCTCCACAGCGGTCGTCCCGGGACAGGCACCTTCACGCGGCTGGCAAAGGCCAAGGCGACAAGCAGGACAACGGGTACATGGGGTTCAATATATTACTCTACTTTTATGCCAATTTGAATCGAATAAGATATTATTGTATTTCCAAACTAAAAATCATTTTTTACTCTTAAATGATTTTTCAGGGTAGGGAGTCACAGACCCACAGCCCAGGGTGGCAGCCAGAGCCCTCCCAGGGGGACTGTCCTTTCCTCAGCGCACCAGGGCAGACAGGAGGAGGGGCGGCAGACGATCTGGCCTTCCCATGTTTCCCTCCAGAGTCCTGGAAGCATGGCTCTCAGGACAGGGCCGCTCTGTGCGGAGGGCCTTACTGGGTACTGGGCCTCTGCAAACCCCTATGAGGCAGGCAGCACCAGGATGTAGGAGCCACCAGCCCACTTTATGGATGGGGACACTGAGGCTTGGAGGTCACACTTCGAGGGAGTGGGAGAGCGGGGCTTGGAGCTGGCCTGCCAACCCCACAGCCCGCCTGCTGACCCGCTCCCCGCCCCGCCGAGTCCAAGCGTGCTGCGTTTCACATGTTCAAGGTCACGGCCTGAGCATAGTCAGCTCGGCTCAAAGCTAAGGAGCGGTTGCCGATGGGGACCCAGCGCTCTGCGGTGAGCCTGGGGAGACAGACAGGGACGGGCCTGCCTGGGCTTGCCCCGGGCGGGGCACTGGCCAGAGTCCCTTCCACGCGTGGGGCCAGGCCAGGCCAGGCTGTCCTTCTTTGGTCCCTTCCAGCTCTCAGAGCCGTCCCCGTTTCTGGCATCTCCTCACTTTCCCTCCTCTCCCACCGTCTTCCTCTGTATGTGCCCTCGGTCTTACAGTGAATTTTCCCTCTTTTGGGAACCTATGTCCACTCCTACACCAAGCCGGTGGCAGAATAGAGCTTGAGATAAAAGTGAAACTCCACAGCCATCACCTCCAGGCTGCGGCCCTTCTGCCCCGAGGGACACTGCGGTCACAGGCCGAGAGGACAGAGCCTCGCAGACGGCCACGGGAGCCCCTTGACCCACATGGCCGGTGTCTTTACCTGCCACTTTGTCCCGAATAAGCTTTGCAGATTCAACTTCCCCAATACTGCTGAAGAGACTTCGTAACTCATCCTGGGTCATGTTCTGAGGGAGGTAGTTGACAATTAAATTCGTTCTCCCGATGTCATCCCTGCAGTCTTCGGCCATGTGGTCTTCATAACCATTAGACATCGTATTTTTAAAAAATCTGCGGAGGAAGAGAAAAGCAGGTACATTCCAGATGTTCACACTGCAGCCTATTAAGGCAAGACGAACGGCTGCCTTAGCATTTAGACGGTTCTCTTTCCAACACTACCAGTTCAACTTACGTCCACACGAGAACCTGCATGTGGAGGCTGCAAGCAGCTTTACTCGGAGATGCCCCAGCCTGGAAGCAACCAAGATGCCCTTCAGTGGGCGACTGGAGAAACAGTCTCCCCTCGTCTGGTCCATCCACACAATGGAGTGTTATTCAGTGATAAAAAGAAATGAGCTATGAGGCCACACAGACAGGAAGGCATCTTAAACGCACGACACTAAGTGAAAGAGAATAGCTTGAAAGGCTACACACGGTATGATCCCAATTATACGACATTGTGGAAAAGGCAAAAACTATAGAGACAGCACAAAGGTCAGTGGCTGCCAGAGGCTGGTGGAGGAAGGAAGAAGAGCTGGAGCACAGAGGATTTTTAGGGCAGTGAAACTGGTCTGTGTGATGCTATGTTAGTGGATCCACGTCGTTATACACTGTACGTTACCCATTACACATCACCCAACCCACAGAGGTATCAACACACAGAGTGAGGCCTAAAGCAAACTGTGGGCTTTAGCTAAGGTCCATCAATACTAGCTCACTGATTACAACAAAACACCACACTCATGCCACCCCATGAAGAATAGGAGAAACTTCGTGTTGGGGGAAAAGGCCTACGGCACACTTTCCTCCCCACTTTTCTGTAAACCCAAAACTGCTCTAAAAAATAAAGTCTAGGGCCTGGACCTGTGGCCTAGTGGTTAAGTTTGGCACGCTCCACTTTGGTGACCTGGGTTCCGTTCCCAGGCGTGGACCTACACCACCTCTCTGTGGGCATGCTGTGGTGGTGACCCACATACAAAATAGAGGAAGACTGGCCCAGATGTTAGCTCAGGGCGAATCTTCCTCACCAAAAAAAATAAATAAATAATGTCTCTCAAAAACAAAACAACTCTAAGTTCAACCATTCCCACTGACTAGAGGGCTTCGAAGAAACCTGCAGACAATTTCAGCAGCAGAATTCAAACTCCTGTAAAAAGTGTGGGTCCTCTCTCTCTCTCTTGTACACAGAAATTTCTGACTCTTTCTCTCGTCTCCCCTTCTGTTACCAATGCAGCTGGACACTGAGGAGCCTGTGGTGTGTGCCTGAGCACCTCAACCAACCAGACCCCGTCTGTCCCAGAGCAGGCAGGCAACGGACCTTTGCACCCCATGTCCCAAAGGCCATAGCGACTGAACTGGGAGGGAGGTGAAGCTCTCTCTACCAGCTGGAGGAAGCTGGTCTCTAAAGTTTGCAGCTTTGGAATGCCTGCAGGCGCCTGCAGAAGTCTGCACTTGAGTGACCAGCGTCAGACAACACCGATGGCTTCACAGCAGTCCAGATCAGTGCAGCCGAGAGCACCGCCTGTGCTTCTGAAGGCACAACTCACAGTGGGTTTGCTCACACGCACAGCCGTGCGGCCGCCTCTTCTCAAATGGCCCCTGCCCCGGCCTCTAAATCCACCGGTGCTCACCCCTGTGGGGCTGAACGATATCGCTGAGGAAAAGGCCCTGCTGCCCATCGGCCCAGAGGTCTCAGGGCCAGCCCACTCCTTGCTCGGGATGCCGGCTGCCCAGCTCTTCTCTCATGCTTGAAAACCCAGTGCCCACTGTCAGGAGCAGTCAGCCTCCTGTAAAAAGCCAGCAGTTACATAAAAACCCGAACACATCTCCTGCCCAGCGAACCCCCCCAAGCCCCGAACCGCCACGGAGAGGGGAACTAGGTATGGTTGATCATTGCCTGCTGGAAACGCTTCAGGCCTCCTCTGCCGTTCTACTCTCTAACTTGTTTGGGACCGTACGCAACGTGCAAAATTAGTCTCATCTCCTAGCATTTCCCAAACTTTTTGGGAAACGTTCCATGCGCCCTGCTCTTTATAAAATAGGCTATGGCGTCAAAAGCCATAAAAGAAAGATTAGAAAGTTAGACTTCACAAGATTAAAAGCTTCTGTTGGCAAAAGGCCGCATAAAGAGATAAGCAGCAGACGAGTAGAAAACACTTGCTCCCTGTTATATTATTTAGATCGAAGCTTCTGCCCGCTGGGGGATACTGGGCAGTGACTGGACACATTTTTGCTTATCACAACCGGGGGTGGTGGTGTGCCACTGGCATCTGGTGGGTGGAGGCCAGGGATGCTGTCGAACATTCCACAAGACACAGGACAACCCCCACGACCAAGAATTATCCAGCCCAAAACGTCAGCACTGGGAGGCTGAGAAAACTTGATTTAGGGCATCTGCAAATTAATAAGAGAAAAATGACATCTCACTAACAGAGAAGCAGACAAGGGATATGAGCTGTAATTAATAGATGCCGGCAATTCAAATGGCTAAGAAACCATGAAAAGAAGCTCAACTTCACGAACAATGAGGACAATGTGAAATAAAAAGAGACGCCACTCCCTGCCTGTCAGAGGGAATACAATCCAGGACGGATAAACTCCAGGGTGAGGGGTAAGAGAGAAACAAGCCCTGTACACCAGATCCGAGGGTGACAGGGTACCACCTTTTAGGAGAACTTGGCAGTGGCTACCAACATTTGTTGGTGGTGTTAGTAGCTTAAAATGACAAATGATCATCATTTCTCACAGCTCTATGGGTCGGCTGAGTGGCTCTTCCGGTCTAGGCTGGCTTTGCTGAATCCAGAGATTGGCAGGTGGCTATCTAGGCTGGGGCAGGACGGTCTATGACGGTCTTATTCACAGGCCTGTGACTGGCAGGCTGGGTGGCCGGGGACCCTCAGCTGAGGGAGGACAGGCCACCACGTGGCCTTTCATCCTCTAGAAGCTTGTCCCGGGTTTCTTCACACCGTGGTTCAGGGTTCCAAAGAGCAGAAAGAGAAGGCAAGGCCCAATGCTTAGCAGCTACTAACATCTTTAACGTGAATGCTCCCCTCTCGCTCAGTGCTGTAGGAATCTGTTCTGCAGAAACCATCACACATGTGTAGGGGAAGGTGTGAGAGGAACACACGACCCCACGGCTGGTAAAATAACGCCCTGGGTCGAATCGAAATCTGCACTGGGGGGATGGTTAAATACACACCAACGTTCAGGAGCGAGCACGGGACCACCAGCATTACAGGGTTTAAGGATGAGAAACTCTTGAGTCTGTTAAGCTGTCTGTAGCCGTGAGACCTTCCAATAGATCATTATCTCAAAAACCAACCAACCAACCAACCAACCAAAACATCTGCTGACGCCTGAACCAAAGCGCAAAGGTTAAGTCTGAGGAACTAAACGCACACTGAGGTTTGCTCGAAAGGCAATTTGGACATTTCCCTCCTGCCTCCCTCTTTTTTCTTGATCCCTCCCTCTCTTCACCCTGCTTCTGAGTTAGGCATCTACTCTTCTGCCTTCTCCCCTCGCCTGCTGTCACGGATGATGAACTGGGCAATAATTACCCAACCCTCATTATCCAGAGTGGGGTGTCCTGCCTGGTAACAAGTTAACTTTCTAAGACAAGGGTCAGCGAAGCATGGCCTGTGGTCAAATTCGGCCCCCTGCCTGTTTTTTTTTTTTTAAATCAACAAAAAGGTTTATTTTAGCGTGAATGACCTTACATTGTGACATGAGCACCGTTTACATTTTATGATATTGCTTACACAAACAAAGACTCAAGTCTACATGACGATAAATACTCTACGGTGGCTTTCTGCTGTCACTGCCCAGGGGTTCCTCACTAATAACTGGTGGGAACCCCAAGCAGTGGGCCCAGAGATGGTGACGGCTTGGACCTGGTGGGCCTAGCTCGCTCTGGTCCTGCCTAGCTCTGCTGCTCCGTTCCATCCTCCACACATTCCTATCCCTACACTTGGGATTGCATGTTTTCTTTTTTTTATTGCGGTCATAATAGTTTACAGCATTGTAAAATTTCAGTTGTACATTATTATTTGTCAGTCATCATATGTATGTGCCCCTTCACCCCTTGTGCCCACCCCCCAACCCCATCCTCTCTGGTAACCACCAATCTGTTCTCTTTGTCTGCGTGTTTGTTTATCTTCCACATGTGAGTGAAATCACGCAGTGTTTGTCTTTCTCTGTCTGGCTTATCTCACTTAACATAATAGCCTCAAGGTCCATCCATGTTGTTGCAAATGGGACGATTTCGTCTTTTTTATGGCTGAGTCGTATTCCGCTGTGTATATATAAACATATATGTAAGTACACACCACATCTTCTTCATCCAATCATCAGATAATGGGCACTTGGGTTGCTTCCACGTCTTGGCTGTTGTGAACAGTGCTGCAATGAACGTGGGGGTACATAAGTCTCTTTGAATTGTTGATTTCAAGTCCTTTGGATAAATACCCAGTAGTGGGATGGCTGGGTCATATAGTATTTCTATTTTTAGTTTTTTGAGAAATCTTCATACTGTTTTCTAGAGTAGCCGCACCAGTTGGCATTCCCACCAGCAGTGGATGAGGGTTCCCTTTTCTCTGCAACCTCTCCAACATTTGTTGTTTTTTGTCTTGGTGATTATAGCCATTCTAACACGTGTATAGGCGATATCTTAGTGTAGTTTTGATTTGCATTTCCCTGATGATTAGTGATGTTGAATGTCTTTTCATGCCATCTGTATATCTTCTTTGGAAAAATGTCTGTTCATATCCTCCGTCCATTTTTTGATTGGGTTGTTTTTTTGTTGTTCAGTTGTGTGAGTTCTTCTCCTGCCTGTTTTATAAATAAAGTTTTATTGGCACACAGCTACTCTCATTTGTTTATGTGTATTTGTGGCGGCTTTTGCACTACAGTGACAGAGTCGAGTGGCTGTGACAGAGACCATATGGCCCACAAAGATGAAAACATTTACCATCTGGCTCTTCACAGAAACAGTGTGCCGACCTCTGTTCTAAAATGTAAAAATAGAAAATTTCTAGGAGAAAATCTTTGTGACGCTGGGTGAGGCAAAGATTTCTTAGATACCAACCATTTAGAAGAAAGTGATAAACTGGATACCGTCAAAATTTAAAACTTCTGCTCTACGAAACACACTGCTAGGAAAATTACAATCCACAGACCTGAAGAAAATATTTGCAAATCCCATATGTGAAAGAGGACTTGTATCCAGAACATATCTTTAAAAACTCTCGAAAACTTAATAAGAAAACAAACAACCCAATTTAAAAAATGAAGACTGAAACAGACACTGTCCCAAAGAAGACATACGGATGGCAAATAAACACATAAAAAGACGCTGAACGTCACTGGTTATTAGGGAAATGCAAATTAAAAGCACGCTGAGATACCACCACCATTTAGAATACCTAAAATGAAATAAAATGAAAGCAAACAACAACAAAACAGACAATACCAAGGTCTGGTGAGGCTGTGGAGAAACCAGAACTTTCACGCATTGCTGGTGGATTCTAAGAGTGTTAGAGCAGTTTTGGAAAACAGATTGGCAGTTTCTTACAGTTAAATACACACCTACCACACAACCCAGAAATCCTACTTCTGCTCTTCACACAAGAGAAATGAAAACCTGTGTTGACAGAAAAACCTATGCACAAATGTAGCAGCTTTATTCCAAACCGCGCCAAAAGTGGAACCACTCAAATGTCTCCCAGCTGTTGGTGGATAAACTATGGTATACCACACAGCGGAATACTACTCAGCAGTCAAAAGGGATTACTACTGGTCACTCAACTTGTGTGAATGTCAAATACACTTTGCTGAGGGAAAGACACCAGACGCGAAGGCTACACACTGCATGATTCCATTCTGGAAAAGGCAAAACCACAGGGACAGATCAGCGGTTCCCGGGGCAGGGAGAGGGGGAAGGGCTGACACACAGTGGGAGCACCACAGAATATTTTTGTTTCTTGGGTGATGAAATTTTCCCACGTCTTGATCGTGGTGGTAGACACGTGACTCTGCATTTGCCAAAACTCACAGGAGTCTACACCAAAAAGAGTGAATTAAAAAATATGTTTAAAAGGACTTAGAAAGTGAACCTTTTGCATTGCAGCCCCATTCCACAGCACGCTGGCTCCTCCTGACACACCCAGTCGAGGCAGGGAAGGCCTCCGTGGGCCCAGTTCTTGGGCAACTTGGCAACAACGGGAAAACCAAAACCCCAAGAGCACAGTTTCTCGGTACTTTGGGGCCACTCCATCCTGTTCTCTGGGTCCCTTCCCCTGACATTTTCCAAACCAGCTTCTGTCGCCACAAGTTCCGACCACAACTGGGCCTTCATCCCCACCCAACAATCAATGACTCCCAAGCCGTGGCCACTTCTGGCCGTCTCGGGGCTCCCGGGTCCTGTCTCCTCTCCCTGAACGCGTCTCTCCACGTGGAAGTCCTGCAGACTCCTCGGGGTCAACACGTTCAGCCCCACCAAGCCAGCTTCCCCTTCTGGCTCTCCGTCAGTGGTATCACCATCCAGAGGTGACATTATGTTGCTCAGGATCAGTCTTCACATTGTGAATAAGTGGCAGGGCCAGGCCTCAAGCTGTCACTACAGAACAGTCTCCCAAGGACGAAACACAAGGCCCTTCTCGAGGGGACCCGCGCCTGCTCCCCACCCCTGACTCCCACTCCTCTGACTTCTTCCCAGCGTGCCACACACCTTCGTATTTCAGTGTCCTTGTTACGGCTGCTCCCTTTGCTGCCCTGTCCATCACCTCCCCCCTTACCTTTACAGAGTCCCCCAGGACAACAGGCTGCTCTAGTCCCAGGCCCCCGTACACCATTGGTGTAAACCTTTACTACGACACGAATCACTCACACTCGGAATTATTTGCTTTTCTCCCACATCACTGGGGAAAGCTTTGAGGGCCAAGGTTACATCACTGTCACCCAACAGTCCCCAGGCAAACCCAGGGTACCTGGCACACTGCAGGTGTGTCCCTCAGGCACACACAGCAGGAGAGGGGGACAGACGCTGGGTCTTAGGCTCACCCGGGAATCGTGTGTACCGGCTACCTTCTTCGACGTTAAAGCAGGGCAGATGGAACTGGACTGACGGTTATTAACATATTCAGTCTCTCACTCCTTTAGGATCATCCATCCCATCGCATCCCATCCCACAGAGTCAGTCAACTGCAAAAAGGAAAGCTGGTTTAGCACAGCACTTCCTGTCGGCTTGGAAACGCTTCCCGTAACTGGACTCACCATGGAGAAGTCCTGTTTGGGTATCTCTGAGGGTCTGCAGCCCTGTCGCACCATTTCAAACAATCCTGGCAGTTACTGTTTTATTTAGACAATCCTGGGTGACTCTGGCGATGCTGTTCATGTCAGTGGTACAGTCCTGTGCCACGGAACGACAGACCACATATATGATGGTGGTCCCGAAAGATTAGTCCCATACAGCCTAGGTGGGCGGTATACCTATCTATACCATGTAGGTTTGTGTAAATATACTTTATGATGTTTGCACAACAGAAAAACTGCCTAACGACACACGTCTCAGGATGTGTCCCTGTTGTTAAATGACGCATAGCGGTATAGCCACTACATAGAGAGGGAGAGAGATGTACATAAATGACATGAAGATACACAGAGCTGGTATTTGCCTAAGGCAGCGAGACTGGTTTCCATTAGGCACCATGAGAAGCTGTCGCATCTGAGAGTCACAGAGGACACTATCTAAACTACTTGGGCCAGTGCAAAACTAGAACAGTCAAATATATCCTCAGGCTTAGCCCTGACACTTCACACACCAGATGATGGCGCCTGGACTCAATTATTGCTCAGGTCCTTTCCGGATAGAAAATTCTGAGTTCTTCAAGGTAATAGTCTTCGGAATGGAAGGTCACCCAGGAAATGCTCTGGTGCCAGAAAAAAGCCGAACACACCAGCTGACCCAATTACAGCGTCGCCGAGAGGCGAGCGCCCAGGCGGACAGCGCACCCGTTCCCCACTCGCCCCTTCCCACAGCCCATGGAGGGGAACGCTGCCGGCTGGGGCGGGCCCAGCCCCGTCCTGGCAGTTCCAGACCCCGGCTGAGCAGTCCGGGGGAGAGGCAGAGCAGGTGCCACCCGGCATCTGGCCCAGCCGAACCGCTCAGGGGCCGAGGGGACCTGATCAGCTCCACGGCCCTGTTAAGAGCCCCGGCTTCTTCCTGGCTGGTCAAGGCCACGGCAGGGCTCTCTCAGAACTACATGGCAACCTGGCATGGCAGGAGACACCCAGGGGCTTTGCGGTCTGACAGATCTGAGCTCCTGCACGAGCCCTACTGCTGACCGGCTGAGCTCGTGTGGGTAAGGCACGTCCTTTCCCGGAGCTACAGGTTCCAGGTCTGCAAACTGGGGATGTGCAGCCTGCTTTGCAGCACCCACCTCACCACCCGCCTCCAGGCCCACTAAGGAACACTCCGGCCCTGTTCCCCTGCGACCCTGGAAAAGATCCACACCTTCAATGCCATTTCTAAAGGGCCTGGATCTCATGGAAGCCACGGGGTGGTTAGAGCAGCCAGGGCTCACACCACAGCACCCCACGGGAGGACCACGGGAGGTCTCATTCGCAGTTCCCTGCTCCACCCCACACCAGTGGCACCCTTCACCTTGGACCAATCAGCTGGCATCTTGATATGTTCGCTGGAGATTTGAACCCGATTCAAATCTTGTCCCCTTACTCCTACTTTGTTAACAAAATCAAGGTGAATGTGGGTATCCCCCCACCTCCCTGTCTCCAGCCACAAGCACTGTCCTCTCCTCTCCTCCCCTGAATTACTTCATGTGGTGGCACACGCACACCTGTCTCCCAAGCCACCCGTCTTACCCCTGTACCGAAGCAAGCACCAGGTTCCACCAGTTTCACGTCTGAGACATGTCTCACTCTCCCCCGTCTCTTGCCTTTGTCCTGGTTCGGGTCCCTGTCCCCTCTTGCCCACACCGACCTGAGTGGTCTCCCTGCCGCACCGTTATTTCAAACTCAGCCTCACTGAACCCAACTTGGTGTTTTCCCTCCAAATCACTCCTCTCCCTTCAGTTTTCCTGTTTCTCTGCCCCATGGCATCCCTCTGGCCTGGGGCATTCTGGACTGTTCCCTCTCCTGTGACTTCCTCCTCCAGCACAAATGCCTCTGTGAAGGGTGGCTGGAGCCTGTCTCTTCCGAGCTTCCTTTAAATCCTTCCTTCCCACAGCACAGACCAAGGCCCAGCCGTGTGCCAGGCACGGAGCAAGGCGCTGGCCGGGAGTGTATTAGATAAAGATGCAGTCTCAGTGCCGAGCCTCAAGGGCAGGCCTCTACCAGGCCACTCCCGTACTGCAGAAGCCTCTGGACTGGCCCACTGGTCCTGTCTCTCTCTCTCAGAAAAGCAATCCTCCAAGATCACCTCTGGACTGTGCCCAGGAGCCCTCCACCACCTGACCCTGGCACACTTTTCTAGATTGATCTCCAAGTGCACATTCTCGACCCTCTGCCTGGCCAAGCTGATCCAGTCAGACTTCCGGACCTCCGTGTGCTCTCCTCTCCAACGCACTGGGGCCACTGGCTGCACCTGCCCGCACCTCTCCACTCACGACGACCAGTGTGGACACGAGCTCTTTCACCACCAACCACCACCCAACCACACACAGGCATTTCTTTCAACACTCTCCCAGCGCTGTCCCGACCCACTGCTTCATCCTTTTGTTTGATCTCCGGCATCTGTCTTTTCGCCCCAATTCAGGTCATAAGTTCCTCAAGGGGGCAATTTCTTCCACTTCTCCCTACTCCTCGGTGACAATGAACAAGAGTTATGTTCCAGGTTCGCAATCTATAAAAGTGGGATCGTTGCCTTGGCCAACACACACTGAGGCTCTGAGTCGAGAGGGAAGGACAGTGGTTAGAGAAGTGAGTCCCCCCAACATGTCCAGACATGGACACTACCTTCTGCCACCTTCCTGCGTCACTGTCTCTAGACCCACACAAGAGCCTTCTACTCCAATGATGGGCTTTCTTGTCCACGTCCACGTTCTAAATTGCTCCTTCTTTGCCTTCACGGTTTCTCTCAGTGCCCACTCTCCATCTACCGGTCACTCAGGCAGAGACCCAGAATCGTCCACCGCCGTTCTCTCTTGCTCATGTCCCACACCTCAATACCCACCAAGTCCCTGTCTTTCACCCTCCAACTGTGTCTCAAACCATACCCCCTCTTCCCCAACCATGACAACCCGCGGTCATTTTTACAACTTTTCTTATCTAAAGGAAGGTAATCACCTCTTCACTGGTTTGCTGGCCTTCAGCTTGATCTCCCTCTAACTCTTCCTACTGTGTGCAGACCTGACTCCTTCATGGTGTGGACTAAGACTGCCCAGTAGACACCCCTGGCCTGGCCTTGCAGGCCCCCAGCCAAGCCCTCCGCACACCAGCTGCGTGAGGACAACTGCCACTCCTCATCTCACCTTTCTGGTCCCTGAAGGATAAGACCCCATGGCTCCCTGGGTAAACCGAGCTGTTCCCACCGCCACGCTTTTGCCTGAGCTGGTCCTGCCTCCGGGAAGGCCCTTCCCCACCGTCTTTGTCTGGCTAACTCCTCCCCCTCATGCCTGACCTCCTCCAGGAAGCACTCTGTGATCTCCCTTGCCCACCAAAGCTAGGTTATGGTGCTTTTCCTGTGCATCTGTATCAGCCAGTTGTAACCATCACCACATGCACCAGAGTGGGCTAAAACGGTCCACACATACTCTGTAACCACCACTGCTTCCCCAGAGCCCAGCACGGGGCCTGGGACACAGCAGGAGCCGGGAGAGTTGGTTAGAGGCGGGAAGGAAGGCTCACTTCCCCTCTGCAGGCTGGTTTCCTCCCGTCTTCCCAAAGCCTCTGGCGGGCCTCACTGCCCCACCACTGCCACCTAGGGACCAAAGGAGCTAACTGCACTTCTCTCACCATCCAGCATCTAACTCGATTCAGTAAATTGAATGGGACAGCGACACAAACCAGGGAACAGTTGACTCCTGTGGGGGTGGAGTGAGCACTGAGCTGGGCCACACAGCAGGAGGAAGAGATCTCTGGGTGGAGGAGAACAGCACTGGAGGCAGTGGGAGCAACAGGCAGAGAGGGTCGGAGTGGAGCCTGCGTGCAGGCGAAATCAGAAACGCACGGAGGGTTTGAGTATGCAAGACCTGGAATCCCAAACTTTGGCTTTTAAGCCACCTAAACAGGTAAAAAAAAAATTAACTTGTTTTTTTGCCACCCAAGGACTTTTAAATCAGGAGTGACACTATCAGATCCGTGTTGATAAAAGACAACTTTGCTGGAGTGTGGAAAGAGGCAGAGAAGGGAGGCAGAAAGCACGTGAAGCAATAAAACGAGCATCAGGAAGACAGCATTTTCATAATCCTCTTGTGTTTCACTGGCTGCCACATGACCTCAGACTCGACACATTCGAACTGAAATTCTGCCCCTCAAAACCAGCGCTCCAACGTAAACTTTACTTATTTCCACGTTTTGAGATGTTCAGAAATCTTGGCCTCTTTGTGGACCTTGAAGTCACAGAATCTTATAACAGATCCCAGCACAGAGCTTTGCACACAGAAGATGCTCAAGGATAACTTAACGGAATTCTTCCTGGGGTCCTCTGGACCCTTGTGATTATAACACTGGTAAAACCCAGTGATTCAGAGTAAGGACTCAGAGGGACCTGCGTTCGAATCCCACCTCCATCACTTCACTGTGCAAGACGGGTCTTAGCCAGCAACCCATCTAAGCCTTGGTTTCTTTGTCCCCAAAATGGAAATTACAACAGCACCTGCCTCAAGGGCTGGAGATAAACATCTGTGAAGTGTCAAGCACACAGAGAATCCTCTCTAAATCCTGGTGACTATTTATAACATCATTTATTCAGTACCCACCATGCACAGGCCCTGCAGAAAGCTACATCCTTAAATCGGCCCAGCAGTATTCTCGTCCAGCCCATTTCACAGATGGGCAAACTAAGGCTCCCACAGTTGAGGTTGGATCCCGAGGCGTCGGAGATGGGTTGGCGGAACTTTGAGTGAAAGATTATTTAGTCCGGTGGCGGCTGTCACACGTGTATGTGTATGTACGTGTGTGTGTGAGATACTTCTGTCAATGTCTGAAGACATTTTGGATCTTCATAACTGGGGGGGCGGGGATGCTGCTGGCATCTAGTGGGTAGAGAGCAGGGATGCTGCCCAACATCCCA
Organism: Equus asinus; assembly: GCF_041296235.1. NCBI lineage: Eukaryota > Metazoa > Chordata > Mammalia > Perissodactyla > Equidae > Equus > Equus asinus. The sequence continues at coordinate 17,297,106 of NC_091809.1, forward strand.
CAAGGCACAGGACAGCCCCCAAACCCAAGAATTATCAGACCCAAAATGTCAGTAGTCCTAAGGCCGAGAAACCCTCCTCGAGTCCCACCATCCTCCCCATCTTCCCACTTCTGGAGCACTGGCCGGCCGGATCCCAGGTGAATACTTTCAGAAAGGGGGGGCTCTGTCTCTCCAGGGGCAGCGCCTGCAGAAGTTGTTCCCCGCCTGCCCTGCACACAGTAGGTACCAGAGCTCATCTGGATAAGACCAGCAGCAGAGGACGCCGGAAAAGGAAGAGCATCCATCCCCCATTGTTCAATAGCTTGCAGTTTTATGTTTTCAACACACACACACCTTTTACACATCCAAACGTCCCACGCCCCAAAAACAGCTTTGTTAGAGATGGCGTCCAAGAAATCTATCTATTTTCCAGGACTCTCATGCCTGCGGAAGGGTTTGCACACTTCTACAAGGACCTCGGGGCAGCCGCGGTCCCCTGACAACGACCACAAAAGAATCTGGAGGATTCCCCAGGGGAGCGAGCCCGTGGGCCGTGACCCCTGCGCGCTGAGGGCGCTCGCCGCGCTCCCCAGCCTCTGGCCCCGCTCTCCCGCCCCCAGATCGCCAGCTTCCCAGCCCACCGGGGCCCCGGCCGCCAGGCGCGTGCCCACGCCGCGTCCCCCTCGCCGCCCCTCGCGGCGGCCGAGGAATCCGGCCCGGGGCCCGTCGCCGGCGCCCACCCCGGCCGGCCCCCGCCCGCCCGCCCGCCGCGGCCCGCACGCGGCACCTCCGCCCCGGCGCGGCCTGGGCCTCGGCCGGTGCAGGCCCGCGGGAGCCCGCGGCCCGGTCAGGCGAGCTCAGGCCTGCCGCGGCCTACCCCATCGGGCGCCGCCGAGGGCCCCCGCCTCACCTGGACGCGGGCGGGCGGGCCCGGGGCTGCTCCGGGGCGGGCGGGCGGCGGCGGCGGCTCGGCGCTAACGGCTCCGCTCGGCCTCGGTAGCGGTGGCGGCGGCGGCGGCGACGGCGACGGCGGCGTCGGCTCCTCCTCAGCGCGCACGACCCGCTCCGGCCCGCGGCCCGGACACGCCCCCCCGGCGCGCGCGCCCATTGGCCGGCGCCCGCCACGGCGCGCTTCTCATTGGCTGGCGTGGCTGTCGCGGCACCCCGGGGCGCGCGGCGGAGGCGGGACTTCCGGCCGGCGCCGCCTGCGGAGGGCTCGGCGGCCGGCGGAGACGCGGGTGGCCGGCGATGGCCGCGGAGGGGGCCGGCGGGGGCCAGGCCCACGGAGGCCGGCGGAAGGCGGTGGCCGAAGAGCCGCGTCCCTGGTCGAGCGCATGCCGTGCGTCCCGCGCCCGTCCGTCTCGCCGCCGCCGCCGTCACCGCCCTGCAAGGTAGGAACGGTCAGCGCGCCTGGGCTGTGGGGACAGGACCCGGGTTCGAATCCCGGCCCCGACGTTTCCGCACTACGTGCCGTTGGGCCGGGGCTGACGTCACCTCGCCTGGCCTCAGTTTCCTTAGCTGGTGTGGCGAGGAGGCGGGGCATGGGACAGCGTTCGATTAGTATTGACAGCAGAGCTGGTGGGTCCCCAGAGGCTCAGCCTGACGTTCATTCATTAAAATGTGATTGAGCTCCTGCTACGTGCCAGTCGCTGTGTGGACAGGCAGGCAAAAATACCTGTCTTTTCTGGGCTGACATTCTAGACCAGCGCTGTCCAGTAGAAATATAAGCGAGTCCCAAATGTTGGCCACATGCATCATTTAAATTTTCTAGGAGCCCCGTTAAGGGGGAAAAAATTAAAAAGAAACATGGTGATGTTAATTTTAGTAATGTGTTTTATTTAACCCAATTTCTGTCCAAAATGTTTTTTCAACATGTGATCAATAAAACGATGAGATCTTTTACATTGGTGACCCCCCTTCCCCCCGTCTTTGAAATCTGCTGTGTCTTCTACACTCACAGCACACCCCGAGTTGGACTGGCTGTTTTGCAAGAGCCCAACAGCCCCCCGTTGCCAGTGGCTACTGCAGCGGGGCCGTGCAGTGCTGGATGGGGCGGCAGAAAGGAAATCAAGTGGAATGGAGAAGAAAAAGTCAGCTGGGAAGGAGCGTGAGGGATGTGGCGGTTGCGATTTGAAAGAGGGCGGTCGGGGAGGTTGAAAAGATGGCCTTTGTAGACCAACTGGAAGGAGCTGAGAACACTAAAATAATCATGCCATTCATTGTTTAGTAGGGCACTTGTCCAGTAGAACTTCCTGCGATCGTGGCCCCGTTCTTTATCAGCACTGATTTCGTAGCCACCAGCTCGCTGTGGCTTTTGGGCAGTTGTCATGTGGCTGGTGCCACTGAAGAACTGAATTTTTGATGTATTTCATTTTTACTCAATTTAAAGAGTCACGTGGAGCCAGTGGCTCCTGTAGTGGATAGCATCGATTTAGGAGAACGGTGGCGACTGCTGTGAGCTGAGCCTGTATGGCTTGCTAAATGCTTTATGCAGGTTCTCACGGGTAATCTTCAAAATAGCCCTCTGAGAAGGAAGCTGTCATCATTGTCGCCATAATGAATGAATGAAGTCTTTCGTTCATTCATCTATACTTTATTAGTATTATCATTGATAGACTGAAGTTTTTAGAACAGCTTAAGATTTACAGAAATACTGCAAAGGAGGTACAGAATGACCATTTTCCCCACACCTGGTTTTCCCTGTTAGTTACATCTGTTATTAGTCTGATACATTTGTTAGACTTAATGAACCAATCTTGATATGTTATTATTAACCAAAGTTCACAATTGATTTAGATTTCCTTTGTTTTTACCTAATACCCTTTTTTCTTTTTCAGAATCCCATCCAGGATGCCACATTACACTTGGCCGTCCAGTCTCTTGTATTTATTTGCTTTTTCGAGTTATTAAGTGACGTGTAACATTGTATTTGTTTTAGGTGCGGAACATAATGATTGGATATATTTATGTATTGCAAAATGATTACCATCCTAAGTTCAGTTAACATCCGTCACCAAACATAGTTGCCTTTCTTTTTCTTGTGATGAAAACTTTCAAGATCTATCCTCTTGGCTGACCTCTCTCTTGGCTCGTCTTGGCTGTGCCAGATTCTCAGCCTTCCCTTGTTCTTGATGCTCATGACGGTTTGGAGGAGGACTGGCCACATATTTTGTAGGATGTCCCTCTCTAGGAATTCGTCTGGTGTTTTTCTCCTGCTGAGACTGGCGTGATGGTTTTGGGGGAGAGAGACCAAAGAGGTGACATGTCATTCTCATGACGTCATATCAAGGATGCGTACTGTCCACGTGATTCGTGCCTGTCGCTGTTGGCCTTGATCCCCCCGCTGAGATAGTGTCTGTCAGGTTTCTCCACTATAAAGTTACTCCCCCGCTCTCGGTGTTGTATACTTTGGGAGAAAGTTGCACAAACATAAAGAGTAGGGGTGTATGTTTCCCTTCCCGAAGGGTGGATAGCTACATAAATTATTTGGAATCCTTCTGTGTGGAAGGTGTATCTCTTTTCCCCATTTATTAGTTTATCTAATCATTTAGATATATCAGTATGGCCTGCTGGGTAATAATTTTATACTCTGGGTTAAAACCCAATACTACTTTATTTTCTCACTCAAGTTGTTCCAGCGTTGGCCACTGGGGGCTCTTTCACTTGGCTCCTGTAGATCTTTGACACGCTCCCATGTGTGTGTTGTGTTGTTTTGTTGGTTTTCTTTGGAGCGCTTCCTTGCTTTCTGGCACGACACGATGCTCCATTCTCATCCTGTGTGTTTCTTGCCCCAGTCCTAGAATCAACCATTCCTCCAAGCCTGGTTCCTTTCACTGGAGAATGATGTTAGAACCCAAGATCTGGGTGCTCAGAGTGTTGATTGCCACTAGAGTGTCGTTTCTTTTAGATCATCAACGCTTTTTTTTTTTGGTGAGGAAGATTCACCTTGAGCTAACATCTGTGCCAGTCTTCCCCCATTTTGTATGTGGCTCGCCACCACAGTATGACTTGATGAGTGGTGTAGGTCCATGCCTGGGATCCGAACCCATGAATCCAGATTGCTGAAGCAGAGCATGCCGGGCTTAACCACTATGCCACTGGGCCAGCCCCCATCAATACTTTTTAATCACCCACAATGCACCCGGTTCAGGAGCTCAGCCCTGGGGATATGACAATGACTGTGTGAGATGTGGCATCTGCCGTTGTGGGACTCAAGTCAACTTGTGGGGACAGGCTGAAGAGGGCAGCTCCACCACTGACTGGCTGTGTGACCTTGGGTGAGTTATTTAATCTCTGAGCTTCAGCCTTCCCATCCGTGAAGTGGGGGTGATTATAATACTTCATGAGGGCACTGTGAGAATTCAGAGAAATCACCCACTTTTAGAATCTCTGAAAGAGAACCTGGCATAAAGTGCTTATTAAGTTTTCTTCTTAGTAATAGTAATAAGATCTCACAAATAATTACAATCTGCAGAGGTTCAGAGTACCAGCAAAGCATGTAACAGGAGAACCTGACTTCATTTCAAGGTGGCCAGGGAAGGCTTCCCAAGTCAGTGGTGTTATGGCTGAGGCAGGAAGAGTAAGTCACCAGGCAAAGGAGGGCAGAATGTTTCGGCAGGAAGAACAGCAAGTGCAAAGGCCCTGAGGCCGGCAGAAGCCCGGCACACTTAGGAACTGAGAAAAGGCTGGTGGTGGAGACATGGGCCAGACAGGAGACTAGGGGGATTGGAAGGGGCAGGCCACACAGGGCCTGGCTGGCCATGATGAATTGAGACCCAATCCTAAGAGAAAGGGGGGTGTCTTGTCTGAGTACACATGTCTAGTAAGGACAGAGCTGGGATTTGAACTCAGGGCTGCTTAGTCGCGGAGCTCTTTATTTCCCTGGTCTGAGTTTGAGATAGGAGGTTCTTGTGTGTTGTTTTTTTTTGAGAAGAAGCATAGTTTGGGTTCTTATGGGTCAGAATCAGAGTACACCCCAGCCACCGAAGTTCCAGGTTGTTCTTGCCATCCCCCACACACAAGCTCTAAGGATCTATGAGGGGAGGAGATGCCAGGACGGCCCAGCATGAGCCCTGCTGTTGAGGACATCACTGCCCCAAGGGAGAGAAGGACACGCAGACACAGAAATTCAAGCGGAGTGACAAGGGATGGGCCCAGAGCACCGCTTCTCGTGGAGGGCATGCCTGAGCCGGAGGACGGTGGGAGTGAGGGTCTGCCAGCCAGAGGAGGTGGAGGTGGGGCTTCCAGACAGAGGGACCACCAGAGCAGAGGCCCGGATTTGTCCCCGAGGGCCGTTCAGGGAGCAGAAAGCTGCGGGAAGTGCTGAATGTGGGTTGTGAGGGAAGAGGACCAGGAGATGGGACTGGAGCCCCAAAAGGGCTCTGGAGAGTCAGGCCGAGAAGGTGGGACTCTGTCCCAGAGACCAGGAGCCGGCAAACCACAGCCCGAGTCGGCCCACGCCTGTTTTTGCACAGCCTGTGGCTACAAATGACTCGTACATCTTTAAAGGGTTGGAAAAAAACGAAAGAAGCATAGTATTTTGTGACGCGAGAAAATTACACGAAACGCAATTTCAGCGTCCATCAAGTCTGATAATAACACAACCACGCCTGTCATCCGCATGTTGCCTGTGCTGCTTCCAAGGGACAACGTCAGAGGCAGGTTTGCTTAGGCAGGGCCTCCTTCATGGCTGTGCAAACCGTGTAGTCACACAGGGCCCCGCGCTCCTACTGTCACCGCTCTGAAATTCTTAATAATCTAGAAATGAGGGACCCCGTGTTTTTATCTTGCGCTGAGGTCTGAAAATTACGTAGCTGATCTTGGCGACAGAATCGTATGGCCCACAAAGCCTAAAATCTTCGCCAGCAGGACCTCTTCAGAAAGAGTGTGCTGGTCCCGCTGTGCTGGGCAGAATAACCACCCCCGAAGATGTCCATGTCCTAATCTAGAACCCGTGACTCTGTTACCTTACCTGGCAAAAGGGCCTTGGCAGATCAGATGAAGCCGCAGATCTGGAGACGGGGAGATGATCCTGGATTATCTGTGTGAGACCAATATCAGCATAAGAGGGAGGCAGGAGGGTCGGAATCAGAGAAGATGTGACAACGGAAGCAGAGGTCAGTGACGTCATTGCTGGCTTCGAAGGTGGAGGAAGGGGCCGCAAGCCAAGGAATGCAGATGGTCTCTAGAAGCCGGAAAAGCCCAGGAAACAGATTCTCCCCCAGCTCCTCCAGAAGGACCGCGGTCCTGTCTACACCTAGATTTTAGCCTGGTAAGACCCATTTCAGTCTTCTGACCCCCAGGACCGTAAGATAATAAATGTGTGTTGTTTTAAGCTGCCACGGTTATAGTCATTCGCTACAGCGGCCATAGAGAACTGGTCTACTAGCCACAGGCAGTGGGCATCTGAAAAAATTTGTCTCTTAGCCAAGAGTTTTGCATGAGAGACATACACAAATTCTTTGCTTATTTACTTATTTGAAGGAAGGGAACCAGAGAGAAGGGGGGTATACATGCTCCAAAGAAGGGAGAGGTAGGGCGGGAGGCTGTCAAGACAAGCCGGGGAGGGATGTCAAAGGCCGTGGCAGGCGGAGGGGTAGGGGGAGAATTCCAGACACTTGAGAGGTGGGATCACCAGGACTTGGCGACCAGTCGAATGTGGAGAAGACGGTGGCCGATTCATTAGCCACAACGATGTGGGGGAAAGCCCTGACATTTGAGCCGTATCCAGGGCCCCGGGTCGGGGTGGGGGACGTTTCCAGCACAGAAGTGTTTAAATGTCAGGTGAGCGGTTCACTGGCCAGCTCACAAAGCCGAGACATTGAAGCAGAAGGCTTGTTCTGAGAAGAGAAGCCAAGCAGGCCAGAGCAAGCCCAGAGAACCTTCTGGCACTCGAGCTCTCTGGGGGCCCGACTTCGATCTGATTCCGTCTGAAGTGCGAAGCAGGTCGCTCATAAATCCAAGAAGCTTGATTTCTTTTTTCTTAGGCAGCTGAGTTTATTTTCAGATTAACAATTTGGAGTTCACGTTCCTGGGTGGTTCAGAATGGGAGGAGCAAACAGCCGAGGGTGCTGACTCCTTCCGGGTGCGGGTCCCCGTGGTTCCTATTCGTGCACCTTTCTGCCCCGCCGAGCCTGGCCCTGGAGCAGGCACAGAGGTGCAAGTTTTCCTTTGGGAACCGCTGTGCTAATATTCCCCAAGACACAGTTTGCTTGTTTGTAAAAGCAGGTGACACTGCCACCTTGGGGACACGAGTGAAGCAGGCACCGAGCAGAGCATCTGACACACCGGGACCACCATCACGCCAGCAGCCCTGAAAGAAAATTCTGTGCCGAACGCCCCAGACAGCAGGAAGGGCTCTGCTTCTTGTCTCAAGATTCGTGGCCCCTCGGACACCGCCACTTGAGATGATGTGGGGCTCTGACCTGAGCGAGCTGACCAGTTTTGTTTTCTAGAATTATCTTTCTGGATCTGACCCATAACCCTTCCACTCCAGTATCTTTCTGGCAAGAATATCAGGGCGAATTTTATCTCCCATAGGGTCAAAGGTTAGAAAAGGCCCCCCAGCCCTGATTCCCAGGGTCACAGAGTGGCCTGGTTTCCCCTGTCATCCCAGAGTGTTATGATGGTGACCACTTTCGCCTCCAGCTCACACGGTCACCCTTCTCACTCCTACAGTGACACGGTCGTAGCCGCTATATCACCTTTCCAGTTTTCACTTTTAAGATTTCCAGGTTTTTTCTAATCCAACTGTTCTTTTTCATGACGTACGAGTTCTCTTTCTTCCTTTGTCTCTAAGTGTTTTACAGGTATTTGTCAGGTTTTCTGCAGCACTGCTTTTCAAAGCTTTTTTTTACGTGCAAATTCACTGGTTTCTAGTATACTGACAAAGTTGGCTTCTGCACCCGCCCCCCCGCCCCCGGCCCGGCAACTCCCATGCTCCCATGTCACAAACCCTCAAACCTCCCGGCTCCCCAGATGGAAGGTCCAAAAGCACCCCCAGCGGCGTTCTCAGCTCGCCCCACGCGTGCCGAGCTGTGAATGCACACAGTTCAGAGCAGATTGCACAAGGTGAACAAGCCAGATGTTATCAGTCTATTAGAAGCTCACGCAAGTTGATAAGAAACCAAGGAGCGAAGATCAGAAACGCTTAGTTCGCAGGAGGAGGGGGAGAGTCAACAAACTCCAGAGCAGCTCTTCCCGGTGTCGAGGGGGCCCTGCGGGGGACGGCTGGTCAAGCGAAGGTCATCCAGCCCCGCCAGGACCCCGCCATCCTCAGAGGGGGCGGCTGTGTTGATCAGAAAGACCCTTTGCAAGCTATCCACCCCCCATAGAAAAGGGCTCGTCGGCTGACCCTGCAGCTGTACCACTGACAGTTATCCCTAGCCACCAAAGGAAGGGCTCTCGGCGCAGAAGGACGGCTCTTCCCATCTTTAATGAGTCACCTTCAGGTTGGCAACGATCCGGACGCCTGGCGCTGGGGCCGGCTTGGTGAACTGCGTATCCGTGAGAAATGGCGGGTTGGAGGAAGAGTGGCTCCTGGGCTCTCGGCCGAGCCCTGTGTAGACGCAGTTGATCCTTGCAGTGCGCCTGTGAGTTGGGTCCTGTGACCCCCCGTTTTGCAGCAGGATCAAGGGGGCCCAAGGTCATACACTCCCAGAAGAGGGGCAGGAAGGGGCCAGAGGCGGGCCCGTTGGAGCTCAGACCTCATGCACAGAACCTTGGTGCCCAACGGCTCATGATGTAAGAGAAAGAAGCAGGGTACCAAAGGGCACCTGCACTCTGCACAGCCTGTTGCCAGAGAGGTGGAGGGAGAGCAGAGAAGGAAACTGGATGGACCGCCCTGAGGGAGGCCCTTCCCGGGGGGGATGGCAGGAGAGAGGTCAGACAGAGCAGGATGCAGATAAAAGGTGGGTGTGGCCTGGGGGAGGGTTTGTCTGGACCACTCTGGGGAAGGAGAGCAGCGCCATGTGGTGTCTCATGGGTTCCCCGTAGCATCTGCAGGTGTGATTTCCACTTCCGCATCCAGCCAAGGCCCAGCGGCTGAAGATGCTCGAGTTTGGAGGGAAGTGAGGCACCTCAGTTGTGCAGTTCAAGTGATGGCTTCAGGTCCACAAGCAACAGGGAAGGAACCAAGGCTGTGGAGAAAGGGTCCATCTTGATCTTTGTTCCGTCCCCACGTCCCTAGGCACCTGGTGTGCATCCTGGGCGTATCAGCTCCCTGTCTTATTTGGGTGCATCCTGGGTGCCTGCTCGGGCTGCCAGAACAAAGCAGCACGGACTGGGTGGCTTATGGACAACAGAAATGTACTTCCTCGCAGTTCTGGAGGCAAGGGGTGCAAGATCAAGGTGTCAGCAGGGTTGGTTTCATTGGGGCCTGTCTCTTCCCTATGTCCTCACGTGGTCTTCCCTCTGCACGCGTCTGTGTCCTAGTTTCCCGTTTTTGTAAGGACACCGGTCATGTTGGATCAGGGCCCACTCTCATGACCTCGTTTTAACTTGATGGCATCTTTAAAGGCCAGATCTCCCAATACAGTCGCTTTCTGAGGCCCTGGGGGCTTGGGGCTTCAACATCTGGATTTGTGGGGACGCAATTCAGCCCGTAACTCTGGGGGAGCATGCACCTCTTTTGCAGCCCAACTGGGTGTTGGCCCTTGTCACCCCCGGGCACTGCCCTGTCTGCCACAGGTCAAGGAGGCAGGATTCTGGGGTTTGGACACCCCATTCTCTGGCAGATAGGGCCGACCTAGGCTCAGGGAGGGGCCACGTAGAAAGCCACAGAGGCTGGCCAGAGCAGCCACACCCGGTGCAGGGGCAGTCGGCGGGGCGGGGTAGTGGGGGGGGAATCCAGGAACCTGCGATGGGAGGGATGGGATGGGCCGTCTCCCCAGACCAGCCCTCCCACCGCCAGGAGCAAGGGTTTTCCGGGGCTCCCCCCCCAGGGAAGTCCCTCTGGACACACGCTTGCCTTCCTCCTCCCCTCTGAGCCATTGCACTGGGGCTTTCTCTAGCCACAGCCCCGCTGCCCTCTTCCCCCTGGCCCTTCCCCCAGACACACAGCTGCTCTGCTCCCACCGCGCCTGCCAAGATGAGGATGGCAGCAAGGCACCCAGCGCAGGGGCTGGCTCTCGGTTAGGCAGTCAGCAAACATGAGCCCTTCTCTTCCCAGTCGCTGTGAGCTCCTTGAGGGAACAGCTGTGTCCTGGCGTCCCCAGCGCCCGGCACGGGGCCTGGCATCCAGTAGGCAGCAAAGGTTTGCTGACCGAATGAACAAGCAACGAACCCTTCTCACGAGGGACGATGACAGTGAGACGCCAGCCTGGGTTCGTCACGTGCCAGCAGAGCCCACATCCGTCTCCCTCTTACTGGATCAGGCCACCCAAGCGGGGGGTCCCTTCCACGGTGGGTGACATGGGCACCCCACTTCTGCCCCGGCCCAAGGAGGACCTGTCTGACTCCAGGGGTGTCACTGACAGGAGCATTTTGGGGCGACAGCAACAAGGAGCCAGAGGGCACGTGCACCACTCCGAGCTCACCCTCTCCTCCTGTCACGAGGGTCCTGTCCGCTCCTGACCCGTGTCTGTGAATGAGCTGGCTTGTTCCCCATCCAGTGACAGCACAGGCTCGACACGTGTCCTTAGCACACTGTCTGCCTCGCGTGCCTTCCCAGGGCCGCGGGGACCTGGACTCTAGAGTGGGTCGGGCTCGGGGGACGGGGAGAAAACGCTCCCCTCTCAGCTCCGTCCTCCTCCTGAGCCCAGACCAGGCCTGCCTTTGCATTTCAGAGAGAGGAGCGTTCCACCCACGCTAGTGCTTCCCTTTCGGGGCTGGCCAAGGGTCAGGAGGAAGTAGGAACAGCTTTTCCCAAGAAAGGCAGGGCAGGGGTAGACAGGCCAAAGGGCACTGAGCAAAACCCTCCATCAGGCAGGGGGTATCTCTCTCCACACTGCTGACCTTTGGGCCCGAGGATTCCTCATGATGGGGGCAGAACTGTGCACTGTGGGACATTTGACAGCATCTCTGGTCACCCCCCGACAAGCGATGACAACCCAATCTCTTTCCAGACAAGGCAGGTGTCCCCTAGGAACCGAATAGGCCTGGGTGAGAACTGCCACTTTGCAGAACGGAGCCTGGAAAGGGCGCTCCGTTGCCCGGGTTCCCGTGCCGATGGTAAGGGTCGTCACATCCAGGTCAGGTATTCAGGGAGCCAGCTGTTCTATGTGCCCTGTGCCCTGTGTCAGGAATTCTCCATGCCCCCTCCCCCTCCCCAGCCGCCGTCTTCCAGAACCGAGTCCACACACCACATCCCCCAAGTGGTGTCCCTGGAGCCCCCGTTTTAGGAGCTTGACCGCCACGGGTGCTGTGGGAACAAAAGAATGCCCTCTCCCAAGATATCCACGTCCTGACCCCAGAACCTGGGGATGCGGGACCTTACCAGGCAAAAGCGATTTGGCCGGTGTGATTAAGTTAAGAGTCTGGAGATGGGAGACGAGCCTGGATTGTCTTGGTGGCCCAGTGTCATCACAAGAGGCCTTATAAGAGGGAGGGAGGAGGATCAGAGTCAGAGAAGGAGACGGATGTTGGAAGCAGAGGTCAGAGAGACATCGGACGATGCTACGCTACTAGCTCGGAAGACGGAGGAAGGGGCCACGAGCCAAGGAAAGCAGGCGGCCGCTGGAAGCTGGAAGAGACCAGGAAATCGATTCCTCTCGGGAGCCGCCAAAAGGAACCAGCCCTGCTGACACCTTGCCTTTTGGGACTTGTGCCTTCTCTGACTGGAGGATAAGACATCTGTATTGCTCTGAGCCACTGAGGGTGTGGCGATTTGTTACAGCAGCCACAGGGAACTCATACAGGTGTTCACGCTGAAGGCCTGAGTCAGAGGGAGCAGGGCAGTCAGGCTGGCATTGGTCTCTCTTGGCACGAGCTTCGTTGCACCGTGGGGCTGCTGTGTCTCCCACTGCGTGCATCTCCCACTTGATGGCGAAGACTCAGTGTAGGAAGGTTTGGGAGTCCGGCTTTGGGTGGACCCAACTTTCTTAGGCTTAGAGCACTGAGATGGAGAAGCAAACACAAGGACCGCTTCTCCCCAAATTAGAAAAAAAGTTACGCATAAAGATCAAAAAGCTTCGCTTCATGAGGCTGATTTTGAAAGGCTGCCCACGTTCTTCAATGCGTCCTGGGTTAATTTTTCTCTCCTTCTTCTCTAGAAGACATCTCTGATTTTTATAGCCAGTGTCAGAGGGAAGATGCGTTTCAAGTTGCAGAAGTTCACAAATGGACACATGGTCTACAAGGCATCTCCAGCCCCTTCATCAGCAGCCGAAATGCCAAGGGAGGGTTCGTATGGCCTCTGCCGGATCCATGAGGAAGGGACAAGGGACAGGACCTTGAGAAAAGGCTCCTGTCTCAGAGGTGATAGGAAGTGGGGGGGACAGGACACAAAGGGGGTTGTGTTTCTGAAGCGAAGGGAGATAAGAGCCCTAGGGAAGAAGTGGCCAGGGGCCAGGGAGCGAGGGGCGGCTGGTGGGCTTCACTGGGAGCTGGTGCAGGAGTCCGGGAGCGGGATGTGGGGGAGTGGGAGGTGACAGGGGGAGGGGGCACTGGGATGGCAGGTTTCTTTGGTTCGGGGAGACCTGAGAGCAGTCCTTGTCGTTTATCTGCTGCCAAAGGAATGGCTGTGGAAATGGGGAAGTGGGGACAAGAGGTGGTGAGAGAAGACAGCATGAGTGTAGTCATCACATTGTTTATTTTCCATATCTTTGATGCTTCGACATCTTGAGGCCTTGTTGATCTGGGATGGACTGCCCCCCCCAGGACCAGCTAATTCCTGGCGACAGCAAGAGACTCGCCTGTGAGCGCACCCTTCATGTGCAAACCAACCAATCCGGAGCCCACAGCCCAACTCCCTCTGTCATCAGCTCTCACACTCAGGGCCACTCTCCCCTGCCCCTATCACCCCAGGGCCAGACGACCAGGGCCAGCCCCTGTGCCCCAGAGCCGCTGGGATCGTTCAGACTAGCCCATCCCAAGCCTGCTTACTCTGCCTCGCCTGTTCCTTCCCGCGGAAACCGCAGTAAAGGCTCCTGCCCACCTTCGCCCCTCCCTGTGCCCCCTGATCCACCCTGGTGCTTCTGCGTGTGGCCCTGCCCAGTGCATGTGCCCCCTCCTCTTGGGATCTGTGAGTAACAAAGTGTCTTTTCAATGGCTGTGGTCTCCTGATCCATTGGCCTCGCCATAGCTGAATTAATCATAAACTGACATTTTAAAACACTGAGGGACTGAGCTGTCACTGGAGAAGGGCAGAAAAGAGAAAGTCGGGGTACAAGGGAGGTAGAGGGAGCAGCTGTGGGGCACACGGGTCCCCTCATCCCAATGATACTGGAGGATGGGGCACGGATCTCTCGGCCAGAAGGTGGAGCTGCCCACAGGCCTCCTGGGAGCTCACACGTGACCCAGCAGGTCCTGTTGTCCCGGGACCCCCATCAGCTTTGGACCTGAGTCAGTGTACCTCAGCCCTCCAGAAGTCCCACCGTGTGAGCCCCACGAAGTTGAGGGCATGGCCAGGAGGGCCAGGCCTTGTGGCCACTGTGCTGGCCGGCCCGGGGCCTGCCCCCAGCAGCCAGGAGGAAGCTGCCACCTACGTGATGGCTCCAAGGAGATGTGCTGGCCACTTACCTCCAGCAACAGCCCCAGCCCACAGCACCCAAACACGTCCTTGGTAACCAGCCTCCACGTCTGCTCTGGCTTCCAAAGGCGGCTGTGGGAGCGATGCCCAGCAGCCCCGGGCCAAGCACCACACCACCCCAGCCGCCCAGCCCCACCTGCTGCTGCTCGTTGGGTGCAGCCTGGGGCCCCGTGGGGCTCTGGGCTCCTCGCCTTACCCATCCCTTCCTCTGTAACAAGACATCACATGGCCCGGTGGCTGGGAGCTGCCAGACCTCTGCAGTCAAACAGACCCAGCCTAGCATCTCAGCCCTGACGCCTGGGGCACACGACTGACCCACCCGAGCCTCGGTCAGTGCATCCGTGGGTATAAATTCATCAGTCCAGGTCCCGGCACATAGCAAGCAGATGACAACGGTGGTTGTGTTATTCATTATTACCACTGAGAGATCGGGGCCAGCCAGGGTCGGTGGTACTTAACACACACACACAGCAACACAGCGCATGAGACAGATCTGAAACTTGGATCCCTACTTCCTCCCTGGGGCAGTGGTTCTCAGCAGGGGGCAGGGGAGACACTGATTTTTGTCTGGGGGCATTTTCTTTTTACTGAGTCCATAATAGTTTACAACATTGCGAGATTTCACTTGGACATTATTACTTGTCCATCACCACGTATGTACTCCCTTTCACTCCCTTGTGCCCACCCCCAGCCCACATCCCCCTGGTAAGCGCTAAACTGTTCTCTTTGTCCGTGTGTTTGTTTATCTTCCACATATGAGTGAAATCATGTGGTGTTTGTCTTTCTCTGTCTGGCTTATTTCACTTAACAGCATACCCTCAAGGTCCCTCCATGTTGTTGTGAATGGGATGGTTTTGTCTTTTTTATGGCTGCGTAGTATTCCATTGTGTATATATACCACATCTTCTTTATCCAGTCATCAGCTGATGGGCACTTGTGTGGCTTCCACATCTTGGCTGTTGTGAATAGTGCTGCAATGAACGTGGGGATGCCTAAGTCCCTTTGAATTGTTGACTTCAAGCTCTTTGGCCAGATACCCAGTAGTGGGATGGCTGGGTCATATGATATTTCTACTTTTTACATTTTGAGGAATCTCCATACTGTTTTCCACAGTGGTTGCACCAGTTTGCGTTCCCAACAGCAGTGGATGAGGGTTCCCTTTTCTCCACATCCTCTCCAACATTTGTTGTTTTTTGTCTTGGTGATTAGAGCCGTTCTAACAGGTGTAAGGCGATATCTCATTGTAGTTTTGATTTGCATTTCCCTGATGATTAGTGATGTGGAACATATTTTCCTGTGCCTATTCGTGTCTGGGGGCATTTGGGGTTGTCATAACTAGGGAGCGATGCTAGTCGCATCTCGTCGGTCAAGGTCAGGGTTGCTGCTGAAAGTCCTACAATGCCCAGGACAGCCCTTGAGAGCACAGAAGTGTCCGGCTCCACATGTCAATAGTGCCAAGGCTGAGAAGGCCAATGCTAGAGTGTAAGCTGTCTGATGCCAGGGAGTTTTGTTTGTATCATTTACTGTGTAGCCTTGCCTTCTAGAACAGTGCTTGGTACATAACAGACACTCCATAAACCTTTGTGGTACTTGAGCTGTCCCCATCTAGTGGGGTGCTGGCACCTGCTTGCAACATCCCTGGACCAGTCCATGGCCCCATTGCGGCTCCAGCACTGCACACACACCCACCTCGTAAGCCACCTGCCATGATGACTGAGTCCCCCTCTCAGGTGCACCAGAACAGGCACCAGGACCTGGAGGCCACCATCCACCACCAGACCAACCCGGGACTCTGTGCCTTCTGCATTTACTTGTCCATGTCTTTCTACATTGACCACAATGAGGTGGCTTTGAAGAACATTGCCACATATTTCTCTCATCAATCTCACGAGGAGAGGGAACGTGCTAAGAAACTGATGAAGCTCCAGAACCAATGGGGTGGCCGAATCTTTCCTTAGGGATCAAAAAAACCAGATGGTGACGGCCAGGAGAGCCGGCTGGATGCCACGGAGAGTGTGTTACCCTTGGGGAAAAAGCATGAATCGGTCACTACTGGAAATGCACAAAGAGGCGACTGACAAAGACGGCCAAGCCACTTGTGTGACTTCATTGAATGAGCAGATGAAATCCATCAAAGAATGGGGCCACCATGGAACCAACTCGCGCAGGACGTGGCCCCAGCACACCCGGCGTGGCAGAGTATCTTTTCCGCGAGTGCAGTGTGGGGGACAGAGACGATGAGACTGAGCCTCAGGCTGGCTTCCCCACCGCCACAGTCACTTCCGTGGTCTCCAGGCAGTGCCTGCATGTTGTGTTTACCGTTACTTTTCCATAAGTTGTGCTAAACATCCACTTCAGCTCTTTCTTTCATACCATTCCTTCAAATAAAGTAACTTGGTACCTCCTCCCCAAAACAAAGCAAAAATTCCTCGTTCTTGAGGAATTGTGTTTTCCTGTTTGGACCTGTCTGGGGTCGCTGAAGGAATGGTGCAAGGCGCTGGCCTTCATTTCAGCTAACCTGTAACTCTCAGAGCAGAAAAGGGCTCTGCAAAGAGCGTTCCTTGAGAACACTGAAAGGCAAATGGACAAGGGGCCGCCACCTGAAGGGAAGGATTACCATTGGGACAAACCACAGACGTGCTGCTGAAAGCCTGAGAGAAAAGGCTGGAGAGAGTTCCTTTGGCGAACAATGGCTTGGAAAACCCCCCACGTGTAATGGGATCTCGAGAGCTGTGCACACGCCCAGGGCAGGATGCGTGCTCAGAAATGACTGGAGGAGACCCTAAGCGTTCACCTGCAGCTGGTCTTTAAGTTTAGCAGAAGCAGGAAGTGAAGGCTAAGGCAGAGCTGTAAACAGCCTGGTTAAGCGCTGAAGAGTCAACACAGAGTCAGTTTATGAAGACCAGGAGAATGATTTTTCTCTTTTCTTTCTCTCCTTCTCCTTCTCCTCCTTCTTCATTTCCAAAATCTCTGTCAAACAACTAGCTCACCAGAAGCTAAAGGACCAGGCATTTCAGAGACCATACACAACAAGAAATGCAGTCTTGAAAATATTTTAGAGGGACAGGCACGGTGGCATAATTATTAATTTCGCATGCTCCGCTTCGGTGGCCCAGGGTTTGCAGGTTCATAGCCCAGGTGCAGACCTAGCACCGCTCATCAAGCCACGCTGTGGCAGCATCCCACATGCAAAATAGATGAAGACTGGCACAGATGTTAGCTCAGGGCCAATCTTCCTCAAGCAAAAAGAGGAAGATTGGCAATAGATGTTAGCTCAGGGCCAATCTTCCCCACACGTACAAAAAGTACATATTCTATTTTAGAAAAGTCACTAAGCAAACAACCCACAGCAATCAACAACAACAAACCCAGAGGAGAGGGATGAATCTGATTTCCAGAGTTACCACATTTTAATGTTCAAAATGCCTATTTTTTTTTGAGGAAGATTAGCCCTGAGCTAACATCTGCTGCCAATCCTCCTCTTTTTGCTGAGGAAGACTGGCCCTGAGCCAACATCTGTGCCGATCATCCTCTACTTTATATGTGGGACGCCTGCCACAGCATGGCTTGCCAAGCAGTACGTAGGTCCACACCCGGGATCTGAATTGGCGAACTCCTGGCTGCTGAAGCAGAACGTGTGAACTGAACTGCTGCACCACCATGCCAGCCCCCCAAATGCCTATTTTTAAACAAAAAAATTTAGGAAGCATGCTAAGAAACATAAGAGTATGGCCCATTCAAAGGAAAATAAGAAATTAACAAACTGTCCTCAAGGAAGAACATACATTAGACTTACTAGACAAAGACTTTAAATCAGCCTTGTTAAGTAGACTCAAAAAGTGAAAGGAGACCCCAAAGAACTAGAGGAAGTCAGGAAAATGATGTCTCATCAACAAGAGATAGAAATTATAAAATAGAAATAGAAATTCTGGAGCTGGAAACTACAATAACATGAAAAAATTCACTAAAGAGTTTCAACAGAAAATTTGGGCAGAAGAAAGAAACATGAGCTTGAAAATAGGTCAACTGAAATCACCCAGTTTGAGGAGCCAAAAGAAGAAAGAATGAACAGAATCTGAGACTCCTTTGGGACATCATGAAGTGTATAAACACGCATATAATGAGAGTCTCAGAGGGAGAAAAGAGAAAGAGAAAGGCTGACTGAAGAAATAACAGCTGAAAACATCCCAAATTTAATAAGTCATGAATCTATACATCCAGGAAGCTCAACTAACTCCAAGCAGGATAACTCAGAGAGATCCACACCAAGATGTTATAATCAGTTTGTTGCAAGATAAGGACAAAGGAAATCTTGACGAGAGAAGTGACTCATCACATATGTGGGATCTCCAATAAGATTAACAGCCAGCTTCTCATCAGACATCAAGGAAGCCAGCAAACAGTGGAAGACATTTAAAGCGCTGACAGAAAAAAACCGTCAACCAAGAATTCTGTATCTGGTAAAACTACCCTTCAAAAATGAAGGAGAAATTAAGATGCTCCCCAAGAAACAAAAGTTAAGAGAGATTGTGGCTAGTAGACATGCCTTACAAAAATGCTAAAAGGAGTCTTTCAGGCTGGAATCAAGGATACTGGGTAGTAACTCCAAACCATATGAAGAAATAAAGAACACTGGTAAAGTTAACTACAGAAGCAATAATAAAAGCCTGTGTTATTTTATTTTTGGTTTGTAACTCTTCTTTTTCCTACATTATCTAAAAGATAAATGCATAAAAGAAGAATTATAAAGCTATATTAATGGGAATATAGTGTATAAAGATGTAACTTGTGACAATAACAATATAAAGGGGGAGAGTGGAGCTGTATATGAGCAGACTTTTGTGTACTGTTGAAACTCAGTTGGTATTAATCCAAACTAGATTGTTACAAGTGGAAGATATTAACTGTCATCCTTAGTTGACCAGTAAGAAGACAACTAAAAATATACAAAAAAGGAAACAAGAAGGGAACCAAATGGTACACTACAAAAAAATCAAACAGAAAAGAAAGTAGTAATGAATGAATTGAGGAACAAAATAGGTGTAAGACATACCTTTAAAACAAATAGTAAAATGACAGAAGTCCTTCCTCATTAGTAATTGTATAATATAATGGACTCTCCAAAGAAAAGGCAGAATGGATAAAAAATGTGATCCAACTTCATGCTGTCTACAAGAGACTCACTTTAGATCCAAAGACACAAATAGGTTGAAAATGAAAGAGTGGGTGGCCGGCCCCATGACTGAGTGGTTAAGTTTGCATGCTCCACTTCGGTGGCCCAGAGATTCACTGGTTCGAATAGGATCCTAGCATCGCTCATCAGGCCATGCTGAGGCAGCGTCCCACACAGCACAACCAGAGGCACTCACAACTAGAATACACAGCTATGTACTGGGGGGCTTTAGGGAGAAGAAGAAGAAGAAGAGAAAAAAAAAGAAAATTGGCAGCTGATGTTAGCTCAGGTGCTAATCTTTAAAAAAAAAAAAAAGAGAGAGAGAGTGGGGAAAGGTATTTCATGCAAATAGTAACCAAAAGAGAGCTGGAGTAGCTATACTGATATCAGACAAAATAGATTTTAAGTAAAAAATCATCACAAGAAACAAAGAAGGATATTACATACTGATAAAAGGGCCAATCTTTCAAGAGGATTTCACAATTACAAACCTATATGTACCAAACTATAGAGCCTCAAAATATATGAATCAAACATTGGCAGAATTAAGGGGAGAAATAGACATTTCTACAATAATAGTTGAAGACTTGAATACTCCAATTTCAATAATGGTTATAACTAGACCTAATAGATATATACAGAACACTCCACCCAAAACCAGCAGAGTACACATTCTTCTCAAATGCATATAACACATTCTCCAGTATAGACCATATGTTAGGCCAGAAAACAAGTCTCTATACATTTTAAAAGATCAAAATCATACGAAGTATCTTCTCTGACCACAAGGGAATGAAGCTAGAAACCAGCGACAGAAGGAAAACTGGAAAATTCTCAGATATGTGGAATCTAAACAACATACTCTTAAATACCAATGGATCAAAGAAGAAATCACAAGGGAAATTAAAAAATACTTGGAGATGAGTGAAAATGAAAATACGACATACCAAAACCTATGGGACGCAGCAAAAGCAGTGCTCAGAGAGAAATTTCTAGCTGTTTAAGTGGCTGCATTAAAAAAGAAAAAAGATTTTAAATTGATAACCTAACTGTATACCTACAGGAACCAGAAAAAGAAGAGGAAGCTAAACCCAAAGCCAGTAGAAGGAAGGAAATAAAGATTATAATGGACATAAGTGGAATAGAGCATAGAAAAACAGCAGAACCAACAAAACCAACAGTTGGCTCTTTGAAAAGATAACAAAATTGACAAACCTTTACCTAGACTAACAAAAAAAGAGAGAAAAAACAAAGATCTAAATTCAGAAATAAGAGTGGGGACGTAACTACAGACTTTACAGAAATATAAAGGATTATAAGAGAAGACCATGAACGATCGTACACAGTCGTACGCAACAAATGAGACAATCTAGATGAAATGAACAAATTCAAACTGACAAAACCAATTCAAGAAGAAATAGAAAATTTGACCAGTTCTTTGCGCTACTTTAAGGACCCTACTTTTCCCCTTAAGCCAGTGGTTTTCAAACTCTTTTCAGAGACCCAAGGGTTCCCACAAGTCTGGGGTGGAGGGGAATGGGGTGAGAGTGCTCTGAGGGTCCCAACCACTGGTTCAACCACACAGCTCCATTTTGATTTGTTTTCTCTTTGGGGAGGGGGGTGGGGAGTGATGAATTCTGCATAGAATTTCTTAATGAGTTGTACCCCGCCCCTGGATTTGACCCCGCTAACCCTACGACAAGGAATCTGGTGATGTGGAGGCAACAGGACATCAGGGCTGAGTGAGGGGCAGTGACGGGCTGGGCTTGCTCTGAGGGGGTTAAGTCCAACTGTGGTGGTCACAGAGAGCTGCAGGTTTTGACAGAGTCCTGCCTGGCTGGTCAGGCAGGTGCCTGTGGCCATGCAGGAGGAGGGAGGCTTGTCTCACTCCCAACACTGATGGCCCTGGGTTGCCATTTGATTGCAGCATCCCCTGCAATTCCCTATGAATTTTAAGATCTGCTTTGCCATTTCTGCAAAGAACGTTATTGGTATTCTGATAGGGATTGCATTGAATCTGTCAATTAATTTAGAAAGTGTTGCCATCTTAACAATATTAAAGCTTCCAATCCATGAACATGGGATGTCTTTTGTTTATTTAAGTTTCCTCTCATTTCTTTCCACGATGTCTTGTGGTTTTCAATCTCTGGGTCTCACACGTCCTCAGTTACATTTATTCCTAAGTGTTTTATTCGTCTTGATGCTATTGTAAATGGAATTGCTTTTTAAATTTCCTTTTCAGATTGCTCATTGCTATTGTATAGAAATGAAACTGATTTTCGTGTGTTGATCTTGTATCCTGCAACTCTGTTGACTTCCTTAGCTCTAATAATTTTGTGTGTGGATTCTTTGGGATTTATTTCATATATATGGAGATGTCATTTGCAAATAGAGATAGTTTTACTCTTCCTTTCCAGTGTGTCTGCCCTTTATTTCTATTTCTTGCCTAACTGCTCCAACTAGAACTCTCAGTACAATGTTGAATGGAAGTGGCAAAAGTAAACATCTTTTTCTTTTTCTTTTTTTTTTAAAGGTGGGCACTTGAACTAACATCTGTTGCCAATCTTGTTTTTTTTCGTCTTCTTCTTCTCCCCAAAGCCCCCCAGTACACAGTTGTAGATTCTAGTTGTAGGTCCTTCTGGTTGTGCTATGTGGGATGCCACCTCAGCATGACCTGATGAGCGGTGCCATGTCTGCACCCGGGATCCGAACCTGTGAAACCCTGGGCCATCAAAGCAGAGCACGTGAACTTAACCACTCAGCCATGGGGCTGGCCCCAGACATCTTTTTCTTGTTCCTAATCTTAGGGAGAAAGCTTTCAGTCTTTCATCACTGAGTATGATGTTAGCTGTAGGTTTTTCATAAATACCATTTTCAAGTTGAGGAAGTTTTCTCTATTCCTAGTTTGTTGAGTGTTTTTATCATAAGAGGGTGTTGGATTTTGTCAAATGCTTTTTCTACATCACTTGAGATGATCATGTAGTTTTTCCTTCATTTTATTAATGTGGTGTATTAAGTTGATTGATTTGCCTATGTTGAACCACCCTTGCATTCCTGGGATAAATCTACTTGGTCATGGTGTATAATCCTTTTGCTATGCTCCTGGATTTGTTTTGCCAGTATTTTGTTGAGGATTTTGCATCTATGTTCATAAGGATTATTGGTCTGTAGTTTTCCTGTGATGTCTTTGTCTGGCTGTAGTGTCAGGGTAATGCTGACCTCATAGAATGGATGAGCTAGGACATGTCCCTTCCTCTTGGGGAGAAGGGAGAATTTCTTGGGAAGAGTTTGAGAAGGATTGGTGTTGACTGCTCTTTAAAGGCTTGGTAGAATTCACCAGTGAAGCCATCTGGTCTGGGACTTTTCTCTGTTGAGAGGTTTTTGATTACTCATTCAATCTCCTTACTTGTCAGTGGCCTTTTCGGATTTTCTATTTCTTCTTGAGTCCATGTTGGTACTTCCTTTCCAGCAATTTGCCAGTTTCGTCTAGTTTATCTAATTTGTTGGCATGCAATTCTTCATCGTATTCTCTTATAACCCTTTTTACTTATTTCTGTAAAGTCAGGAGTTATGTTCCCACTTTCATTTGTGACTTTAGCTACTTGTTTTTTTCCCTCTTGGTCCCTGTTCTGTATCATCTCAGCATTCATCACCTGCTATTGTGACCCCTTTGTTAGTAAAATGAAACATCTCCATGACAGTGGGGACTAGTCTGTCTTGTCACTGCTGTAACTACGCAACCTGGCACACAGCAGACCTCGGTAAATATTTCCTGAGTTATTTCTCGCTTGTGTACGGCATGACAAGGATCGGAAAGGGGCTTCCCCACAGCCCCCAGGAGAAGACAGGCTGTTGACTGTTGAGTCTTTTGTCTGAGCTGATGCCTCTCTGGTGCATCTTCCACATGACCTTGGCAGAGCTCAGACACGGACCTGACCACCACCCTCCCTGGCTAAATCCCTCACTGGCTCCCCAGTGCCCTCACGATGAAGGTCACCCTCCTTGGCTCAGCATGTGAGGCCCTGAATAGCCTGTCCCCTCCCACCTCATCTTCCGCTATCTGTCCCCCCATCTCCCACGCCAGCTGTTCTGCACTTGGCAGGTCCCTCTGGTGTCCTGCTTTGTCTGGCCTCTGACTGACACCTGCTTGTCCTTCAGGTCTCCGTTCATCGGTTGTTCCCTCTGGAGACCTGGTGGGGTGCCCTCTGCACGTCCACAGGCTGGGTGTGGACGTTCCTCTAAAACACTGACCATGCAGTCTTGCAGCATCCCGTGAGCATCCCCCTGATAGCTGTGAGCCCCACACAGGGAGTGGTGCATCTGTTAGCTGCCCTCCGTCTCCAGCTCTCTGCACATCACTTGGCATCAGTTTTAAAATGTAGGTTTTATTATTATTCAGCCACGGTGAGGCCAACAGGTCAGGAGACGGTGGCCATTGAAGAGATAATTTTTTACTCACAGATCCCAAGAGGAAAGGGCACAGAGCACCAGGGTGGGCCAGGAGGCAGAGGGAAGGGGCCAATTGTGGTTTCCACTGGAAGGAATGAGTGAGGCAGCATAAGCAGGCTTAGGATGGGCTAGTCTGAATAATTCCAGAAGGCTCTGGGGTGTAGGGGCTGTCCCTGGTTGTCTGGCACCTGGCCCTGGAGTGACGAGGGCAGGGGGATAGTGGCCCTGAGTGTGAGAGCCCCGGGGGGGGGGGGGGGGGCTGTGGGCTCTGGATTGGTTGGTTTGCGTGTGAAAAGTATGCTGGCAGGCGAGTCCTTAACTTTCTCCGGGCATCCACCAGGTCTGGAGGGGCAGTCCTTCCGGGCTCAGCGAGACCCTAGTTATCAAAACGTCAGCATAAAAAAGACAGGCGTGGAGCACAGAGGACTTTTAGGGCCATGAAATACTCTATATGATACCAGAATGATGCATCCATGTCACTATACATTTGTCCAAACACATAGAATGTACAACACCAGGAGTGACCCCTAAGGTCAGCTATGGGCTCTGGGTGATGATGACATGTCCACGCAGGTTCATCATTGATAACAAAGGTCCCACTCAGGTAGGGGAGGTTGATAATGGGGAAAGCTGTGCCTGTGTGCAGGCAGGGGGAATATGGGAAATCTCTGTACTTTCCCCTAAATTTTACTGGGAAAACACTCTTAAAAAAAGGCTTAAAAATAAAAGTATAAAAAAGAAACAATATAAAATTATGAGTTGACAATTATCTGTGGCTAGAACTTCACTGTTCAGTAAGGTGGCCACTAGCCACATGTGGCTCTTCGGCACTTGAGGTGGGCTGCAAGTACATTTCAAGTACGATAAACCATGTTTTTTGTTTTTTTCTGAGGAAGATTAGCCCTGAGCTGATATCTGCCGCCAATCCTCCTCTTTTTGCTGAGGAAGACTGGCCCTGAGCTAACATCCGTGCCCATCTTCCTCTACTTTATACGTGGGACACCTACCACAGCATGGCTTGCCAAGCGGTGCCATGTCCGCACCCAGGATCCGAACCGGCGAACCCCGGGCCACCGAAGTGGAATGTGCACACTTAACTTCTGCACCACCGGGCCGGCCCCACAAAAAACCATGTTTTGAAGACATGTGCAAAAAAGAAAAATACCTCGTCAATCATTTTCATTTGATTACATGTTGAAATGGTAATATTTTGGATAGATAGGGTTCAATAAAATACACTATTAAAATTTAAAAATCATTCATTCGTTCTTTCATTCATTCATTCATTCATACAGCAGCTGATCAGTATCTGTGGGATGATGGGGTCAGACCTGGGCTTGGAATCCTGGGCCCCTACTTACTTGGTCAGGCAATTTAACCTCTCTGGGCCCCAGTTGAATTTTTTCCCCCTGTAAATGTGGATGAATATTTATAGGGTTATCCCTACCACGCCAGGATTTGTGGCATTGATCCTAATCTCCAAGTATCTTGCTTTGTTATCTGCTGCTTGTTTTGTCTGCTCTGCCCTGGGACCATCTATCTCCTTCACTACTTGCCCTGGCGCCCAGCCCTGTGCCTGGCACACAGTAGGCACAATACCTGGTATACAGTCGGCGCTGTTTGCTGAATGACTGAGATAACAAATGGCCCCCAACAAGTGTTCAGTGAGGATCAGGCACATCACTGTCATCTTTCGTGGCTGGGACACCTCTGCTTGCTCACTGCCGTCGCCCCAGGGCCCAGCATGTGGCTGGTATGGAAGAGGGTCCAGAAAGCTTGTGTGGAAGGGGTGAATGGTGCTTGAAGAGAGACTCAGGATCCTCTGGGATCCTCTCCTCCCAGCCCACCACCCTCCCTCCCCATGCCTCCCCTGCCCCAGCTGGCCCGGCCCCCACTTGTCCAATCAGAGCAGGAGAAGCCCAAAGACTGAGGTCAAGGTCATGACCAGTGCCAGTAGCCCAAGTGCCCTGCCCAGGCCGTTGCTGTGGCTGCCCCCTGGAACACAGAGGCAGCCTGGGGAGGAAAGCCCGTCAAACTGGCCTTCTAGGAGGCAGCAGGGCCAACCACATCGGGGACACAGCGAAAGGAGTCACACAGAGACAGTCTATAAACCAGGTCCCTGAAAGCTGGGCCAGAGGCTTGCCAGGCATCCTGGAAAAAACCCTTTCCCCTCCTTCCTCCAGTTGCCTGGCAACCGCTGTGCGTCTGGACCAGGGCAAGAGGCGGCTGGGCACAACAGGCATCCAGGCCTGGCAGCCAGGACGCATGGGGTCTGGTCTGCTCCCCATGAGATGCACAACAATGTGTGTGTGGGGTTGCTCTTCTCTCAGAGGCCACCTGAGCTGGGACCTGGAGGCACCAGAAGTTAAAAAATTGTAGGCATTATCAGGGGTGGGGGTGGGGAACTGATATGCAAAAGTAACTGCGGGAGGACCCCCACTTCAGCAGGTGGTGCTTCTTTCCTGATGACCCCTATGCCTCTGCTCAGTGGCCCTCCCCCATTAGGGGACTGTCCCCTTTTCCTTCACAGTATTTAAGAAATACAAGTCAGATTTTCCTGGCAAAAAACAAAACAAAAACAAAAACAAAGGTAAATGACTTGGCCTCCCTGACCCTCAGTCTCTTCCTCTGTAAAATGGGCCAAGTTGAGCCCCCTGGGAGGGCCCTCCAGCAGAGAAAGGAGAGTGAGCCGGGCCTCAGCCTCCAGAGGAGGAGTTGGCATTTCCCCTCAGAGAGCCCACTGCTGGCTTCATTCTGCAGTAGGGCCCCTGTGTGTACCCACTAGAGGCACCTTCTTTTGGGGTGCTGCCCAAGCTGAGCCACGCTCATGGAAGGAAGGCCTCCGCCTGCCCTTCCAACCCTGCAGGCCCCAGGGTGTGGTCAGTCCCTGAGTTTGGCTCAGCTGCAGGCTGGAGACCGCCCCCAAAGGCCCCCATCTTCAGAGCTGGTGACCAGGAGGCAGGGGGAAGCTTCTGTCCCCCAGCTGCACCCATTTCATCCATGCGGAAGATGAGGGTCCGCTGCTGGCACAGTTCAGCCCTAACGCCTCCAGCAGCTGTAGTAACGGAAGAGGCTTCTCCTCTCCCCCAGTTCGGCCCTGACCTTGAAGATCTGGCCCTCGCACTCAGCAACTCCGGGTTTTCATTCAAGGCCTGAGCATCCGTCCCTGAGCATCCCAGACGCCGCCCGGACACCCGGGGCCTGAGCCGGGTCCAAGAGCGCGCAAATCCCTGTCTGCCCCGCGTCCTGTCGCCAGACGCCCTCCTCCCCGTTAAGGCTGCCGGTGGGACGAACAGTGAGGGGCGGGGAGGTGGGCTCACTCGCGGGGGACCTCCGCCAAGTCTGGGCAACGCCTTGGCCGCTGCCCGCCCGCGGGGCAGGCGGGGACAGTGGGCTGGAGCGGGGAGGCTGGCCCCGGCCTGCCTGGCCGCGTCCCCACGCCCGCAGCCACGCCGAGCCGCGTCCCGGCTCAGCCTCGTCCACCGGGGGTTGCAGGACCGCTGCATCTTGGCCTCTCGGGAGGGGCGGGGCTAGGCTCGTAAGCTCCGCCCCGCTCCAAGCCCCGCCCCCTGCACGCATGTCTTTCATCAAGCCCCGCCCCCGGAGCTTGACGCCCCAGCCAGTCCAGTCCCGGCACTAAGTGCCATTCATCAAGCCCCGCCCCTGGCCTAAGCCGCACCCATAAATCCCCGCCTCCCGGAGCCACGGCCCTATCTTTAAGCCCCGCCCCCGGCACAAAGTGCCTATCTTTAAGCCCCGCCCCCGATCTAAGCCCCGCCCACCCCGCCTCCCGACCTAGCTCAGCGAGCGGGCTCCTAGCGGAGCAGGAAATGAGAAAGGAATGCGGTGGTCTATACGGGCAACAAAAAGTTAAAGCAATCGGATGCGAGCAATAAAAAGTTAAAGCCATCAGCTGTGAGCTCGCTGCAGAGACCCCTTCCCCCTGTGTCACCCCCACCGCTACCCCCCGACACCCCTCTTCCCGGTGGGCCACGCTGACCCAGGAAAGAAGAAACGCCTTCTGGACGGGTTTTGCTTCGCTTCCTGCCCGCGCGCTTACCTGGGGCTCCCGGCTTCTCTTCCACAACCAGAGCATTTCTTTGTTGTCGTGGTTGTTAACAGCGGTTTCGTTGAGATTAGTCTCAAGATAATGTTCGGGAAAATTCACATACGGGCATTGCCCACCCCCTTGAAAGTCTACCGTCCCGCGGTGTTTACGGTATTCGCAGACCGAGCCGCGCGACCATCACCGCTAATTTCAGAACAAAACAAAAACCCTTTCTCTGTCACCTCCCTGTCTCCCCTCCTCCCAGCCCGTGGCAACCACGAATTTTGCTTTCTGTTTCTATGGATTTGCCTGTTCTCAAAACCTGGACATTTTCTGTGAAACGATAAGTCACCTGCGTGCAAGGAGAGAGAAATGGGGCGAAGTTAGGGCTCTGGGGAACAGGTGGCTTGGGGATGGGGAGCAGAGGTGAAGGTCTTCCCCTGGCTCTAGGTGGCCTGAGTCCTGTCCACGGGCAGCCAGTGTCCACCCAGATGTGAGAGGAGACAGGCCGGGAGAGAGAGGAGACAAGGCCCTTCAGAGAGAAAGCCGGGGTGCGGGCTGAGACGCCTGGGATGGGATGCAGGAAGGGAGGGCGTCACGGGGCAGCCAGGCTGCAGGTGGCCTGGTCAAGGTCGGGGCTGGGTCTGTCCATCTGTGCCCATCTGCCTCTCATCACCAAGAGAGCCAACCCTTGTCTGTCCCTCGTGCAAATAGTTAGCTGAGGGAGTCACTGTTGCCTGCCTGGCTCTTTGACTTGGGTCCTCTTGTGCCCAGTCACCCAGGACCCCCTCCAGGGCACCCCGACGCTGGAGAGAGGAGCTAGAAAGAGAAACAGGGGAGCAGGGAGGAGGGGCACGGAGGCAGAGGCAGAGTGGGAGAGGAGGTGAGAGAGGAGGAGGGCAGGTGGCGGCAGGGTGGGGCTCCCTCTATAAAGGGAGAGCCTGCCGGACTGGAAACCAGACACCTTGGGGACACCCCAGCAGGACCGGCTCCCTGGACCCCCTAGGTTCTGGTGAGTTTTCACCCTGCCTCCCGGCTGAGACCAGCAGCAGGTCTCTCCAGCGCGAATTGTCTCCCTCCTGTGCCACCTGCCTCCCTTGCAGAGGGCCGAGGGGTGTTCCCAGTGCCCACTGCTGTCCACTGGGGTCCTCATCACCCTCCCACCTCCCCCATTATCGCTCAAGGTGCCCAAGGAGGACCAGCCAGCGCTATGAACCCGTGGCTCTTGGCCTGCCTGGTGGCCTGCTCCGTGGGCGCCTGGGCCCCCACTGTCCACGCTCAAGGTACTGATTTGGGCCAGACCTGCCCGGCCCCCCTGGAGCTCCCCTCTCCCCATCCAACCTTCTGCACCGGCCTACTCCCCCACCCCACCGATTTGCCCCTCCCCTCCTCCAGAAGCCTCCGCTGACCCCATCTCCACCACGGAGTTCTCTGACGGACAGCCCTCGCCCCAGGCGTGCAGAAGCTCCTGGCATTTGTACAGCTCCTTTGGGGTGCAGGGTCCCCAGCGCCTCCTTCCAGAGCCCCTTGGTGGCTTCTTCACAGCCCGTCACTCAACGCCTCCCTCAGGCACTCCAGCCGGCCCAGGGGCTGTGGGGAGCGGAGGGTGGCTCCCAGCGGGAGCCAGGGTCGAGCTGCAGTAACCTGCAGGGGCTGGCTGCGAGTTCAGAGCCCCGGGACCCACGGGGGGGGGGGGGGGGGCGCTTCTGCAGTGTGGCTCAGAGTTGCTACTCAGCCTTTCTGAGCCTCAGGTTCCTCCTCTGAAAGTGGGACTCGGAATTCCCACTGCAGAGATGGGACGTGAGGATCTGATGAGCCGATGCCCGCAAAACTCTCGGCCCAGTGCCGGCAACAACAATGATAACCATGACTGTTATTAATGCGGAATCCCGTTCCCCCTTCTCCCCAGATTAGGCCCTCGAGGATTTGGGTGACTACAGGACGGTTCTGGGTACGCAGTGTCCTCCAGGAGCCCTGCCGCTGTGTCCTACATCCCTATGGGCTCGGGGGAGGCAGCTGAGCCCTGGCAGCAGGCCAAGCAGGGCACGGCCCCACCCTCGGGCCCCACCTGCCCCTCGCTGGGTCTAAGAGGCCCTAACCCTGCCCCCAGTAGACCTTAGCCTTTGCCCGGGAAGGGGCTGGGCTTCGTTCCCATTGTCCCGTTATCAGAGGCCCATTCCAGGAGCCAGGCCCAGCCCGGGCCCTTTGATCCTGGGGGCAGAGTGGCCCCCAGCCCTGGCAACTGTGTGCCTGGCACTGCGGTCCAGGGTTGTCTGACTCCACTACCCCTTGCGGGGGGGCCAAGGTTGGGGGATGCAGGGGGCCCTTGAGCCCTCCCCCTCACCCCTCCGCTGTGCTCTGTCACGGCTCAGACGTGGCCCCTGGAGAGGGGTCGGCAGAGGACCTGATCCCAGAGGACCTCAAAGGCCTCTGCACCAACTCCTGCATCAACCGTCCTCTGCTCACTCCACCTGCTCAGCCTCCCAGACCCACTGGGGCACCGGCACCTCCTCCTCCAGGCAGCCGCCCACTGCAGGTCCCCGTGTTTTCCCCTCCCCGGGTAGATCAACTTCCTGGTCTCCCCCTGAGGCAGAGAGATCCCCATGACAACGCCGGGGGGCCAGTGGCATTCCCTTCTGTGTTTGTCTAGACATCCGGTGCCTAGTGGGAACTCTAAATGCCTTTGTTCGACCAACGGGTAAACGAACAGGGACCTCCCAGGTTCTAGCTGGGTAACTCAGAGTGGTCCCTCTGATGGGGACAGAGAGGAAGAGCTACTTGAGATAGCCCTCGGTGGGGAAGGGCTAGCCTGGAGCAGGAGCCAGGACATCAGGAGCAGGCCCCTCGCTCATTTTAGGAGGAGGGGCTAGGTTGGGTGCCCCCGTGGGCCTCTACCCCAGAGCAGGAGTAGACGTGGCCTTGGTCCCCCGCTCATTTGGTGTTTCTGGGCCCTTCCTGGCCAGGGCCTGCAGCTCACCTTCTGCCAGCTGTCGCCATATCAAGGGCCAAAGGTGAGCTGAACGGCTTCCTGATCGCCTGGGCTGTCCCTCGGCCTCCACTGAGCCCGGGAGGGTCGTGTTGTAGGCACAGGTACTCACGTCTGTGGCCATCCCTGCAGAGCACACACGCAGCCGTGCACATGCACGTGCAGATGTGAGCCTGTGGGTGGCATGTGGTTGCAGGCGTCTTTGAGGACTGCTGCCTGGCCTATCACCGCCACGCCAGGCTGGCCGTGCTCCGGCACGCCCAGGGTTACCTGCGCCAGGAGGTAACCGGGAGCTGCAACCTGCCTGCGGTGATGTGAGTGGAACGGTGGGGACCGGGGGAGGAGCTCACACACACCTTGGCTCCCCAGCACCCCTTACTGGGTACTCCTCCCCCACCCGCCAGATTCTTCTTCCGTCAGAAGCAGAGGATGGTGTGTGGGGACCCACGGGCCAGGTGGGTGCAGAAGGGGATGAAGATCCTGGATGCCCGGAACAAGGCCCCCTCAAAGCCCCACGCAGGTGCCCAGAGAACCTTCCAAGGTGGGTGAGACCCCAGCCCAGCATTGAAGGGCCTCCCCTCCCTGCTGTGGGCCCCTGAGCTTCTCGAGGATGGAATCGCAGCCTAGCATGACAACAGCTGCCCCTACCCCAAAGAGAGCTAGTTGCTGGTGAGTTGGGAGACTGAATGAATGAGCAACTCTTTCAGTCAAGACACTTGTAATTGCTAGAGATGGAAAATTCAAACAAATGGCAAATGCCTTGGCTCAAATAACCAGCCAACGGCTTCAGGCTCAGCCAGATCCAGGTGCTCAAAGGGACTTGGCAGAGCTCCTATCTATTTCTCCTTCCATCTCTTGGACAGGCTCTCACTCTGGGGTGAAGAAGTTGAACTCTGGACCCTCCAGGCTACCACTGTTCATGTTTAGGGGTCCCACCAGAAGCAGCAAGAAGAACACCTCCTTCCCGAGAACAGCTAAACCAGGTGAGGACTCTGATTGTGTGACCATTCCTCCACCTGTCACCGCAGCTGAGGGATGAGGGCTTATCATCAGCAAGCTGAGTCAGGGGACTCACCTCCAGGACCAAGGAGGGCTGGCTCTGTGGTCAGCCCTGCAGATTCACACGGGAGGGTCCTCGGGGGCTGGTCACTACCGCGCCCCAGCCCAGGGGCCTTCGGCGAGTGCTGAAATGAAACCAAGAGCCACAGGGCCCCCGGCTCCACTCCAGTCCCCGTCACCTGCCGGCCTCTCCAGTCCCACCTGCAGGACAGTGAGCCGCACCTCTCCAGGACCAGCCGGCCCAAGCTGGACTGCATCTTCCTCCGCCACGCCCATTGCCCTGCGGCCCTGGCTGCCCCAGCTTCTCTGCCCTTCAGGTCAAATCCTAATCCCCATGCCTGAGCCGCTGCTGTTTCCGTCCCTGTCACCCCTGCCAACCCCAGCTCCCCAGGCAGCTGGAAGGAGGGGGCTCCGGGAACCAGAGCGAGCCCTGGGCAACGGGCCTGGTACAGAACCGTCGGGATACGTTGTCCACCCGCAGCCTCCTGCCACTCACCCCAGGCCCCGCCTGCTCTTGTCCCTCTGGGTCCTTGCAAACCTCCAGTTTGTCCAAGGACGCCCCCTCTCCCAGGACATTGTGCTTTTCCATAACGTTTCAATAAACCCTTGGTGGGGCGTCATCTCCGTCTCTGTCACCTTTCATTTTGGGGTGCAAGTTGCTGCCCCAGCCTGGGTTGCATCCCACGTGGCCGCCCTCCCCCCTGCCCCAGCCCAGGATCTGTGTCCTCAGCCCTCACGACAGACGGCTATGTGCCCCGGGGGCCGGGCGCCAGGCGTGCTGGCTGCAGGCCTGGGTGTGAGTCCAGTTGGTGACCTGGAGCAAAGCGCTCACTCTCGGCCCCTCTGTCCTGGCCTAGAAAACAGGGTCCTGTGCTGGCTCCGTCCAGATTCCTGGGCTAATGGACCGGGGAAGCCCTCTGGGAGAGCTCTGATGTCAGCTCAGAGGCTCCTCATAAGTCAGGGGAAACAGAAGCGGGCTGAGGAGGCCGGCCCCATGGCCCAGGGGTTAAGTTTGCGCACTCTGCTTTGGCAGCCCAGAGTTTGCCAGTTCAGATCCTGGGCGTGGACCTACGCACCGCTCATCAAGCCATGCTGTGGTGGCGTCCCACACAGAAGAGCTAGAAGGACCTACAACTAGGATATGCAACTATGTGCTGGGGCTTTGGGGAGAAAAAAAGAGGACGATTGGCAACAGGTGTTAGCTCAGGGCCAATCTTCCTCACCAAAAAAAATGCATACCCTGAAAAAAAAAAAAAAGAGAGAGAAGCGAGCTGAGGACAGAGCCCCAGGGCCAGAGACTAGTGACTACTCTGCACGAGGCAGGGCCACACCTTAGGGTCCACTCACCCAGATTCCAGCCACCCATGAGTGGAGTACTGTTCTCAGGCAGCCTCAGTTTCCACCAGGACAGAGAACATTCCGGATGAAAACCAAATGCACCATCCCTAGAGGACAAGAGGCAGTCTAGGGCCAGGGGCCAGGTGCAGACTCAGGGACCGTGGGTCTTCTACGCTGTGGGGGCCCAGGGCAGATTCCACGAACTCTCCAAGCCTCGGCACCCCCCGCCCCCTGTAAAATGGAGCCATAACTGCCTGCCTCATACACGTTTGTGGGGACTCAATCCGCTACCCTGTGACGTGCACACGCTGGCGACGTGTTAACACGATGAGCATCCCAGCTGTCAAGCTCAGCCACCGCATCCCGTAGATCCAGCCCAACTCGGGGTGGAGCAGGAGGCCGTGGGGGGTGACAGCAGGGATGCTGGCACAGCTGCCTGACACTGAACCCGGCTCTGCTACCTGCCACCTGTAATCACCTTGGCCAATCACTTAGCCTCCCTGAGCCTCAGTTTTCCAATCTGTACAATGGGGATGAGAAACACAGCGTCTATTCCCTGGGGCTGTAGGGATGACCAAGTGGGTCAACAATTGTAAAACACTGAGAACGGTGGCTGGTCCATCGCACGTGGCCAGGAAGTGTGAGCCATTATCACCAGGACTGGTGAACCCACGAGGGCTCCCGGTGGTTACCCCGACTTTGTGCCAAACGCACTGGTCTGAAGTTGGCAGAACCTACTTGCACCCCGAGACCGTGTCCCTCATTCCCAGGTGGAGGGTGGTCCTCACCCACCCTACATGCTTTCTCCCTGGAGCCCTGGCTGAATTTCATCCTTCTCAAAGCTTCCTCCCTCCCAGGGCCTCGGCCTCCCCCACGCGTGAGCCTGGCCTGGTCCTGCCAAGGCCAGCATCTGCTTACTTTGAGAACGTGCCAAGGGGCCAGACTTAACCCAAAATAACTTTATTGTTGTCTCTGCTTCGGATATAAAAGCACCCTCGCAACCCCAGACCAGCCCCCTGGGGGCATGAACGTGGCTGCGTGTCACCAGCCTCTGCTCGGAAGGACGAGCCCCATGCCCACCCCAGCTGCCTGTTTCCGTTGTGCTGACCCGGGGGCTAGCCTGGGTGCAGTGCAGAAGTTTACGCCTGAGATTGACCAGTACAGTGAAACACGGGGGCCCCCTTGACCCCGGTTGTTGGAGATGCAGGATGCACATTACAGCTTCCAGCTGTCCCCAGGAAAGACGGAGTGTGGGGGTCCCCCGGGCCGAGGCTGGGCACGCTTGAGGTCGTAGCGTAGCATTTTGCTCTTCCTGAGTTTCGGGGTCCCACCTGGTCAGCCATTGCTGGGAGATGGATTGCTCCCAGCTCCAGAATCGCTCATCTCTGGAGAGGAGGATGGCAAGGGAGCTCTGGGGCCCACGGAGGCCAGGACTTTTCACCGGGATCTCTCACGGTGTGTAGCGAGCAGAGAGTGACATGGAAGTTTCCCCAAAACCCCGTGGAAAGAGGCATGGGTTGAGCGGTGCCCGGGCGGTGAGTCTGGAGAGGGGGCTGCGGGAGGGGCCTGGGGCCAGGCAGGACCCCTCCCACTACAGCAGCTGCAGCCGCACCTTCAGCCGCAAGGCCTGGCTGCCAGGCCCCGGCCGCCTCTCTGGCCTGGGGCCCCGGGGCTCTGCCACGCTCACCACCTCCAGCTCGTAGGTTCCAGGCCCCGGCCTCCGACGCCCCAGCTGCAGGATGCTGAGGCGGTGGAGGTGACGCACGCGGAAGAAACCTCGCTCGTGGCCGCGGGCAAGGACGTAGCGCACCCGGCCCCCCAGGCTCTCCAGCGCCGGCCGCAGCTCCAGGATGTGCTCGGCCCGGCCCAGGCGTGAGAGGTTCAGGCCCATGGTCAGCGGGGTCTCCGAGTCCAGGCTGGCCAGGCTCACCTGGGGAGGAAGACCAGGTGGATGGTCAGAGGCCGGGAGAATGGAAATGCGGTGGGCAGGGGGCCACAGGGTCACAGCCAAGGGGGCATTTCAGCCCATCTCTAAAGTGGAGGACGACGTGGACCACTCTCTGCCTTTGACTTCTGTCTCATCCTCCATCTACAGAGCCATGAAGGCAGTGGCTGGTCCCCAGGCGGAAAGCAGAGGGGCACATAGGCAGCCGCTTTTCCACACCCCGACTCCAGACTCCTGGTCTCGGCTGGGGGGCTTCAGATTCCTGGCAGCCAAGCAAATCGAGGATTTGCTCTCAAAGACCCAGACAGGGCGTCGTCAGAGCCCTGACACTCGGAGGCGGCCTGGGGTGGCTGGACTTACGACCCAGAGCCTTGCAGAAGCAGCCAGCCCCAGGAGGACACTGCAGCCAACACAGTGAGAGAAACACAAGACGGGGCCGGGGGACAGAAGAGCCGCCCAACGGCTTCCCGGTTCCCGGAGGCCCCTATACTTCCTGCATCTGGGCCATTTGAGAGCCCTGCTGTGTGGACGACAAACCCCTCTTTATCTGAGCTCC
Organism: Equus asinus; assembly: GCF_041296235.1. Taxonomy (NCBI): domain Eukaryota; kingdom Metazoa; phylum Chordata; class Mammalia; order Perissodactyla; family Equidae; genus Equus; species Equus asinus. Next base: position 17,332,326 of record NC_091809.1, read on the forward strand.
TCTGAGCGCGTTCCCGGTCCTGGCAGCCAGACAGAGCCCCCATTAAGCCTGCAAGCCTCAATGACAGGCTAACCCGGGCTGGGGGATGCAGCCAACCCCACAGGAGGCTCTCTGTGTTTTCTTCTCCTTTGCTCTGGCCAGGGCTGTGTTTGTGCCGCCAAATTGACACACGGATGGGGTGATTTGCTGTTGCATTAAAGTGAAAACTCTTTCCGTTTCCCCACCCCTGAGTTCTGGAAGCTTCCACCCTTCCCTGGGGCAGGTACTCAGACGTGCACGCTCACTGACCCCTGCTGGCAGCCTGTGGGTATTGCAGGCAAAGTCACAGCCCGGCGCCCTGGCCCGAGTGGGCTGGTGACCATCCCAGGAGCCCTGGCAGCCACTCCACTCGCTCTTAGTGAGCTCCAAAGGCTGGCAACACAAACCCAGCAGACACAGGGCTCCATCCTTGCAGAGCTTACAAAAAAATCATACTAACTCTGGGATAATATATGCAGCCACCGTGTTCCCAGCAAGGGGAAAAATACAGGGGAGGGAAAAAGCCAAAGTAAGACATTCACATCTAGTTCACTGAATATTGACAGCCCCTCACACCCCACCTTCCTATCCTGCTTCTGTCTTCATTTCCCCCAAAGCATTCACCGTGGGTCCTATTTATCACGCATTATAAAATGTGTTTTACTGATTTCGTGCCTGTCTCTGTATTAGGATATCAGCCCCCTGGGGGGCAGGGACTTTGGGGATTTTTTTGTTCCTCGTTGCTCCAGTACACAGCGCAAAGACCAAGGCTGCTCGTAAAGAGAAGGCCGCACAGTGGAGCCTGGAACCCCCGCTCCGCCACTTTCAAGTCTTGTCACTTGGGCGCGTGAGCTAACCTCTCTCAGCCTCAGTTTCCCCATCCATAAAGTGGGGATGATAGTGGCGTCTACACCTCCCAGGGCTGTCGTAAACACCGAGAGGCTGTGAGCGAAGGCAGAGCCCTTGGAGCGGCACCCGCATCCAGCAGGCGCTTAATAAATGTTTGGTTTTCAGAGCTTTTGGGGGATGGCGGCAAGACCAACCAGCGGTGGCCTCAGGGACTGTTCAGCTGAGGGGCGAGCAGACCAAATCTGGGGCAAACTGCCCTCCCCACACAGCCTGGTGGGTCAGGGTCATGGAGGTCAGGCTGTGGTGGCCCCAGGAGGCAGGAGGGACGTGGCTGCAGGCCTGCTCTGCCGTCCCTGAGGGCGTGGGGACGACCCCTGTGACTTCTAGAGACAAGGTGCATTCAAGAGGCTGGAGTACAGCTCCCGGTGCATCATGGGTGCTGGAAAGGGGCGCAGAGGTGGCGGATCTGAAGGGAGGGGTGACAATGAGACTCTGCTGGCTGCCCTGGACCCCGCTGGGGCTAAATCCAGAGGGGCCCTAAGGGAGGGCTTCACCAGCCAGGAGTGCGGGGGGGACAAGCATCGGGGACCAAGGCATTTTTCCTGCATCCAAGTGCCACGCAAGGGGGCCAGAGAAAGCATCAGAGCCAAGCCAGGGTCTGTGTGGGAGGTGCCTGAGTGAGGTGGGGTGCTCAGGGGCCTGTGTCCCCCCAGAGAGCCCCCGGGGGGAGTCTGGGTCTGGCTAAGTGCAGGAAGACCTGGGAAGGCACCATGACCCAGGGGGACAAGATGGGACATGGAGTCTGGTGCCCCACCCTTGGCCTGTCCCCCAGACGCCCCTGCCACAGACAGTGCCGCCACGCCTGGCGCATCCCCCTGGCACCTGGTGGTCCCCGTGCACGCTGCGCCGAGGCCGGTCACGAGCTGGGAGGCCGTTGATCTTGCACTCGTAGCAGGCTTCAGGCGGGAGCAGCTGGGCGTCATCATCTGGGGCGTTCGGGGGCTCGGGGCTGAAGCCCAGGCCGGAGACACAGTGCCTGGGCCAGGACAGGGCACGGCGGGCTTCAGGGACAGGCTGGTGGGAGCTCCCAGCCACCCCCCATCCACCTCCCATGCTCCACTCAGAGCCACACCGCCTGTGTGGGAAAGTGTGGTGTGCCGATGTGCTGGCGTGGCTTGCCATGCATCTACACAGGGTATGTGTGCGTGTGTGCCTCCCTCGGCTCACCCAGGCATAGGTGTGGACCTGCATGCATGCAGGGGTGCATGAATGCACCTGAGGGTCCCCAGAGGCATGTGCATGTGCAAGCCTGCATCCTGGGACGCTGCAGCATGCTTGCACATGTGTGCACGTTGGGATAGATGAACGCACCAGGGTGCCTGGGCATGTTGGCAGGTGTGTGAGCTGTCTACCCACTTAAGGGTATTACAGGGACGTGTGCATCTACCACTGTGGGCGTGCAAGCATACACGAGCGGCAGGAGGACAATGACACCATTGTGGGGTATGAGGTTGTGTGTGCACACGGACATGTACTGCTGGGCCTTTGTGCACGTGTGCATATGCACAGGTGCACACCCTGTGTGGGTGTGCACTAGTCCTAGGGTTTGAGGGTCTCTGTGCACCTCGTTCAAGCCCCTCACCCTTGCCCTGCCCGGAAGTAGCCCCGGGGACAGCCGCACACGAAGCCCCCGGGGGTGTTGGCGCAGCCGTAGCTGCAGGGGCCGCCCCGCAGGGCACACTCGTCCACATCCTGGCAGCCCCCCAGGGCCTGGTCGAAGTCGAAGCCAGAGGGGCAGACGCAGCGGAAGCCACCCAGCGTGTTGTGGCAGGAGGCGCTGCCGCAGGCCGCGGGCGACAGGACACACTCATTCTCATCTGCAGGTGCCGGGGGGAGAGATGACACAGGGGGACGGGGGGCGGCCTTCGCATCCCCAGAGCCCTCCACCCACAATGCCCCCTGTGCCCTCTCGCCAACTCCAGCACCCAAGGCTGATGTTAAAACCCCAATCGAGCTCCCCATGACCCCCACGTTAGGTCTGTGCCCCCTTTTACACTCCTCCAGGCCCCCCCAGCCCTGTAATTCTCCTTCAAAGCATTTCTCAAAACTTCCCAGAAATCCTAAACTGTGGGCTGACCTAGAACAAGGCTTCTCATTCTTGACACAAGTGACATTTGGGACCGATGGTCCTCTGTGCTGGGGCCCGGCCCGGCCCTGGAGGATGCTGCCCAGCATCCCTGGCCTGCATCTACTCGATGCCAGCAGCAGCCACCACCCAGTTGAGATGAGCAAAAATGTCTCAGAGACACTTTAAAATGTGCCCCAGGGGGCACAAAGGGCCCCAGTGGAGAGCCACTGGTTTAATTAGTCCCCGTCCCCACCACAAGACTGGACAACGGGAGGGGAGGGACAGAGTCTGTTTCTTGGCTCACTTCCGCATCCACAGGGCCCAGTGCAAGGCAGAGCCTGGACAAACCATTGCCAAAGGAATGAATGAGTAAGCATGCAGAGGAGACAGGCAGAGAATGAGGAATTGGTGGCAGAGGCGACGACCTGTGGGGTCCCCAGGAGACAAACTTTCCCCCCACTGGGTGCGGGAAAGATGAATTTAGCTGAAGACCCACCAAGAGGGGCAGGAGGAGGGGCTGGAAAGAAGGCAGTGCTGGCGAGAGGGGACAGCTGTGTCACAGAAGCCACGGGAGGAGAGATTGTCCAGGAGGGACAGGCAGTGGGGCCCGGAGCAGAGGAGGTCGAAGATGAAGACTGAGGAGTGGTGACAGAGAGGTCACAGGAGAGTGAGCCCAACGAGGGTAGAGAATGAAAGCCAGACTGTAGGGGAGGAATGAGGACAAGGCTGTCATTAGCGGGCTCTGGAGCAGCATAGAGAAGCATGCAATGGGAAAGGTTGGGGGGCAGAATGCTAGCCCCCCAAACTGAGGGCCTCTGCACCAGCTATGACAAACATGTAGCACGCACGCCCCCATTCCCCATTGCCGCACCCAAGGCAGACATTGCTAATCAGTCACAGCACTCTTTGCCAGTGATCACAGGCACCGCCTCAGAATCTTTCTCAGCTGAGCCCTCCAGGCCACTGCGTCCTAAGAAAGGGCCTTGAATGTTGCCTTGCTGCCTCTGCAGCTCCCTGGCTCCCAGCCTCCCCAGCAGTGGGGAACTTACTACCTTCCAGGCCGGCCCATCTGATCTTTAGGTAGTTGTGCCTTATCACAGTATCCCGCTGGGTGGTGGCTCCTAGTTGTCCGCTCCAGATGGATTCTGGCCTCCTCCCAGCCCCCTCCACTCACCCACACACTGGCTCCACTGGGAGTGCGGGGTGAAGCCCTGAGGGCAGGCGCAGCGGTAGCCCCCCAGCTCATTCTGGCAGCCGTGCTGGCAGCGGTGGGGCCCGTCGCATTCATCCACGTCTTCGAGATGGCAGACAGGGAGAGGGGGCTCACCCGGCGGCCTCAAGGACCACCTCCCAGGCCCGGAGCCCACCCAAAGCCCAGCTCTACCTTCGCAGCCACGGCCCGAGCTGTCCAGAGCAAAGCCTTGAAAGCATTCACAGCTGAAGCTGCCCGGGGTGTTGTGGCAATGTCCACGGGGGCCACACGGGCCAGGCTGGGTCAAGCACTCATCGTTGTCTGCAGAGGACAGAGAATGGGCAGGGCCACCTGGTGGTTAGGGGGCCACTGTGTGGCTTTGGGCAAGTTCACTTACCTTTCTGTGCCTCAGTTTCCCCCTCTGTGAAATGAAATCTGTAACCGTTCCCCCTTCACAGAATTGCCATGAACATTTAAGACTGCACACATAGAGAACTTGGTCTGAATCTCATCTGCACCACCTCAAAGCTGTGTGACCTGGGGCGAGTGACTTACCCTCTCTGTGCCTCAGTTTCCTCAGCTGTAGCATGGAGATGATAAGACCTACCCGATCACGTTTTTGCAAGAATTAAATTAATCGAATCACGGAAAGGGCTTAGGACAGGGCTCAGCCTGGGAGTAAAAGATTAACAAACCCCTTCTCCTTTCAGAGGAAAATGACCTGGGGTCGCTGTTGTGCTCTCTCCTCTTGGAAATGTGAAAATTGTGGGATGTCAGCCAGTGTGATGGACTGAATGTATTTGGCCCCCTCAAATCCGTATGCTGAAGCCCTAACCCCCCGTGTGATGGCATTTCGAGGTGGGGCCTTTGGCAGATGATGACGGTTAGATGATGTCACGAGGGTGGGGCCCCCATCACGGGATCAATGCCCTTATAAGGAGAGACACCAGAGAGCCTCTCTCTCTGCCACGTGGGGACACAGCGAGAAGGTGTCCGTCTACAATCCAGGAAGCGAGTCCTCACCAGGAACCAACCCTGCTGGCACCTTGATCTTGGACTTCCGGGCCCCAGGATGGGGAGAAACAAATGTGTGCTGTTTAAGGCCCCCAGTCTGGGCTGTTTTGTCTGGCAGCCCGAGCTGAGACAGGCTGGTTACTGGACGATGCTGGTCTGGTGGCAATGGCCCGGGGCTTGTCAATTGCGTTTCGACTGGGATTTTAGAGAAGAAAAAATACATTTTGGGGCCGAGAAGCCTAGTTTTGGCTTCCCCGAGTATGGAGATTCTTGACACGAGGCACACCCCTTTGGGGACCTGGAATCTCCCTTGGGTATGAGAGGCATTGGGACACAGGACTTCTGAGCCAGAGTGGCTCCTGCCGCTGCCCGTGGTCTCTTCCCTGCCGTGTAAGCTGTCACTGCAGGGGCCACAGACTAGCCCTGGATTCCCCCCCGAGAGAAACATCTGGCACCACCGGTGGCTTCTTCCCCTTTGTATCCAGCAAATTGACCCACAGGTCCAGGTGACCTACTGCGGTCAGGTGAGTCTGACCTTCTAGTTCAGTCGTCCGCAAACTGGGGCCTCGTGAGATGGATCTGGCCCTCTGGCTGTTTTTGTCAATAAAGTTTTATTGGCACAAGGCCACGCCCGTTCATGGACAAACCATCGATGGCTGCTTTTGAGCTACAGCATTGAGTTGTCACGACAGAGACCACGTGGACCACAAAGCCAAAAATATCTATCAATGGGCCCTTTAGAGACAAAGTTTGCCGACCCCTGATCTCGTTAGCTTAAGACCACCCACCAGGAGCACAGGCAGAGAAGCATGAGCCATGAATGATCTGCAGCCCCCAACCCGTGGTAACCATGCAGTGGGGACCCTGGCTGAGAATGTCAACGCTATTCTAGCAAGAGAAGAAGTCCCAAAGGAGTCTGTTGTGTGTATGGTGCACGTGGGACATGTGTGCGCTGGCACACGGGTCTGCGTGCGTACACGCGCACAGCTGCACGCATACAAATGCCGTGTTGAGGCAGATAGGAAATATTTGTGACTTTGTTGCAACTACTTGGCTCTGCGGTTTGGGCGCAAAAGCAGCCACAGATGACACGTGAAGGAATGAGCGTGGCTGTGTGTCAATAAAACTTTATCAACAAAAGCAAGCAGGGGGCCAGGCTTGACCTGGAGGCTGGCATCTGCTGACCTCTGGGCTAGAGCACTGCCTGGGACACAGTAGGTGCGCAGTTGGCGCTGGCTGAGTGGATTAGTGGGAGGCTGAATGGGGCCACTCTCGGCCAGGCTTGGCCCTCGGGGGACGCCTGGTTCTCTCAGGTCACAAGATGCTACGAAGTGATGGAAGGGGCAGATGCCCTGGCAACTCTGGCTTCTGAACCAGCTTCCCCTTTGCACCACTGGTGTGGGCCCCAGGCTTTTGGGAGCCCCCTTGGGAGACCCTATGAGAGAGACCCAGAAGACACTGGTCAGGGGCAAACGTAGATGTGGGCCAACGTCAGAGGCACTCCTGAGGGTGGACCTCCAAGGACCCGAGGGCAAGGAAGGAGACTGAGGTTCTAGACGCCACCAGGATATGAGCACCGACAGAGCAAGGACTTTGTCCCAATCACCCCCATGTCCCCGGTGTCTGCCACGCACTGGGCGCTTGGTGCTTATTTGGAGAACAAACCAACAGAGGCCAGGGACGTGTGAGGGCACTTACCGAAGCAGGCCAGGTGGCGCTGGGTGAAGCCGGGGGGACAGTGGCAGGTGAAGGAGCCGACGGTGTTGGCACAGAAGAACTGGCAGTTGTGTTGCCTGGAGGAGCACTCGTCCAGGTCTGCGGCACAGATGGCCCAGGGGGCTCAGGGCAGGGCCCAGGCGAGCCGGGGGCTTCCCAGGGGAAAGACCCTGGAGATGGCGCCCGACACCATGCAGTGGGAAGGGCAGGAGACCGCAGGGGCTGCGCCAGGGGCATCCCTGGGGGGGCGGGGCCAGAGCCCCATGTGGCTTGGTGGGGGACGGAGGGTCATTACCTTTGCAGGTCCTGCCGTCGTCCTCCAGCAGGTAGCCACGGGGGCAGGCGCACAGGAAGCTGCCCTCCGTGTTTTTGCAGAGGAAGATACACGGCTTGGGGGTCTGGCTGCACTCATCCACATCTGGAGGGCATCAGATAGACATTCCCAGGGGCTCAGGGCCTGGGGACTCCACCCCGAACTCTAGCCATCCAGAGTCTGTGGGCTTACACGAGGAATTGGCACTTTTTCTGTTTGGCTTTGCAGGCCATGCGGTCTCGGTGAACTGCTCAGCTCCGCCTTTGCAGCAGGCAGACAGCCACAGAGGGTCAGGAAACAAACAGATGTGGCTGTGTGCCAATAAAACTTTATTGACAAAAACAAGTGGAGGGCTGGACTCAGCCTGAGGGCCAGAATTTGCTGACTCTCGACTTAGATGAACGCCTGCCCCACGACATAACTGAAAGTCTGAGGATGCACAAAGGAACAGCGGAAAGTGGCCCACGTGGGGTCGAGGTGCAGGCAAGGACCAGGAATGCTCTGCTTCTGGTCTCGCTGTGGCCAGGTGCTGTGCAGAGGGGCCAGGCAGGGTCGGGGACCGGGGGAACTCACCCAGGCAGGTTGTGGCGGTGGCATCTGGGGTGTAGCCAGCCTGGCAGTGGCAGCGGAAGGAGCCCAGGGTGTTGATGCACTCGCCGTGAGGACACAGGTTGGAGAGCATGTGGCACTCGTCCACGTCTGGGGACGAGCAGGGCTTGGCTGGGGTGGTCGCCTCGGGTCACCGGGGCCTGCCTCCTCCCTTCTCCCAGGAGCCTCTACTTCCCCTCCTGCCCCTGGAGCTGGGGGCCTGGTCCCCAGGGGACCCCACCCTCAGGCTGTGGTTTGTACCTCTGCCAGCAGGACACGCTGATACAGTTCCTTCCACTGGACACTGAGAGCACCCGGGGAGACACAGCCACCCCACAGTCTCGCCAGTGACATCGCCTCAGGGCACCCACACCCACACACGAGGAAGCACGGACAGGGACACACGCATTGCACACCAGGCACATGCGCAGACACGCCTGCAGAATCCCAAGGACACACAGGATCCTCTGTCCCCGAGATGCACCCTCGCAAGGGCCCTTCCTTCTCAACCCCAGATGTCACTGCTGCTCACTTGGGGTCACCTGTCTCCCCCTGACACGCTCGATGAGACACAGTCATGGTCTCACGATACACTCACGCTCACTCCCACACACGTAGCGACCCTCGCAGACACTCTCTGGAACTCAAAACACATCGACTGGCTCGCTCCCTCTTAGCACCTCCCACACACGGGACACACAGCAGCTCCCCCCTCACTAGAACACACACACATTTACAACCTCACACGCAAGGATGTGCACGCTTTCACATGCTAATACACAAATGCTCATTAACCAGCATGCACACACATGGAATGCACACCAGCTCACTCGCTTTCACACACTAGCACATAGACAAGTGCTCACTGAAAATTGGCACACACAGGAAACACATCGGCTCACACACTTTCACACACACGCTAATACACAAATGCTCACAAATCAACTTGCACACACAGGGAGTGCCCATCAGTTCACAAGCTCAATAACAAGCCTGTACACACAAAGAACACACACGCATGGTTTGCACACCTACTCACCCGTGCACCCAAGTTTATGCACACCCACAGAGCAGGCTCTGGCTCACACCGGCTCACACACGTGCCAGCACAGAGATGCACACACACACACTGGCTCACACACTCTAGCAGCCGCTGGAGTGCCGACACACGACCGTGGACAGCTCCGCACCCACCTCGGCCCTCGGCGGTGTAGCCCGAGCCGTGGGGGCACAGCTTCCGGTAGGCAGAGGTGCCAGGCAGAGGACAGAGCTCGCAGCGGGGCCCCCAGGCACGGCCACCCCCGCAGCAGCACTGGGCCCTGGTGGCCGCCTCACCGCCGCTCAACCGAGCCTGGCACGCGACCTGCAGCACCTCGGAGAAGCAGGGGCCCTGCCGGATGTCTGCGGAGAGCAGAGGTTGGGGAGATGGTGGGGGGGGGGGGAACGTGCCACACGGGTCCCCCTCCCCCGTGGCATCCGGTGGCATTGAGAGTCTACACAAGGGCTCCCAGACGTCTCTGACACGGCTGTGTGTGCTCAGGCTGCAATCGCTCAAGCTGTTGTCGCCTAGAGGGTTAACTGCCCTCTCTGGGCTGGGGCTGGGGCCGGGGCAGAAGCTGCAGACCCAACGATGGGAGGGATACCCTGGGGCTGCAGGCGCCGGGAAGCTCCCAGAGGGGAGAACGGATGGTCAAGGGGCAGTGCGGAGGCTGGGGACCATTTTGGGGGAGGCAAGAAGTGGTGGCATCCTGGACAGATGGGGGACAGAGCAGAAGGGTGACATCCAGGGACACGCGGGAAGTGGAGAGAACAGGGGAGGGACATGGTAGACACGTGTGTCCAGATCGGCTCAGCAACCCACTGCGTGCCCCGTTGGTGCCCCGGCCCCCGGCCCCGCCTCGGGGAGCTCCCAGGAGGCAGGAGGGACGGGCGGCAGTGCCTGGCCACACTCACCGTGGCACACAGTGAGGGCGGGGCTGGGCTCGAAACCCTCGTCACAGTCACAGCGGAAGCTGCCCGCGGTGTTGACGCAGCGGCCGTTGGCACAGAGGCTGGGCTGGACGCGGCATTCGTCGTCATCTGAGGCGGGAGCGATGAGGCAGGCCGGCGGGGAGGCCAGAGCCCCCGAGCCAGCCTCCCCCACGGCCAGAAGGGCCCCTCCAGGGTTGATGTCTGCCCGCCTGCACCCTCCAGCTTTGAGCTTTCTCCTCTGCGGCGGTCCCCACACCCCTGAGGCACCGTCGTACCTGTGCAGCCTTCTCCGGAGCCGGGCTGGGGCCGCATGCCCGGGGGGCAGACGCAGGCGAAGGTGCCGATGAGGTTCTTGCACAGCATGCCCCGGGCGTGGCAGTCCTGCTGGCCGTCTGCACACTCGTCCACGTCTGCGGACGACCAGGGACAGCTGGAGGCCAAAACTGGGTGCCCCAGGGCCTGGCTGCAGGCTGTGGGGACCAGGATCCCGCCCCCCCCCAGGGGCCTCAGGCGGTGTCCATCCCTCCCTTGACCATCCCAGGCCTCCTGAGAAGCCAAGGGCATCAGGACGGCCCCAAACCCCTGCATCCCCTGCCCACATCAGGCTCTGTGGATCTGTCTGGCCTTCACCACGGTCCTTGGAACACTGAACCCAAAATAGCCCTGGAGAGACTAAGTCCAGCCCAGAATGTCTCACCTTTGACATGTGGGACCAGAAAATTCTTAGCAGTGGGAGGGCATTCTGTGCATTGTAGGATATTTAGCAGTCCTGTTGGACTCAGGACCCTGGGAGACTTTTGTATCCCATTTTCATAACAACACAAGCAGAACCACCACTCACAAAACAGCGCCCATTGCACACTCACTTGCCTCAGCTCTCCCTTCACTTCAGCACTTATTGCTCATTCCCACCCTTGGAGGCACAGGCTCTTATTTTTGCATTTTCTTTCAGGACCAGGGCATGGGAAGCCCCGGGGCCCTGCCCATCACCCACCCGCCCACGCCTGTGGATCCTACCTCGGCACATGGCCCCGTCATCCCGCAGGGTGTAGCCGGCCGGGCAGGTGCACACGTAGGAGCCCTCGGTGTTGTGGCAGCGGAAGGCACAGAGCAGGGGATTCAGGGAGCACTCGTCGATGTCTGGGGAGGCCAGTGGAAGTGCCGGCTGGGCGGGGTCTGCCTGTGGGACCCCCGCTCCCTCGCAGGCCAGCCCCCTGTGCCCCCGTCACACAGCCCAGGTCCTGGGCGGGCAGGGTCGTACCCTCGCAGGTCATCATGGGGCCGGGCTCAAAGCCATCGGCGCAGGCACATTCGAAGCCTCCAATGACATTGGTGCAGGTCCCTTCCCCACAGGGGTGCCCGACGGAACACTCGTCTATGTCTGGGGTGGGGAAGGGGAGGTCAGCGCCTGCAGAGAGCCCCCTGTCCTTGATATTATTCTGTCTGCCTCCCCCTCCGACTGCCACACAGCACGTAGGGCCAGATGCGGTGCACCTCTGGGCTGGGGGCAGGGCAGGCATGCCGTCTGTGTGCAATGAATGCCTGACTGAATGAGTGAGCAAGGGAGTGAGTGAGTGGATGACTGAGCAAGAGAGTGCATGAGAAAATGAATAAGTGAATGAGTGAATGAATGAGTGAGCAAGACAGCACATGAGCAAAAGAATAAGTGAATGAGTGAATGAATGAGTGAGCAAGAGAGTGCATGAGCAAATGAATAAGTGAATGAGTGAATGAATGAGTGAGCAAGACAGCACATGAGCAAAAGAATAAGTGAATGAGTGAATGAATGAGTGAGCAAGAGAGTGCATGAGCAAATGAATAAGTGAATGAGTGAATGAGTGAGCAAGAGAGCACATGAGCAAATGAATAAGTGAATGAGTGAATGAATGAGTAAATGAATAAGCGAATGAGCGAGTGAACGAGTGAGTGGACCATGGAGGGAAGGCAGGACCGGGTTGGGGGAGTTCAGTGGCTGAGGGACCGGATCCTGCCCCGGTGGCATCTGCCCTGCCGGCTCCGCCCTGTCCTTTCCTGGCGCACTGGTCACCCACCCTGACAGCGGACGCCCGTGAAGTCCAGGCTGTAGCCAAATGGACACTCGCAGCGGAAGGAGCCGTCGGTGTTGACACAGAGGCCGTTGGCACACACGCCGGGATTCTCCGCACACTCATTCACGTCTGTGGGAGGCCAGGGTGGGGGACGAGCACAGCTTCTGTCACGTCCTGGCCACACTCAGGGTCTCTTGCTTCCCTCCAGGCTGGGGGGTCCAGGGCCCCCCGTTGGTCAAGGAGGGAGCCTAAGCCTTGGGAACCGGGCTGAGCTGGGGAAGGTAGGGGGCACGGAGGCTCCGGGGGGCTCTTCCACGCGGGTGAGGGGCTCACCTTCCCGAGAGTCGTCTGGGCCTGGGACCGCCCCGTGGCCGAAGGGGCAGAGGTCCTGGAAGGCAGCTGGACACGGAGAGGGGGAGGGGTGAGGGTCAGGGGTCAGGGACAGTCCCCCAGCTCCCCCGGAGTGTGTGCAGGGGAAGCTCAAGGAGGAACAGAGAGGAAGCCGAGCGCGTGGCATGGCAGGGAGCGGACGGGGCAGGCTCACCACTGCCCTCCTGGGGACACAGCTCACACGGCTCGCTCCAGCCCTCGCCAGGCCTCTGGCTGCAGCAGCACCGGCTCTTGCTGGTGTTAAAAGCTTTGGGCACCGAGCACTTTCCAGCCTCGAAACGGGTGAAGCAGAAACTCTGCCGGGTGTCTGTGGGGTGAGTGCCCAGAGAAACGCTCGACGGGCCCTCAGCAGTGCCTGCCTGGCAGGTGCCCCCACCCCCAGTCTTGGGGAAGGGCGTCCGACCCCACAGCGGCCACGCGGAACACTCAAGGCCCCTGGCCATGGTGATTGGCTCAAGGATGGACGTGTGACCCACGCTGGCCAATGAGGGTCAGCCCTGGGGTTTTTGTTGGACCCCTGGGAATCGCTTCCAGTGACACCCCACATTCATAGCTGTGGGGGTGCCCCCGTGCCAGGGAGAATGTCACTCTCAGCCCTTTTATTCCTGGATCAGAAGTCCCTTCCTAGAGAAGCGAAGCGACCCATTCCAGAGGACCCTGGACTTCAGACGCCAAATCCTTGTCACTGACCCCCCCATCCTCAGCCCTGGACTGCCGCCATCAGCCTGAGAAGTCCTCACAACAAATATCGCCCCGCCCTCCGCCTCCTTGCCCCTAACCTGAGAGAGAAGAGGCTGGCTCAGGTTGGGTGGGGCTAGCCCACCCTGGACAAGGCTAGCCCGGCTGAGATGAAGCCAGCCCAGGCAGGGCAACCGTAGCCCATACAGGACAGCCCAAGCCCAGGGGACCAGGCTAGCCCAGACTGGACCAGGTTAGTGCTCCGTAGAAGTGACCCGTCTGGCTAAGAGGTTGCATGGACAAGGGCGACCCCACTACTGCAAAGAAGCCCCTCCGCCCAGGCAGAGCTGCTGGAGATCCGGACAAGAAACTGCAGCTTCCCTTTCTGGGTGTCCCGACTCTGCCTCCCGTCACCTCCCACCTTTCTCCTAATCCCTGCATGCTCCCTGGACCCAGACCCACCAAAACAACGATGCCCGCTGTCAGACAGGACAAAGTCAGGTGGGCAGAGGCAGTGGAAGCTCCCAGGGCTGTTGGCACAGGTGCCAAAGTGGCAGAGGTTGGGCTCCTCCAAGCACTCGTCGATGTCTGGAGGGGCAGGGACACGAGCTGGGTGGGGTGCAAGCAGGCCCAGCAACCAGGGCGGGGCAGGGGTCCCCAGGGCTCAGTATGAACCAGAGCACTAGGTGGACAGCATGGGGGTGGGGGGAGTCTTTCCTAGAAGGTGTCTCCGGGGTGGAGGTCATGGTCAGGCAAGGTCATCTCTAGAGACTAAATGTGTACAAAGCTAACTGAGACCGGATGAAGTCAGCCTACAATGAATGGAGTTAGCTCACGTTGTACTAGGCTAGCCCAGATAGAACAGACCAGAGAAAGTCAGGCCATGCTGGTCCAGGTTAGCCCAGCTTGTACAAGACTGGCCCAGATGGATTGGACCAGAGGAGGCCAGATGAGACTAGTCCAGGTTAGCCCACAATGTATGAGGCTAGCCCAGATGGAAGACTGGACCAGAGGTGCTTAGGCTACACTGGTCTAGGTTAGCCCAGCTTTTACAAGACTGGCCCAGATGGGCTGGATTGAAAGAGGCCAGACGAGACTAGTCCTGGTTAGCCCACACTGGATGAGGTTAGCCCATCTACTCAGACCAGCCTGCTCCAGGTTAGCCCAGGTTGTACAAGACTGGCCCAGATGGTTTAGACCAGAGGAGGCCAGACGAGACTACTCCAGGTTAGCCCACGATGTATGAGGCTAGCCCACATGGAAGACTGGACCAGAGGCGCTTAGGCTAGACTGGTCCAGGTTAGCCCACATTGTACAAGGCTAGCCCATCTGCTCAAGCCAGATGGGTCCAGGTCAGCCCAGGCTGTACAAGGTCTAGCCCAACTGGAGGAATGGACCAGAGGTGGTCAGGACAGACTGGTCCAGGTTAGCCCAGGTTGTATAAGGCTAGCCCAGCTGGATGAATGGAGAGGTGGTCAGGCCAGATGGGTCCAGGTTAGCCCATGTTGTACAAAGTCAATGGGGGATTACACAACTGGAGCCCAGGGCAGACTGGTCCTTGACCACCACTCATTGAGTGAAGAGTTCTACATTCGGGTAATCGGAGGTGCAGTGTGAACCCACACCCATGCCCATTTTATAGGATTCACAAGGAAGCCTGTGGGCCCCAAAGAGAGAGAGCCCTTAACCGGAAGTCCAAAAATGATCCTAATAAGAACGATGTGTGGAGCTGTATTGGACCCTGTGCTAAGTGCGTCTCCACCCTCATCACCATCTCAGCTGGAATCCCATTTTACAGATGGGGAAACAGAGGCCCAGAGATCCCTCTCTGGCCCCAGAGCTGGGAGGTGGGGCCAGACACTCACCGACGCAATGGTCACTCTGCACCTGGAAGCCAGGGGGACAGATGCAGCGGAAGGAGCCCTCGAGGTTCTGGCAGGTGCCTGGCAGGCAGGCTCCCACAAGGCTGAGACACTCGTTGGTGTCTGTGGAGAGGAGGAGGAGGGGGCTTGCCTGGGACTGGGACCAGAACCTACAGTCACTGCACGATGGACGAGGGTCCCAGGACAAGCCTTCCCTGTGGCAGACCTGGATGAAGGGCTCGAGACTCAGGAGAACAGGGACTTCTGGGGAAGGATGTTCTGGGTCCTGGTGTGGATTATAGGTGAGGCTGAGTGGTGTCCAAGGGAAGAGGGAGCAAGAATCCTAATCTCGAGCCACGTGCAGATCCCTCTCACAGTGTCCATGGCATCCAATTAACACCTCTACTATTCCTTACTTCAGAAAACTTAGATTTCCAAGACAGCCTCACCCTAAATCGCAAACCCTATGAAAACATAGGTCTGATGTGCTGGGTTTATTCCTTCTTAAAAATAAGCACATGGTTATGAAATAGAACCATGCTCCCTCAGAAGGACCAACCGCAGGTGAACCTGGAGCAGGGGCTGGCTGAGACGGCTCCCAGCACTGTGCGACTCACCCACACAGTTCTTCCCATCAGCCGAGAGCTCGAAGCCATCCTGGCAGAGGCAGTGGAAGGAGCCAGCCGTGTTGATGCACTGGCCAAAGCGGCATACCTGTCCTGCCAGGGTGGTGCACTCATCCACGTCTGCAGAGGGGAGATGGGCAGGTGGGGTCACTCACAGCACTGGGGCTCTGAGCCTCCCTGGCACTTCTGTTCACAACGAAGTTAAGTTCATGGCAGTGACTACAATTTGTGCCAGGCTCTGTATATCAACCTCCCAACTACCCTATGAGGGAGACACTAATATTTTCTAATATGAACATTTTAATGCTA
Organism: Equus asinus; assembly: GCF_041296235.1. NCBI lineage: Eukaryota > Metazoa > Chordata > Mammalia > Perissodactyla > Equidae > Equus > Equus asinus. The sequence continues at coordinate 17,348,028 of NC_091809.1, forward strand.
TGAAGTTGCCTCAAGGTGCTTCCTTAGCTGCACCTCACAAATTTTCTGATGTTGTGTTTTCATTTTCATTTAATTGAAAATATTTCTAAATTTCCCTTATGATTTCTTCTTTGATCTATGGATTCTTTAGGAGGATGTTGTTTAATTCCTAACTATTTGGGGATTTTCTGGGTATCTTTCTGTGACCGATCTCTAGCTAATTCCCTTACATTCTGAAGACATGCTTTGTGTGACTTCAGTTGTTTTAAATTTGTTAAGATTGTTTTTATGGCCCAGAATACAATCTTTCCCGGTGAACGTCCATGTGCACTTGAGAAGAACATGTGTTCCGGAATGTTCTATGAATATCAATCAAGTCTAGGTGGTTGGCAGTGTTGTTCAAGTCTTCTATATACTTACTGATTTTCTATTTGTTCCCTCTATTACTGAAGGAGGAGTGCTGAAGTCTCCAACTATAATTGTGGATTTGTCTATGTCTTTGTCAGTTCTGTTCATTTTTACTTTACACGTTTTGAAGCTATATTGTTAGATGCATATGCATGTATGATATGTGTTCTCAGAGAATTGATTCCTTAATCAATATATAATGTCTCCCTTTATCTCTGGTAATATTCCTTGTTCAGAAGTCTATTTTGTCTGATATTAATACAGGTAGGTGCTACTATTAATCTTCTTTTTTCTTTTTGGTGAGGAAGATTTGCCCTGAGCTAACATCTGTTGCCAATTTTCCTCTTTTTGCTTGAGGGAGATTCGCTCTGAGCTAACATTGGTGCCAATCTTGCTCTATTTCGTATGTGGGTCCCTGCCACAACATGGCTGCTGATGAGTGGTGGAGGTCTGTGCCCGGGAATTGAACCTGGGCTGCCAAAGCAGAGTGTGCCAGACTTAACCACGAGGCCATGGGGCTGGCCCTTAATCTTCTTTTTAAAGAGGAGGAAACTGAAGCACAGAGAGGAAATGACTTGTCTAGGGTCACACAGCTAGCAAGTGGCAAAGCTGGGATTTGAACTCACATCACCTAATCTTGGAATCCATGCTCCTAATCACTGCACTAAACTGCCAGCATCACACCCCCTAGGTCCTGCCTTCACTCTCCACCTTCCTCTCCATACTGCCCATCTGCCTCCCATCAACCTGAGCATAAGCTCTAGCCAGGAACCCCCAGCAACTGAGAATTAAAGGTGTGTGAGGAACTCTGTGGGTGACCCACTTTCCATCCCCTGGGGGTGTTTTTCTGGAAGGATCCTTGGCAAGAGATCCTTTATCTCAGAGGGGTGCCCTCAAACCAAGGACCCGCTTTTCGGTGGGGAACAGAGGCCCGCCTGCCAGCCTGGGTGGCTCACCTGTGCAACCTCCACTGTGCGTCACTGCAAAGCCGGGGAAGCAGAGGCAGGTGTAGGAGCCGACGAGGTTCTTACAGGTCCCGTTTCCACAGGGCTGCCAGTCACACTCGTCCACGTCTGTCAGAGCAAAGCCCCCGAGCCCCGCCCAGCTCACCCAGGGCATTGGGCAGCTCGGGGAGGGAGGGGCTGACAAGGACCCCAGGACTATCTATTGCTCCCATTTTACAGATGGGGAAACTGAGGCACCGGGAGGCGAATAAGCCATTGTCCGCAAGGTCTTAAGCACCAAGACTCAAACCTGTGAGTCTGTGCACCAGGATGGACACAGAAGCACCGTCCCCACCCTAGAGGAGAGTAGACCTATGGCCCCTCACCCTGGGCAGCCTGGCCTGTGAGGAGGAAGCCAAAGGGGACACTCACCCGTGCACAGGGTCTGGTCCGCTGAGGCCCGGAAGCCGGGGTGACACAGGCACGTGTAGCTGCCCTCTGTGTCCACGCAGTCGCCGTGGCTGCAGACATTTGCGATCTCCCGACACTCATTCCGTCCTGGGGGAGGGCGGGCAGTGTGGGGTCCCCGGGCCCCCTCACCCGGTGCTTCCCTGAGCCCGTGCAGGCTGCGATGGGGCCGCCGAGGCCTGCCAGGAAGCTCCCCATTCAAGCCGCTGCCAGCACCGTGCCTGGTCTTCACCTCCTGTTCCAGCCCCGTGACTCCAGTATCAACAGATGCCCTCAGCATCCCCACCCGCCCACAGTACAGCCAAGGAGAAAGGCCTGGACAGAGCCAGGCCCTCCCCAAGTCACAGTGGGAGACAGAGCCTGGCTTGGTCCCATACCCCATGCCCTCACATGGGGCCTCCCCACCCCATGCCCTGCTGGGGTCCCCGCTTACCCACGCAAGCCCCGCCTGGCAACAGCTTGTACCCGGGAGCACACTTGCAGCGGAAGCTGCCGGGGATGTTGACGCAGTCGGCATTCTGCTGGCAGGGGCCCTCCCCGTTGGCACACTCGTCCACATCTGGGGACAACGGCCAACAGGGCGGGGGTGAAGAAGGATGCAACCCAAAATGCAGCCCCAGGCCTCAGAGGGGAGGGTCTCTCCAGAAGCAGCCAGAGAAAGAGGGAAGGTGGTCACGGGAGATGGAGGGCCCCCCCCGGAAAGGCGTTAGCCCCGTTACACAGAAGGGGAAACTGAGGCTCGTGGAGTTTCAATGCCTCGCCCAGAGAGCACAGGGGGCGGCCGGCATCCCACCCGGGCTGGGGAGGCGGCACCTTCGCAGGCCAGCAGTGCACTGTTGTAGCTGAAGCCGGTGCGGCACTCGCAGCGGAAGCTCCCGATCTGGTTGATGCAGACACCGTGGGCGCAGACGGCAGGGATCTCCCCGCACTCGTCGATGTCTGGGGAGGGCGGCGGCCGTCAGGGGTGGCCCAGCCCCGGGGAGATGCCTGGAGACCCTGAGCTAAGGGACCATGCAGCCTGGGAGGAGAAGCAACCTCGAGCCGGCACACAGTCGAAAAGCCCTGCTGTGGCCAAAATATACCCTCTCCCACCAGAGAGAGATCAGGATGCGGGAGGAGAGACGAGAGCAGAGGGAGAGAGCATATTTCACAAGTAAAAATGCACATCTGCCATGGCCCAGCAAGCCTGCTTTGCGGGGTCTACAGGCAGCAAGCTGCGTGGGGAAGTCCTGAGACGAGGTTTGCAAGAAACTGGAAATATCAGCAGAGGAATGGATGAACACAACATGGTCCACCCCTACAGGAGAATATAATTCAGCCTTAAAAAAGGAATGAAGTGGGGCCAGCCTGGTGGCGCAGTGGTTAAGTTCGCACGTTCCGCTTCAGCGGCCAGAGGTTCGCCGGTTCGGATCCCGGGTGCGGACACGGCACCACTTGGCATGCACTGGTGTGGTAGGCATCCCACATATAAAGTAGAGGAAGATGGGCACGGATGTTAGCTCAGGGCCAGTCTTCCTCAGCAAAAAGAGGAGGATTGGCGGTGGATGTTAGCTCAGGGCTAATCTTCCTCAAAAGTGAAAAAAAAAAAACAAAACAAGAATGAAGCACTGACACCTGCTATGCCATGGATGAACCTTGACAACATGATGCTCAGTGAAAGAGGCCGGTCCCTACAGAACAAATACTCTAGGACTCCATTTATAGGAAATGTCCAGAAGAGACAAATCCATAGAGATGGAAAGCAGATGGGTGGTTGCCAGGGTCTGGGGAAGGACAGAACGAGGAGTGACTGCACATGGGGACGGGGTTTCTTTTCACATAAGGAAAACGTTCTAAACAGATTGAGCTGATGGTGCACAATTCTGTGAATACACGAGAAACCACTGAAGTGTACACCTTAGATGGGTGAAGTGTATGGTAGATGAATGATTTCTCAATGAAGCTGTTATATATAAAAAAGAATCTGGAAGCAACCTAAGTGTCCATCCCTGGGGGACCAGCTCGTGACCCAGGAAGGGTCAGCACCTCGGAATACTACACAGAGGGACTACGAGGGCGGCGGTCTGCATGGAATAACCTGGCAGGTTCTTTACGACCCATTGCTGGGTGCAAAAAGCAACTTGCAGACAAAATACAGGGAATCACAGAATTTACGTTGACTCCCCAGAACACAGTTTCATACATTTTCACGGGGGAATCTCTCTGTGTATCTAAATGTGTGAAAAAAGAAACACTCCCGGTGTGAGGCACAGGAAACTTGCGAGAGTGCGAAGGACACTTAGATTTGAGGTGGAGACTGAAGAGGGAGTGAATCTCGTCCACCTTGTTCCGATCGTTTAAGATAAGGAAGATACAGCCGTGGGAATAAAACAACTGGACATGGGTTCGTTAATTAAACACCACACTGGTGAAATCTGGCGTTCAGGTATTAAATGGCACAAAACCTCGCCAAACTTAAAAAGGAAGGGAATTCTGACACAGGCTCGAATGTGTATGAACGCCAAGGACGTGATGCTCAGTGACGTGAGCCAGACACAGAGGGACACACACTGTGTGGGCCACTCACAGGAGGTCCCCAGAGGAGCCACATCCACAGAGACAGAAAGTGGATGGGGGGCCAGGGGCTGGGGGAGGGGTGGGAGTCAGTGTTTCATGGGGACAGAGCTTCAGTTTGGGGAGATGGAAAGTTCTGGAGACGGATGGTGAGGATGGTTGCACAACCATGTGAACGGGTTTCATGTCACTGAGCTGTGCACTTAAAAACGGTTCAAATAAAAAAAAACGGTTCAAATAATAAATTTTGTTATGTATATTCTATCAGAATTTTTAAAAATGAGTAACAATTTAATAAAAATACTCTCACTGTAGACCTGAAACCATAAGGTTTCTGGAAGAAAACGTAGGCAGTACACTCTTTGACATCAGTATTAAAAGGATCTTTTCGGACACCATGCCTTCTCAGAGAAGGGAAACAATAGAAAGAATAAACAAATGGGACTTCATCAGATTAAAGAGCTTCTTCAAGGCAAATGAAAACAGGATTGAAACAAAAAAACAACCCACTAACTGGGAAAAAATATTTGCAAGTCATATATCTGACAAAGGCTTAATATCCTTAATATATAAAGAACTCTCGCAACTCAATCACAAAACATCAAACAACCCAATCAAAAAATGGGCTGGAGACATGAACAGACATTTCTCCAAAGAAGATATACTGATGCCCAATAGGCACATGAAAAGATGCTCATCATCGCTGATCATCAGGGAAATGCAAATCAAAACTACACTAAGATATCACCTTACACCCGTTAGAATGACAAAAATATCTAAAACTAATAGCAACAAATGTTGGAGAGGTTGTGGAGAAAAAGGAACCCTCATACACTGCTGGTGGGAATGCAAACTGGTGCAGCCACTATGGAAAACAGTATGGAGATTCCTCAAAAAACTAAAAATAGAACTACCATACGATCCAGCCATCCCACTACTGGGTATTTATCCAAAGAGCCTGAAGTCAGCAATCCCAAAAGTCCTGTGCACCCCAATGTTTATTGCAGCACTGTTTACAATAGCCAAGACGTGGAAGCAACCTAAGTGCCCATCAACAGACGAATGGATAAAGAAGATGTGGTACATATATACAATGGAATACTACTCAGCTGCAAAAGAGAACAAAATCATTCCATTTGCAATAACATGGATGGACCTTGAGAGAACTATGTTAAGTGAAATAAGCCAGCAAGAGAAAGATAATCTGTATATGACTCCACTCATATGAGGAATTTAAAACTATGGACCAAGAACAGTTTAGTGGATACCAGGGGAAAGGTGGGGTGGGGGGTGGGCACAAAGGGTGAAGTGGTGCACCAACAACGTGACTGACAAACATTAATGTACAATTGAAATTTCACAAGATTGTAACCTATCAATAACTCAATAATAAAAATAAAATTAAATTAAAAAAATACTCTCACTGTTTTTTTTTTTAATAAAGGGAAGTGTCTGGGGGCAGATTCCTGGCCTGACCTGGGGAGCTGGAAGTGTGGGGGGCATGGGGTGGGGGAGGGTGGAAGGGAAAGCGTTATGGGGGAGAGGAAGGGAGAGGTTAGGACTCCGCGGACAGAGGAACCTGGAGCTATGAGTGAGGAGGCGCGGTCACTCACCGAGGGGCTTCCCCGTGTGGATGTCAATGACGAAGCCGGGCACCTGGTTTCCGCACAGGATCTGGTAGTCCACTGGGCAAAGGAGAACAGGATTGGGAGGTGGTGCTGGGGCTGCAGGCTCTCCCGGTGGGGGACACCCCTTCCTCCTGCCAATACCTACGGCCTCTTCCATCCCTGCCGCCTGGTCCTCACCTGGCCTCTGATAACTAGTCCCTCTTGCTCCCTCCTCTCTGACCAGCCCTGGGAGGGTTAAAGACGACCAGCCGGTCATGCAGTGTGATCTTCCAACAGAGAGACGCCACCCTCGCATCTCTTCCCTACTTGAGTGCCACCAAGCACGCCCCGCCGCCCTCGCCATAAAAAACAGACTTTTCAATTTGGACCTCAAGACCCTCCCCCTCCCACACCAGCCCCACCTTTCCTCCAACAGTAACTCCCGTGCTCCTGTCACACTGATTTCGTTACACGTCTGAACATGCCCTGCTCCATCACGCCACCACACCTTTGCCCATGCTGTTCCCTTTGCTGTTCCCTAGCAAGGCTCACTTCAACCTTGAGGGCTCAGGGAAGCCCACAGGGAAGGCTCCCTTGGGCTCCCCCTGACCCACCACTCTGGCCCCCAGGCACCTGATGGCACCAGCCTTGGGCTCTCCTGGACAACGCAGTCTCTAACTGTATCCCACTTTTGACACCAAGATGCTGGCTGCTCCATCCCCAGGCAAGGCGGGCGTCACCTGACAGACACGGGGAGGCATTTGGGAGGTGCCACTCTGCTGCCCTTCCCCAGGTCCCTGCCCCGGCCCTTGCTTGCTCTTCTGGTGCATCGTGATGAGAACAGACCGATCTCAGCCTCATGTCCTGCCTCCTCATGTCCTATGTGCACCTCAGAATCAGGTGCACGAGGTCCGGGCAGATGCTTAAGTCCCAGCACATAACTTGTGGGCAGCATCTGGTCTGTCTTGACAATCCCATAACCAGACCTGGGTGCTCACGGCTTCCTCCCAGACTGCAGAGCTTGCATCTGCTTTATTCTAGAAGCCAGAACAGGGCATGGCACCCAGAGATGGCCAGGAGTGACCCCTTCCTGTTGCACTGCTCTGGGTTGAACAATGACCCCTGCCCTCCACCCCCAAAGTTCATGTCCACCCAGACACTCTGCATGTGACCTTTTTTGGAAATAGGGTCTTTGGGGGATGTAATCAAATTAAGATGAGGTCATCATGGATTAGGGTGGCCCCAAATGCGATGACTAGTGTCCTTATAAGAAAAGAAGAGACACACAGAGACTCAGGAAGAAGCCATGTGTGATGAAGGTAAACATCAGGGTGATGCAGCCACAAGCCAGGTGAACACCAGAGAACGCCTGGAGCCACGAGAAGCTGAAAGAGGCAAGGAAGAATTGCTCCCTAGAGCCTCTAGAGGGAGGGTGGCCCTTGCCTCGCCTTGATTTCTGACTTTTAGCCTCCAGAATTGTGAGAGAATTCTGCATTTCTGGGTTCTTTTTTTTTTTTTTTGGTGAGGAAGATTGTTGCCAACATCTGTGCCAATCTTTCTCTTTTATGTGGGACTCTGCCACAGCGTGGCTTGATGAGCGATGCTAAGTCCATGCCTGGGATCTGAACCTATGAACCCCAGGCCGCCAAAGTGAAGTGGGTGAACTTAACCACTATGCCACGGGGCCAGCCCCTACATTTCTGTTTTTTTTTCAAGCCACCGCGTTTGTGTAACTTGTTACCACAGCCCTAGGACACGAATTGTCTTCGCTTGCGCTGCTAGAATGAAATGCCATAGACAGGGGGTTTCAGCAACAGTTCTGGAGGCTGGAAGTCTGGGATCAAGGTGCTGGTGGATTCAGTGTCTGGTGAGAGCCCGCTTTCCGGGTCACAGATGGCTCTTTTCTTGCTGTGTCCGCATATGGGAAGGAGAAGATGGTCCCACTCGTGTGTCTCTTATAAGGGCACTAATCCCATTCACGAGGGCACCTCCCTCATGACCTCACCCAGCCCTCATCACCTCCCCAAGACGCCACCTCCTAATACCACCACCCTGGGGATTAGGTTCAAGACATGAATCTGGGGGGACACACACATTCAGGCCATAGCCCCAGTATAACGGTAACCCCCCAGTTGCCCCCTTCCAGCCACTGCAACATTCCTGTGCCTCTTTCTGAAATCTGGGCTGGCTGCTAGAACATTCTAATAGATCTCGTCCCAGCTGCCAAGATACTCTCGCGCTCAGTCCTGCCTCCAGGCTTTTGCTCGTGCTGTCCCCTGCCTGGAACACCCTTCCTCATCCTGACCGACATTTCGTCCACTCAGCCCAAAGCTTCCCCGAGTCTGCCCCTTCCCCAGCTCGTGGGGCGCCTGGTTCCTCAAACCAGTTGTGCATTTTCTTTCTGGCCCCAGGCACTCACCAACCCCCCGAAATAGTCTGTGAGACGTCAAGAACCTTTACCACCAATGAAGCCTTCCCCAGTTATCCTGAATCCAGCAAATCTGCAAAACGGAAGGAAGGAAACCTCACCCACCCCAACAGCATTGATTTCCATACACTGGGGCATAATTGTAACTCTTTGGCTTGGATCAGAACAACGCAGACTAATCGGGGACCCCTAAGCGGGATGTGCCTCCTTAAACATCGCACCGAAAAGGGCCAAGCTGGAAAGAAGGCAGAGGAGGGGCACTCACGGCTGGCAGGGGTGGGGCAGGCCTCGCAGGGTCTATTCCAGGCCTGGCCAATGTTGTAGGAGCAGCAGCACATCTTCCGGGTCATGTTAAAGGCCAGCTCATTCCAACAGGTACCGTTGTAGTGCCGGAAGCAGACACTCTTCCTCATGTCTGCAGTTGGGGTGGGGAGATGAGTGTCAGTAAGAAACACCCAAGCCGGAAGAAGAGAGAGCCAGACATGTGGAAACTCATTCACAAAATAACTGGCCTGACATCTCTCCCCCAACACACTTGGGGGTGCCATTCACGTTTTAGCCTTTGTTGGGCAGTGCACAACCTGGACAACCATTCATGGCAGCCCTGGGCCACTGAGACCTGCAGCCTCGTTCAACGCTGCATACCAGCATCTCAGATACACTCACCCTCCCTCTCTCTCCTCCCCCAACATGCCTCTGCACACTCTTCCAAGGCTTGAGACTCCCAGACTCCCTTCCACACCCGGTGCTGATTGCACAACTTCTGGTGTCCCCCATCATCACGCTCCGTACCCATGCAGTTGTTGCCGCCATTGCCTTGCAGGTATTCCGCAGGGCAGACACATGTGTAGTTCCCCAGAGTGTTGTAGCAGGTCCCAGGGCCGCAGATGCCCGAGTGCACAGAGCATTCGTCGATGTCTGCAGAGGAGGGAGGAGCAGTGTCCCGGAACCATCCAGATAACTCCCCGTCCCAGGGGCGGTGGAGCCACTTCACTACGGGCTTGAGTTTGGTTTCAAGATTAGTTTAAAATGCATAGACATGTTAGTGATGCAGAAAGATAAGACATGGTGTTAAGCAGAGGAAAAGGTTTACTATGATCCCACTTCTGTTAAGAAAAAATATAATGAAAATTGACCATTCTTTTTCACCATTCACCAAAATAAACTCAAAATGGATCAAAGACCTAAAGCTGAAACCTGAAATCATAAGGCTTCTAGAAGAAAATGTAGGCCGTACACTCTTTGACATCAGTATTAAAAGGATCTCTTCGGACACCATGTCTTCTCAGACAAGGGAAACAATAGAAAGAATAAACAAATGGGACTTCACCAGACTAAAGAGCTTCTTCAAGGCAAAGGAAAACAGGATTGAAACAAAAAAACAACCCACTAACTGGGAAAAAATATTTGCAAGTAATACATCTGACAAAGGCTTACTATCCATAATACATAAAGAACTCACACAACTCAACATCAAAAAATCAAACAACCCGATCAAAAAATGGGCTGGAGACATGAACAGACATTTCCCCAAAGAAGATATACGGATGGCCAACAGGCACATGAAAAGATGTTCATCATCGCTGATCATCAGGGAAATGCAAATCAAAACTACACTAAGATATCACCTTACACCCACTAGAATGACAAAAATATCTAAAACTAATAGTAACAAATGTTGGAGAGGCTGTGGAGAAAAAGGAACCCTCATACACTGCTGGTGGGAATGCAAACTGGTGCAGCCACTATGGAAAACAGTATGGAGATTCCTCAAATAATTAAAAATAGAACTACCATATGATCCAGCCATTCCATTACTGGGTATCTACCCAAAGAGCTTGAAGTCAGCAATCCCAAAAGTCCCATGCACCCCAATGTTCATTGCAGCATTATTTACAATAGCCAAGACGTGGAAGCAACCAAAGTGCCCATCAACAGATGAATGGATAAAGAACATGTGGAACATATATACAATGGAATACTACTCAGCCGTAAAAAAGAACAAAGTCGTCCCATTTGCAACAACATGGATGGACCTTGAGGGAATTATGTTAAGCGAAATAAGCCAGATAGAGAAGGATAATCTCTGTATGACTCCACTCATATGAGAAATTTAAACATGTGGACTAAGAACAGTTTAGTGGATACCAGGGGAAAGGTGGGTTGGGGGGTGGGCACGAGGGGTGAAGGGGTGCACCTACAACACGACTGACAAACAATAATGTACAACTGAAATTTCACAAGATTGTAACCTATCATTAACTCAATAAAAAATAATAATAATAAAAAAAAGAAAAAATATGACCTGAGCCCATGAGTTAATTATATTATCATCAAGATGAGGGCAATCCTGTCCTTCCTAACGTGAGGTGAGAGGAAGCAAGCGCCCCATGGAGGAAGCATTTTTGAAAAAATAAAGTTGATTCTCAAGCTGATCAATTCTCTCGTCCAGAGGCAGGAAACTTTTTCCGTAAAGGGAAGAAAGTAAATTATGTTCAGTTCTGAGAGCCAAACAATGGTCTGTGACATAGCTCTTCCCCCTGCTGTTGGGTGTAAAGGCAGCCACAGATCACAGGGAAAGACACCAGCATGGCTGTGCTCCAAAAAAACTTGATTTATGGACAGTGACATGTGCATTTCATGTAATTTTCATGGGTCACAAAATATTATTCTTTGGATTTTTTTCAACCATTTACAAAGTGTAAAAAGCATTCTTTTTTTTTTTTTTTGAGGAAGATTAGCCCTGAGCTAACTACTGCCAATCCTCCTCTTTTTGTCGAGGAAGACTGGCCCTGAGCTAACATCCGTGTCCATCTTGTCTCTACTTTATACGTGGGATGCCTACCACAGCATGGCGTGCCAAGTGGTGCCATGTCCGCACCTGGGATCCAAACCGGCAAACCCCAGGCCGCTGAGAAGTGGAACATGCACACTTAACCACTGAGCCACCGGGCCAGCCCCCATGTAAAAAGCATTCTTAGTGGGCTGCACAAAAACAGCTGGTGGAACATGGGTGTGCGAGGAGTGACAACATTAAAAATGGGAGAGTAGGGAACACCAGGGCTCCATTCCTCCACAAAAACCACGATTGAGTTGGCAAAAAAAATTGACAAAGTCAATTTCTGCAGGACTCTGAAATCTGGTCAAAAACTTACAGTAACCAGGGGGTCTGATATATAGGATAGGATATCCTAAAGGACCCACAAAATAAAAACCATTAGAGCTGCTAAAGGAAGTCAGCGTGATTGCAGAATACAAGATCAACATGCAAATATTAGGTGTATTTCCATCTCCTACCAAGGAGCAACTGAAAAGGAGATTTTAAAAATTCTGCTCATAATAGCATCCAAAAAATTAAACACTTAGGAATAAATTCGACCTAAGAGGCACAAGACTCGAACACTGAAAATTACAAAACATGACTGAAAAAAATTAGAAAGAAGACCTAAATAAGTGGAAAGGCATCCTGGTACAAGGATGAGAAGACATTATTTTTAAGGTGGTGATACTCTTCAAATCAATTTACAGATTCAACGTAATTGCCAACAAAATCTCAATGACTTTTTTGCCCCCAGAAATGGAAAAGCTGACCCTGAAGTTCGTATGGAATTGCGAGATAGACCAAATAGCCAAAAAGAATCTTGAAAAAGAAAAACAAAGTTGGGGTATTCACACTTCCCAATTTCAAAACTTCCAGTGCTACAATAATCAAAACAGTGGGGCATTGGCATCAGGAGAGACATGTGAGTCAATGGAACAGAATTTAGAGCCCAGAAATAAACCCTTATGTCTACGGTCAACTGATTTTGACATGACCATTCGATGAGGAAAGAGTCCCTTCAACAAGTGGTGCTGGGAAAACTGGATATACCCACATGCAAAAGAATGGCGTTGGATCCCTACCTCACGCCATATACAAAAATTAACTCAAAATAGATAGGAGACCTAAACGTAAGAGCTAAAACTATAAAACTCTTAGAAGAAAACATAGGGGTCCATCTTAATGACCTTATATTTAGCAATGGGTTCTTGGATAAGAACCCAAAAGCACAAGCTACAAGAGAAAAGAAAAAACAGATACATTGAACTTCATCAAATTAAAACCTGCCATGGATCAAAGGATGCTCTCAAGGCAATGACAAGATAACCCACAGACTGGGAGAATCCATTCACAAATCATGTATCTGATAAGAGTCTTGTACCCAGAATGTATAAAGAACTATTACAACTCACCAATAAGAAGACCAACAGTCCAATTTAAAAATGGGCAAAGGACCTAACGAGACGTTTCTCCAGAAAAGATATACAAAAGGCTAATAAGCACATGAAAAGACGCTCAACCCTATCAGTCGTGAGGGAAATGCAAATCAAAACAGCAATAAGACACCACTTCACACCCACTAGGTTGACATAACTTTAAACAACAGAAAATCACCAGTGTCCGTGAGGATGTGGAGAAACTGGAACCCTCGCGCCTTGCTGTTGGGAATGTCAAATGGTGCAGCCGCTTTGGAAAACAGTTGGGCAGTTCCTCAAAAGGTCAATGGAATGACCATATGACCCAGTGATTCCAGGAGTGAGCCAAAGTCTTCGACAAGGACCAGCTACAGAATTTGCCCAGTGCAAAACGAAAATTGGGGCTTCCTTGTTCAAAATATGGGAAGAACTTCAAGATGGTGACAGTGAGCATGAAGCCAACTTTGGGGCCCTTGGAGTACACAGCCCTGAGCTACTGAACAAGTCTCCCGCCTTTGAGTCTGGCTGCTGGGAAGGGCTGACATGACCGGAACCCTCAAGTCATGGACTGGCCCTTCAAGGCTGCACATCTAAGGTCAACGTCAGGTTACGATCTCCCCACCCTGAGACGGTCAAGTAACGCAGGACACCGCCATGTTTTTGGCTAGGATTTCTCTCTTTTACCCTTGATGCTCTAAGGGATGGGGGAGGCAGGGAGGGACGGGATATATTTCAAGTATTCTGGATTCTGATTCTAGTGTGACAGCTCCCACTTGCACGTACAAAGGAAATCGGTCTTTTGATCTCAGATCTCTCCCTTCCTTCACCATTTCCTTGAGTTTCTAAACAGTGCTGCTCAGAGAAAAAGATGTGTGCCCTTGTGTGCTGATGTCGGCGTCTGGCTGAGTGGAAGTACTTAGTTAATATTGTTGAAAGGAAGCAAAAGAATGGATGGGTGGGTGGATGGATGGAACGATGGGTGGATGGATGGGTGGATGGATGGGTGGGTAGATGGGTGGATGGATGGGTGGATGGGTGGATGGATGGGTGGGTGGATGGAAGGTGGATGGGTGGGTGGGTGGATGGGTGGGTGGATGGATGGGTGGATGGATGGGTGGGTGGGTGGGTGGATGGATGGGTGGGTGGGTGGATGGGTGGGTGGGTGGATGGATGAGTGCATGGATGAATGTGGTCCTTTGCACTGGAAGGGCTCATTGGAAGGCTTGAGCATCAGGATGGCTGGGCTCAAAGCCAGTTTCCATCACTTACTAGCTGAGGTCTCTGGACAAGCCACTTAACCTCCCGGAGCCTCAGTTTCTGCATCTGAAAAATGGGATCATAATAGGAACGAGAGCTCCCTCACTGGGCTGGTGAGATGAATGAATGAATGACAAGTGAGGATGCTCAGCACAGGGGTGACACACAGTCATGGACACCAGTGAACTGCTGGGCGTTACTAAGACGTGCAAAAGAGAACAATAAGGAGACAAGTAAAGGGATGCTTGAAGGAGAGGTGGGGCTGTTCCTTTGTGTCTTTCCCTTCCCGCTTTTATCTCTGGATCTCGCTCAGCTTTTGCTCAAAGGAGGAGGGGCATGGCTGCTGTATTAAGGCCAGGTCATTTCAGAGCGGGGAGGTCAGAGGTCAGGCAAGCAGGCCAAGGATAGACCAGGGCATTCGGATGAGACCTTCTCCATCCTTCCAGCCGGCCCCAGGCAGCCAGGCAGGTGAGCAGGCTCCTGTGGGCATTTGAGGCCCCAGCACCTGAGGAGGAAGTGAGGATGCATGGGGAAGCGGGGAGGGTCCATGCTCACCCTCACAGATACGCGTGTCTTCATTGAGGTGGTAGCCGACTGGGCACTCGCACTGGAAGCTGCCGAAGGTGTTGACACAGTCGCCCCCCTGGCACAGCCCTGGGAGCTCCTGGCACTCGTTGATGTCTGTCAGGAAGCGAGGAGGCCGTCCTTGGAAGCTAAATCCGAGCAGAGGACTCGGGAGACACCCAAACCCTGCCCTGGGTTCTCCAGGGCCCTGGAGGAGCCTGTCCTGCTTCTTCAAGAACACCCAAGTGATGTCGGATATCTCGAGGGCTCAGGCCAGGGCTTATCTTGGAGGCTGCTTATCTCTGGGGTCAATGTCATCCTGAACTCACCCCCTTCCCCTTCATCTGATAGTCTCCATCCTCCCATGCATCCGTCCATCACATGGTTCCCTCTAGATGGGATTCTCCAATCTCATTGCACCTTGTGGACAGAAGGATGGATGGATGGATGGATGGATGGATGGATGGATGGATGGGTGGTTGAATGAACATGAAAAGAAGTGGATGAGCGAATAAGCAAGAGTGTGAATGGACAAGAAGATAGATGAGTAGATGGATGGATGGATAGATAGATGGATGAATAAATGGACGAGGATGGATGGATGGATGGGAGATGGATGGATAAATGGGTAAATGGATGAAGGGAGAAGGATGGGCGGATAGTGGATGGGTGGATAGAGGATGGAGGGGGATGGATGGATAGGTGACTAGGTGGATGCATGGATATAAAAAGTAGTGTCTGAGTAGATAATGGTCAATGGATGAGAAGACGGGTAGGTGAACGGATGGGTGGGGGGGCAGGTAGGTGAGTAGATGAATGGATGGATGGATGGGTAGATGAGCAGATGGATGGACGGATGGATGAGAGGATGGATGGGTGGATATGAAAAGTGGTGGATGGGTGAAAAAGCAAGTGAGTCAATGGATGAGAAGATAAATGAGTGTAGATGGATGAATGGATGGATGGGTAGATGAGTGGATGGATGGACGGATGGATGAGAGGATGGATGGGTGGATATGAAAGTGGTGGATGGGTGAAAAAGCAAGTGAGTTAATGGATGAGAAGATAAATGAGTGTAGATGGATGAATGGATGGATGGGTAGATGAGTGGATGGATGGACGGATGGATGAGAGGATGGATGGGTGGATATGAAAGTGGTGGATGGGTGAAAAAGCAAGTGAGTTAATGGATGAGAAGATAAATGAGTGTAGATGGATGAATGGATGGATGGGTAGATGAGTGGATGGATGGATGGATGTCCATGTATATGTGTGTGGAAGGAAGGAAGGGGAATGGAGGAGTGGGGAATGGATGGATGGATGGATGGAGGATGGACCAACAAACCAACATGTGGAAGAAGAGATGGTTGAAATAAGAGAGACAATTCACTCCAAACTAAGAGCACAATCTGGTCTTGCTTCCTGGCCTCCAGTCAGGAGGATCTGGGCGCCCCCAAAGCCACCCAAGTCTGCCCTCTGGTGAGGCAGGGAGGAGAGACAGGCCAGCCAGCGCGTGCACGGGTAGCTGGTCGGCCAGGAACTCACCTTCCAGGATGACAGTGATGGGGTTGGGCCTGAAGCCCTCGCCACCTGGGCACAGGGTTCTGTACTCAGCTGCAAGGAAAACGGGCTCTTATGTGGAGCTGGGGTGTGGGGCACTTGGGCACAGCCTGGGGGAAGCAGGGGAGGGGAGGTCCCCCAAGAAGGACTCAAGAGTGGGTCATGCATGCCTCCACTGCACCAACGACTCAGCCTTACCTCTTACCTCCTCAGCCTCTTGGGGCCCAGAGACCTCGGCCAAGCCTGAGGGTCCAGTATCTGTGTGTGTGAGCGTGTACCCCGGACATTCTCTCTCTCTCTCTCTCTCTCTCTCTCTCTCTCACACACACACACCTGAATAGGCGGACAGATGTCTCCCTGCCTCTTAGCTGAGGTCTTTGCCCATGCTGTTCCCACTGCCTCGCATACCCTTCCCCCTACTCTGCCTGAAAAACTCCTACTCACCCTTCAAAACCTCATTCAAGCGCCCCTCGTCCTGGGAAGCCTTCCCTAACCCCTCCCTATCCATAGCTTTCTCCTGAGCCATCACTGCAGCTCAAACAAGCCCTTCAGATAGCTCTGCTCTCACAGTCTGGGGACCCTTGGTTTACGGGTGACGGACAGTGTGCAGGGGCCTTGTTCTATCCTTCTCTGGGTCCCCAGGCCCTAGCACACGGCACAGAGGAACTCTCGATGTTTGTTGACTGACTGAGTGAGCGACTGAGTATAAACACACAGAGAAGAATCTGAAGGGAGGGATGGCACAAGCAGACCTTGGAGAGAGGCCCAGCCAACAAAGTGCCAAGAATACGCTGTGTGACCCAGGACAAGGCCCTCCCCGTCTCTGGTTCCCAGCTTCCCTCCCTTAGCAGAGATGACCCCCTAAGCTCCAGGGAGGCCCAGACCACAGCTAGGTCTCTGTGGCTCAGGCCACAGTGCCCGCCTGCCCTAGGCCCGGCCCGGAGACTCACTGGTGTTGGCGGCCGGACACAGCTCGCAGGGGGTGCCCCAGGCCCGGCCCAGAGAGCAGCAGCAGGAGGCTCGGCTCACGCCAACCCCGATCTCAGCAGCGCAAGAAATGCCACCGTCCCCTCGGTCGTGCGTGTCCAGGAAACAGTTCCCGGCCCGGGTGTCTGAACAGGCAGAAAGGGATGGTTAGCAAGTGGCAGAGAAGAAATGGGGTGTGTGTGTGTGTGTGTGTGTGTTTGCACCTCTGTGTGTGCAACTATGTGCACCTGTGTGTGTGACTGTGTAACTCTGCATGCATGTGTCCGTGTGCACGCGTGTGTGTGTGTGTGCATGCGCAGAGCAGACAGCTGCGTCTCAACAGGTGACGGGACACCCACTCTGGCCAGGGCCCAGCAAAGATCCCACGGGCCAGGAGCAGGTGGATGCGAACAGACGGACAGGCCGGGGGGACCCAGACCACGGCCCCGTCCTGCTCCCTGACCCTGGAGCCCCAGCAGGAGGCAGGGGGGCACTCACCCACACAGCCCACCCCGCTGCGGCTCAGCTCGAAGTCCGGGGGACAGCTGCAGCGGTAGCTGCCGGGCGTGTTGACGCACAGGCCGTTGAAGCAGGTCACGGGGTCGGCACACTCGTTGACATCTGTTGGGGGGGGAGCACGTCAGCAGGGGGCCCTCCCTCAGCCCCCATCTCCCCCCACCCCCCGCCTTCCTCCTGGATGCTGGATCCAGGGCTGTGGGCTGAGGCTCTGTCCTCCCCTGGGAAGAGCCTGGGGAACGGCGGCCCCCGCCTGACCCCTCCACTCCCTGCAGTGTTCACTTTGGCAGCGAAGTCTGCCCCTTGGAAGCGCTCCTTGCTCTGGGTCCGCGCAGCCAACGTTGAAAACCAACGTTTTCAAGGCGCCTGTTTGTACAAACAAAGTTTCGCCGGCACACGGCCACGTCCATTCATTCCCCTCGCGCCTGCGTCTGCTTTCGAGCTTCGACGGCAGAGCCGAGTGGTTGCAACAGAGGCTGTGTGACCCTCCCCCAAACTGAAAATATTTACTATCTGGCCCCATCCTGACAAAATCCGCGGACCCGTTTTAAACAAACGGGTGCCAGACCATTTGGAGGGTCACGGGGGAGCACGATTTCACTCATTCGAGGCATTTATTCAGAGGATGACAGATACCAGCTAAGAAGCTTAATGGGAACAGGAGCGCTATTGGAGATGGGGGTCAGACGAGGCCGCCCCGGGAGACAACAGTGGAGAAGAGATCTGAGTGACCTGTGCCCCCTCCCCGCCCCCACTCTCGCGTCCCCTTGCCCCCCTCTTCGCTGCCCCCTCACCTGTGCAGTTGCTGCCACTACGGTCCAGCTCGTAGCCCTCGTCGCAGACGCAGCGGAACATTCCAGGCAGGTTCTCACAGCTCCCAAACACACAGAGGTTCCCCAGGACACACTCGTCCACGTCTGTGGGGACCCCGGGTCAGCCCACCCCGCCTGGCAGCCCGCTCTGGCAGCCCCCAGTGCGAGCGGGCTGCAGGGACCCGCCCACCCTGTCCCCCACCCTGGCAGCCCCAGGCCTCACCCTGGCAGGCCCGGTGGTCCTCCGTGGGGCTGAAGCCCATCTCGCATTCGCAGCGGTAGCCGCCGGGGACATTGAGACACTGCCCATTCTCGCAGAGGTCCACGTCCTCCGCACATTCGTCTCTGTCTGAGGGGCCCCGAGAGGCAGAGTGGGGGCCAGCTGGCCAGGACGCGCAGGGCGGGCAGGGGGGTCCTCATCACTTGTACCCTTCACCGTCACCCAGGATCCCAGGGAGCAGGCAAGTAGCACTGAGAACTCGGACCCCGACTCGGTGAGCAGGTGACCAAGTCAGGGCCAGGGGAAGGAGAGGGGACCTGGTCACTCAGGATCCATGGTGGAGGGAAGTCGGCAGGTGCTCCCCACGTCCAGCAGGCTCCACACATTCAGAGCCCGGGGCGGAGGACCACCCCCCGTGACTCTGAGCCTGGCCCCCGTGGGCTGAGGACACATGCTTTCAGCGTCCACGGAGCCGTGGGTGAACCGGTGTGATTCGGGACGCCAACTGACCGCTGCAGCCACCTTGCAGTCCAATCCACGTGGCCGTCCCCTCGGGGCCCCTCCTGCCCTCCCCCCACCCCCCGACCTCACCTTTGCAGGAGAAGCCGTCCCCGGCGAAACCCCAACGGCAGGCGCAGCGGTAGGAGCCGGGGACGTTCAGGCAGTCGGCTCTGGGGCTGCACCGGTGCTCCCGGAAGGCGCATTCATCCAGATCTGCAGGAGACGGAGCCCGGGGCCCCCCAGGTGTGTGCATTGGGGGGCTGCAGGGGGGAGGGCAGACTCTCCGATCTGGGGCCCCCGACCTCCGTCAGCTGCTCTGCCTGGACCTGCCGCCCCCGGGCACTCACCGTGGCACTCGAAGCCATCCCCCGCCCAGCCCGGCTGGCACCTGCAGGCGAAGCTCCCGGGGACGTTGAAGCAGGAGGCATGGCTGTCACAGCTGTGTCCCCCAAGCGCACATTCGTCCACGTCTGAGATGGGAGGGATCCAGTCACAGGTGGGGCAGGGCCAGGAGACAGGAGGAGGACACAGCAGCCCCGTGAGGCCTGGGCCTCGAAGAAATAGGGCTTTGGGGGCAGAGCGGGGACACTGAAGTGTAGTCGTAGGAGACAGAGCAGGGACCCCCCCGCCTTGGGGAGGGCTGGCCCAGAAATGGCCCCCCGCCTCCAGATGCTTCCACCTTCACCCAGAGCCCAAGAGGGAAACCTGAAAATCCAAGAGGCACGACCCCCAGCAGCCCTCAGAAATGTCTTGAAATGGCAGCACGAGAGACTCAGGGCAGACGCTAAGAGTAACCGTCCTAAGGAACACGGCCCCCTCTCTCTACAGCAGGATTTCCAGTCCTCGGTCAGTCCTGCATCATCCTTCTGCTCTCTGCCCCATTTCTCCGTCACCCAACTGAGCTATTGTGGACTGAACGGGTCTTCACACCGCCTCCTGTTTTCACTGACAATGTATTTTAAAAGAAAATTTCCGAACGACACCAACAGCCCCTGAGAAGCCCTGCATTTGACGCTCTGTGACGTGACACTTGATTCTGGTCCACGTTAAAATCACTGCTTAATTTTAGCAGGCAGAACAGTGTCCTCCAAAAACGCACGTTCGAGTCCTAACTCCCGGAACCTGGGAACGGGAACTTATTCAGAAATAGGATCTTTGTGGGTGTCACCAAGGGGAGAGGAGGTCGCCCTGGATTACGGGGACCCTGCCCCAGGGACGGGGGTCCTTAGAAGCAGAGGGAAATCTGGACAGACACAGAGAGAACGTGACGTGATGACGAGACACGGAGACTGGAGTGACGCGTTTACGGACCAAGCATCACCAAGGACCGGGGGCCACCAGAGCCCGGGAGAGGGGCACAGAGCTCCCCCAGAGCCCCCAGGAAGACGGGCTTGATTTTGCACTTCTGGCTCCAGAACCGTTCTGGAGAGAGAATACATTTCTGTGGTTCTGAGCCACCTGGCTTGTGGTCACATCACGGCTGCCCTGGGAGGCTAAAAGGATAAGCGTTGAAATGCTGAAATGTTTGTCCCTGTGTCGCTGAAAATCATCAGGCTGCGGACACTGGGGGCTCCAGAGCAGCCCCCGGAGGGCTGTGGGTTAAGAGGAGCCCGGGGCTCTGGACTGGGTCCTGTTCCTGGAATCTCTAAGAATGACGTCCGGTCTTGCTCTGCCCCGAGCGACGCGGCAGACCCCATGACCCCAGCTGGCCCCTCGGGGCCCCCTCGGCTCGCACCGCTGACCGCCGGCTCACCGGAGCAGCCCGTGGCCCCCTTCCTGATGACGTAACCCGGCTGACAGTGGCAGACAAAGGATCCCTTTGTGTTCTCGCAGGCCCCGTGGAGGCAGATGTGGGGGTTCAGGTCACACTCGTTCACGTCTGTGGGGACAGAGACCGTGACGCCTGAGCACTCGGTGAGGGGAGAGGAGGCAGGTGAGGGGGGATGGGGTTGCACCAGCATCGCACCAGCTTTGGGGTTCTCTTTGCCCGTCTCCAGGGCCGGGGAGCTCCCTTGGGCCCCAGCACTGGGCAGCTGCGTTATGCCAACATTTTACAGAGCATGCTCCATGGAACACACTGGGCCCGCGTTCCCCGAAGGATTTTATAGCCGAACACATTTAGAAAACTCTGAGTCAGACCAAGCTAACTGGATTTTTCTCCTGCAGACCTTTTCAGAGCCTTTATGCTGAGGAGGACCTGCAACAAGGGCATGGAGTTGGGAGCAGTCCCTATCTTCTCTGGTCCCGGGCCCGTAAGTGCTCGCTAAGACTTCTGCGATCTGGAGCTCTCCCAGCTGCCTTGGGCTGGACACGTCTCCTTGGCACCGAGTTACATTCTTCTTTCCTGGAACGTCCCTACTCTGCCCCTTGCTCTCTCCTGATGGGGCCCCCAGTATACATCGGCCACCTGGGCCACGTGAGGACCTGCTGCTGAGAGAGGATGATGATGACGGCCCCAGCAGCTCGGGGTCCCCAGTCAGGGCTCAGAGAACACGGTTCTGGGGGGCTTTCCCATCTCGCCCACCTTCCTCTGCGTGACGCCCCTTGGTCTACAGCGATTTTCAAGTGCAGCCCTCGGAAGTGGGCACGAGCCTGTGTGTGCGTTGGGTATACAGTGAGTGTTCAATAAATGTGCTTCAAAGGAACGAGGTCCGGGCGCCCTGATGCTACAGATGAGACCCCATGGGCTTTGGCACCGGCTCAGGGCGTCGTGGCCACGAGCAGATCACCGATCGCTATGGCAAAGCCTTGTTCCCCCGCCTGCCTGTGAGGGGATGGGACCTGGGGCCTGTCTTGCACGTGTGCCTCCTTGTGGGAGGCCTGGTGGCTGAGTTCCCACACTGTCTCCTCCACCCCACATCCCAGCTCCTCACCAACACACGTCCCCGCGTCCCGCGTGGCCACGAAGCCGTTGTAACACAGGCAGCGGTGTCCCCCGGGCACATTGGTGCACTGGCCGCCCTCGCAGATATCCGGGTTCTCTTCGCACTCGTCCACGTCTGGGGGGCAGGGGGGCTGTGCTGTGGATGGGCCAGGCCAGAGGGGAGCCCAGGGACCCCGCACAGGCTTGGTGGCCGGCCTGGGTCTGGTTGGCTTAGCCGGGGCCGAGCCAGGGTGGGTCGGCAGACGCCTCCTGCTTCGGCACCCACCCACCTGCGCAGGCCCTCCCGTCGGGCATCAGCGAGTAGCCGGGCGCACAGCCGCACCGGTAGCTGCCCTCGGTGTTAAAGCAGTGCACGTCACACCCGCCGTTCCCAGTGCTGCACTCGTTGACGTCTGCGGGGGCAGAGCAGCGGGGGAGAGGGTCCAGCGTGCGGCTGATCTGAGGGCAGGAGTGGGGCCGGGGTCCGGGGCCGGGGGCAGGTGCCTATGAGCCACGGGGACCCCGTCTCACCCACGCAGCCCTGGCGGTCCGGGGTGCTCTGGAAGCCGGCGTGGCAGGAGCACTGGAAGGCGCCGATGACGTTGACGCAGTGGCCGTGGGGACA
Organism: Equus asinus; assembly: GCF_041296235.1. NCBI lineage: Eukaryota > Metazoa > Chordata > Mammalia > Perissodactyla > Equidae > Equus > Equus asinus. Next base: position 17,370,535 of record NC_091809.1, read on the forward strand.
CAGGCCATCCCTCAGGGAGCACTCGTCGATGTCTGGGGGGAGTGCACGGCTGGCGGGGGCCCGGCGAGAGCTGGTGGGCGAGGGGCCCCCAGCGAAGGGCGGGCTGGGCCCCGCCAGCCATCTGCTTGACCCTGAGACCCTCGGACACGTGCACACGCCGAGGCGCTCACATGACACACCCTGTGGGTGTGTCTACACACTCACGAACACACCCTCACACAGTCACCCTCTGTAAACACACATCCACACCGATATACACGTCCATGTGCATGTTCATAGGCTCACACACACAGACCTCTCATGCCCGCTCACATGCAGTCACGCTCAGTAGATACCATTCACAATCAAATGCACACTCACTGCCATGTGTACACTCACGTGGGTGCACAAATTCACCTCACACCTACTGACAGGTGCATATGCTTGCCCTTGTGTAAATACACAGCCAGATACACACTCACACTCTTGCACACTCATGCAGACTCACAAACAACCCTCGCATGCATGCACATGCAAACACACTTCCCCTCGACACACAGCCACACTCACACCCTTTAACACTCACAGATCCACAAACACACCCTCATACCCACTCACCCACAAACACACTCACCCACGTGCAAACACATATTTACACCCACACACTCTCACAGCTCATGCAGACTCACAAACACACACACAGGTACACTCACCCTTGTGGAGACACACATGTACACACTCACACAGGCTCGCATACAAGCACCCATCACACACTCACTGTGTGGGTAGACACAGTCACAGGTGCACTCACACTTTCTCATGCCCACACACACATAAACACTCCCTCCATCTCACACCCACGCATAGTCACACTTTACACACACACGGACCCATCCTTGCACACTTGCTTTTCCATTTGCACATTCACACAAAACAGGCTCAAACACACGCTCCCAGTATCTCACTCAAACCGCTCACACTCGCTCCCCCACTTGCACACCCGGTTGCACGCTCACCCTCACAGGCTGTGCGCTGGGCCGTCAGTGCGTGTCCAGGGGCACACTGGCACTCGTAGCTCCCATCCGTGTTGGTGCAGGTGCCGCCCCGGCACAGCTGCGGGTCTCGTGCACACTCATCCACGTCTGGGCATGTGGGGAGAGAGCAGGTGTGAAGGTGCTGAGCCGGGAGGGCACGAGGGCTCCAGGAGCTGCCTGTGGACCCCCCGGGGTGCCTGGAGGCTTGGGCTCAGGCAACCAGGGGAGCAGGGTTGGCGCTGGGAGGAGCAGAGACAAGTCAGCCAGGGAGCAAGCTGCAATTATCAGGAGAATCGGGGCCACAAGACTGACACTCCTGGAGTCGCTGAAGGAGGCCCTCAGAAGCCCCCTCCCTGGTACCCGCACAGGACACAGTAGAAAGGCAAGGCCCAGCCCCATGGGGCATCAGCGCCAGAAGCAGGCGGCCTTGCCCCCCAGCTCACCACCCTCCTCGCACTCCAGCCTCCCATGCTTCCTTCTACCCCTCAGACTCACCTCAGGGCCTTGGCACATGCTGTTCCCTCCACCTGGCCCTCTGCACAGCAGCTCCTTCTAGCCCTCAGGCTCACCCCAGGGCCTTTGCACGTGCTGCTCTCCCTCCAGGCTACTCTTTCAGCCCCTCTTCACCCCATTTACTCCCACTCTCTCAGCCACAACCTCAAGCCCCACAGAACAGGGTACATCCCGGGGGTCCACGCTCCCACCCCACCACGTGGCCCCTCTGAGTGCTTCTGACGGTGGCTGCTTCGCATTTCTCTGGGGATTTGTTTTATTAATTAGGTCACGAGCTCTGAAAGAAGGGCCCTCTGCTCCTGCCTTCTGCAGTCCCCTGAGCAGATACACGTGAAACGTTTACTGAGTGAATAAAACAAAGGACGAGGACAAGAGGCTCCTCTCTCCCAGGCCCTCGCGTCTCCTCCCGCCACACCCGCCTGGGAGAACTTGCCCAGATCGCCGTCCCCAGGTCTCCCTTCTGTCCCCCGGACCCAATGGCTGGCTGCCTTTGGGGACGACGCCACGTGGCGCCCACGCTCGCTGCGTCCCAGCTGGACTACAGCTCTGCCCATGCCTGCCCCCTCCGCCCGCATCCGTCACACCAACGTCCCCACCATCCCTCCGCTCGGCCAGGACCCTCGCGGCCCGGCCCGGCCGCCTACCCACGCAGCTCTTCATCAGCACGAAGCCACCCTCGTAGCCGGGGAAACACTCGCACTCGAAGCCGCCCGGGGTGTTGACACAGGCGCCCTGGCCACACAGGTCGGGGGAGATGCGACACTCGTCGATGTCTGTGGAGAGAGGGCACAGGGGCCGGGCCTCCCAGTCTGTAGACACACGGGGCCACGCGGGAGCCCCAGACGAGCACAGGGAATGCCCCCCCAGCCCGAGGCCCCTGTGCCAGCTTTGACAGCCAGGTCCCTGAGGCCCAGAGAGGGTGGCAACCTGCCCTGGGTCAGACAGCAGGCGGGCAGGACAAGAAGCGCCTACAAACTAGCCTTAACGCCATCCAATTGGTGGCCCCTAGCCCCACAGGTGCCCCCCCAAGAGGGAGAGTTGGGTACATACCTGTGCAGTTCCTCTCATGGGCGTCCAGGGCGAAGCCCCCCGCACAGGAGCAGCGGAAGCTGCCCACGGTGTTGCGGCAGGTGCCGTGCACGCAGAGGCCGGGGAACGCTTTGCATTCGTTCACATCTGCGGGGCGGGGCACGGGCTGTCACAGCAACCCAGCATCCCGGGGTCCTTCGCTTCTGGGCGTCCGCACCTCTGACGGTGCGTGGTTTGCTGACTCTCAAACTCGCTTCCTGCCCCTGGGCCTTTGCCCATGCTGTGCCCTCTCCCCGTCCTCCAGGTTCCCGGAGCCCAGACACACCTTTATAGAAGGGCCGGCCAGACAGGAAGTCCCGGCTGGCAAAGCCCAGCCCCCGGGGACACAGGCTGGCGAACGCTGGGGACTCGGGCTCCGGGCAGGCCTCGCATGCGGACCCCCACGCGGCGCCCACGGAACAGCAGCAGAGATCCATCCGGTACTTGCCGGGCAGGGCGGCCCCACACACGTCCTCGTCCCAGTGCAGGAAACACGGCTCCAGGCGCACATCTGTGTGGAGGGACAGTCACCAAGTCCCACCCACCCCTGCCACACGGTGCCCACCGCCACATGGGCTTTACGGCCTCCCTCAGCAGCACCCATCTGAAACATCCCCCTCGACAGGAAGACTGAGATGGGAGAGACTTCTTCATGCTGAGGTTTGATGTCATCCAATAAATTTTTTTTTTTTTGGTGAGGAAGATTGGCCCTGAGCTAACATCTGTTGCCCATCCTCCTCTATTTTATATGTGGGACGCCGCCACAGCATGCCTTGATGAGCGGTGTGTAGGTCCACGCCCAGGATCCAAACCTGCGAACCCCAGGCAGCCAAAGCAGAGCACATGAACTTAATCACTGTGCCACTGGGCTGGCCCCCAACAACTCTGTTTTAATGATAATAACTCGCACTGTGAGGGAGCTTGCTAGGTACTGGGTGCTGCTCTAAGCATATCAATCATCGAATCCTCAAAATCACCCCGAGACGAAAACACTATTATCGTGCCCATTTTACAGGCAAGAAAACAGAGGCACAGAAGGATCAGGCAGCTTGCCCGAGACCATACAGTCAGTAGGAGGTGGAGCTGGGTTCAAACCAGGCCACCCGGCTCCAGCATCTGTGTGTTTAATCTGTGAACAAGACCACCTGAGAGCAGACAAACTGTCCTGAACGCCAGACACGAGGGGCTAAGACAGGGGCCAGTAGCCACAGCCCGGGGGCCGGCTGCCTGTCTTTGTAAGTAAAGTTTTATTGACACACAGCTGTGTCCCTTTGTCTCCGTAGTGCCTGTGGCTGCTTTTGCGCTACACGCTGGGGCTGAGTAGCTGCTACAGAGTCCACGCGGCCCACAGAGCCAAAAATACTTATTCTCTGCCCCTTTGCAGAAAAGTGTGCTGACCCCTCGTCCAGGACAACTTTTTCTCTTTGCAAAAGAAACATATGCTTAAGTGGGTCCACTGGAGGATGAGACCCCCTTATAGAATCTTTGGGGGAAATTGGAAGTGCTGAGACACCCACTGGGGTCCTTCTTGGGGTCTCTTGGGCCCAGTGCCTCTGTCCAGGGCTAATGGTCACATTGGACCAGCGCGAGCCAGAGTTCGCATCTCTGCACGTCACCCGGCCCTGAATTCAGCAGAGGTGGGTCCTGCAAGGCAAGGCTGTTTTCTCTTTCCTCAGTGACCTTCCTTCCTTACTCGCATTTTGGGGTCACTGAGAAGACCCGCTGTGCAGCTGAAACTCAGTTTAGAAGAAGATCAGAGTCGAGAAGTGTCATTGGCCCGCCTGCCTTACGGGTGACCAGCCCCGAGATGCCGACAAGCAGGCTACTAATGGGTCGGTGTGACTACAGAAGGGAAAACTGATAGAACCCGGAGCCCTGTCTGCTGGCCGACACGTGCTTTTGGCTAAGAAACTTCCGGTTCAAGACGTTGATGGGGCAAAGCCAAGAAACTCTCATCCAGGGGGAAAAATCTCAGAGCCTTTGAGCTGGACGTGAGCCATTTGGGGAGAGTGTTTGAGCCATGGATGCTGAGGGAGGTGGACGGTCCCAGAGGACTCCCTGGGTCCCTCGTGTTCCTGGAAAGGGTCTCCAGTCGCTGGGCGTGGAGACAGTGAAAGCAGGGCAGATGGCCCTGCATGGGGACCCCGCACGGACTCACCCACGCACAGCCGGCCTGTGGTGTCCAGCGTCAGGCCCTGGGGACACTCGCAGCGGAAGGAGCCGGCGGTGTTGAGGCAACGCCCATTGAGACAGACGCCGGGGAAGACCTCGCACTCGTTCACATCTGGGTAGTGGCAGACAAGGGGAGAGATGAGTGCTGGGGGCTCCCAGGAGCTGGGAGCTCCGGACCCAAGCTGTCCTTGGGGAGGTGGCAGGGCACAGTGCCAGCCTCAGGAGCTGGGGCATTGTGGGGAAGACCAGGGTACCAGGATGGGGAGTCTCTCTCCATCTCAAAGGATTTCAGGGAGGGACCCCAGGCAGCTCCCCTGACACCCACCCGCCCACGTGCAGCTCGAGGGGGACGGCGACGGGGGAATTACCTTCACACGCGAGCCCCTTCATGCGGGCAAAGCCGCGGGCACAGGCGGGGTCTGCGGTTAGAAGAACCAGGACGAGGAGAGGAATCGCTCCCTCCATCCAGACTTGGGGGACCTCTTCCACCCCAGTTCTCTGAAGGGCACCCCAGCGGGCACCGTGGCCGTGCCTGGGAGACCCCCAGGAGCCCATCAGGGGCATTACCCATCTCGCAGCGTCCGCAGGGGCTCCCCCAGGCGGCCCCGAGGGTGGCGCAGCACGCAGACCGCAAGGTGGCTCCGAGCAGGTTCGCCTCGCAGCGGCCATCCTGGACCTTCAGCCAGCAGGTGCCCTTGGTGCTGTCTGGGGACAGAGGGCACCTGGCTCACCTGCCAGCTGCACAGCTGCAAACCAACCCACGGAGGCCCAGCCTCCCCCACCGGGGGGGGGTACAGAGCGCTGGGCAGTGGGGCCCCTGGACCCCTGTGAGATCAGGGACCTCTCACCTAGGCACACGGTGCCGGAGGGCCCCAGCCGGCTGCCAGGGGCACATTCGCAGGAGTAGGAGCCGGCCAGGTTCCGGCACATGCCATTCACACACGGGTTGGACAGGCACTCATCGATGTCTGCGAGGACAGCCCCCACTGGGCCCTGACCTGCGGGAGGGCGAGCCCCACCCGGCCAGGGCCCCCTGCTCCCCCCGGGGCTGCCAGAGCCCAGCGACGGGTGGTGCAAGCGTGTCCAAGCACGTGCGTGCACAGACAGGGCATGTGCATGCATAGAAATGGGATGTGCAGGCACGCATGCATTTGCAGTGAATCGCGTTGTTCACCCCTGCAAGCACGTTGACACACGTGCTCCTGGGAGCGTGCACATGTGAAAAGCACAGAAGGACAGACGCAGTGGGGAATGGCAACCCTCAAGTGTCGGTCATGGCGAAGATAGGACAAGAGTGAGAAGTAGGAAGGAAAACAGAGGACAGAGGCCTGGACGTGGCTGGGGTCAGCTGGGGAAGTGAGGAGCAGGCGGCTGCAGAGGGTGAACAGGACAGGGTCTGAGAAGGGACACGTGGGGGGCTCTGGTGACCTTGGGGACAGAGGACGGTGCTGTGGAAAGCTTTGGCTGTCAGGGGAGGCAGGAAAGAAGATGCAGGCCGGGGAGGTGGGGTCAAGCGTCTGTGCGTGTGAGTGCGTGTGTCCGTGAGTGTGGAAGGGGCTGCAGGACAGGCAAGGTCTTTGCCACCAAGGATATGTGGGCAACAGCAGGCACACGTGCTTGAGCAAGGATGGGCACATCTTCTGTGGATGTGAGCACCTATGTGTGAGCGTGCATGAGTGCACAGGTGTGTAGGTCTGTGAGGGTGTGTGTGACTGTGAGCCTAAGTGTGTGTGAGAGAATGTGGACACACACTCTTCGAGAAGGCGCATGTGAGTGTGTGTGACTGTGTGGGAGTGTCTTCGAGTGTGACTGTGGGTGTGTACGTGTATTTTGAGTGAGTACTGGTGTGTGGAACTGAGTGATCTCATGCACACGTGTGAACATCTGAGTGCATGCATAAGGGTGCAACTTTGAGGGTATAACTGTGTGTGGCTGTGAAGACAAGTGTGTAAAGTGTCAGAATAAGTGTGTGTGTGAATGGGGGCATCTCTGGGTTTGAGTGTGCATACCCATGAGTGTGTATAACTGTATGAGACAGAAGATGAATGTATGTATGTCCTCGGGTGTGTGGGAGTGTGAATGTGTGACAGTGAGCACACACGCATCTTTCAGCATACGTGTACCCACCACACGTGTGTCTGAGTGTGTACCTGTGTGTGTACAGAGCTCCAGAGTGTGTGCCTGCACGTGTGCGCATCTGTGCATGTCCACGCCACACGCAGTGTGTGTAGCCATCTGTGTGTGTCTGTGCATGTCCACGTCACATGCAGCGTGTGTAGCCATCTGTGTGTGTGTGTCCGTGTGCGTCCACAGGGCACACAGCGTGCTGGGATCCCGTACCTTCGCAGGTCTCAGTGTCCTGCCGGAGGCTGAAGCCCTGGGGACAGGAGCAGCTGTAGCTGCCAGGGCTGTTCCGGCACCAGCCATTGTCACACAGGAGGCTGTTGAGGGCACACTCGTCCACGTCTGCAGGGCGGGGCGGAAGAGCGGGGTGAGGGGTCCGTGCACGGAGGCTCCCCGGGACACCCGCCTGCCCGCGGGGCACACGCACCCCTGCACTCCTTGCCGGCCTCGCCCGCCTCATAGCCCAGGTTGCAGACACAGCGGTAGCCGCCCCGCAGGTTCTCGCACACGCCGTTGGCACAGACGTCAGGGTCGAGGGCACACTCATTGATGTCTGCAGCGGGCAGAGGGCATCAGCAGCCGCCCCGGCTCACCAGGGGTCTCCAGAAGCCACGTGTCCCTGGGGCTGAAGCTCCAGCCCAGACCCCGCCTCCTCTCACTCTAGAACAGGATTTCTCACCACTGGGGCCATTTGAACCTGGAACATTCTCTGCTGGGGGGGGGGGGGCGGGGCGTCCTGGGCACGGTAGGATTCCAAGCAGCAACCCTGACCTCCACCCATGAGACGCCACCGGCATGCTCTCCGATATTTCTCCAGAAATTGCCAAATGTCCCCTGGGGGCAAAACTGTCCCCAGTTTGGAACCCACAGACCAGACATTTGCACAGCAGCAATATAATAAAAATAAAGGAAGTCCCAACTGTTAACTTCACAGGAGGCTTACTGGCAGGTGCCAAGCACGCTGACTCCTCCGACCCTCACGCCATCCCTGAAATGGGTCCTGTTATTATCCTCACTTTACAGACACAGAAACTGAG